>NC_041750.1:1054208-1356229 GCF_004115215.2 Ornithorhynchus anatinus
TGTTTAGACAAGTAGAGATATATGTTCGCGCATATGAATTATCCAAGACAACAGCGGCAGCATTGGGACAAAAGCAGTCTGGATAGGTTTCCTGGAGGAGGTGGGCTTTGCTGAGCACACAATAGTCTGGTGGATGAGGGGCACCAGCATGAGTAATGATAATCATGTTAGCATTTTTTAAGCGCTTACTATGTGCAGAGCACTGTTCTAAGCGCTGGGGTAGACACAGAGTAATCAGGTTGTCCCACGCGAGGCTCACAGTCTTTATCCCCATTTTACAGATGGGGCAACTGAGCCACAGAGAAGTCAAGTGACTTACCCACAGTCACACAGCTAACAAGTGGCATAGCCGCGATTCGAACCCATGACCTCTGACTCCCAAGCCCGGACTCTTTCCAGTGAGCCAAGGAGGGTACAGAACGAGGCTAAAGGAGAATAAGATTGGCTTGGGAGGAACCGAGAACGCGAGCTGAGTTACGATGAGAGAAGAGAGTGAATGAATAAAAACAGAGTCTACTGAGGTATTTGATTTTAACACCCCTCAATCGCGGGGGTGGGAGATGAAATGCACCTTTATGAATGCATGAATTTTGTGCCTGCAGAGACAAGAGCTGTAGGCAAAGGAGAACCGGGACTCCACTCAATGAGTTGTAGTCTGATGCAAGCGACTTGGGAACTGGAAAGAAAGGGAACCATAGGAGAGGCACAGAGACACACAGACACACAGAGAGACAGAGACACACAGAAATCATGCACACCACCACAAGCCCCGTGTGCCCCATGCCCATGGCTGAAATGGCATCTGTTCCATTCCCTAACGCCAGACCTAGCACAAACTCTTAAACAACTGACCGCCTCCCCCCCCCAGCCGCCCCTCCGCCCCCAACTCACCCCCACAATTGAAACCATTTAAATCAACATTTTCACCCACCGATATTGTCGTATCCCCGCGACCCGTCCCTCCCCTCGCCCCCCCGTCCCCAACTCACCCCCACAATTGAAACCATTTAAATCAACATTTTCACCCACCGATATTGTCGTATCCCCGCGACCCCTCCCTCCCCAGCCCCCCAACTCCCAGTTCCCGCATCAACAACACAATCAGAAACATATAATGTCATGTCCCCGCTCCCCAAACCGAAGCCTCCCCCACCCAAACCCTCCCCCCACCTCGTTATATGCAGTTCACATGCACTATCAAGTCCCTTCTAAGTACTCAGCACATTGTGCTGCACACACCACGTGTTCAATAAATCCGACTGAGCAAACGATTTACCCAGTATATTGATTTCCCCCACATAATCCGTTAGGCACCTCACCCCCCTCCCCCAGCTAAAAAAACCCCAGCCGTTCCTAAATCAATCTAGCTTCTCCCACTTAGGATCTGACCCGGCTCCCAAAACCCTTTTAGCATCAGCATCATTATTAACATCACAATCAATATTAGCATCATCAACCCCACAGAAAAAAACTAAACAAAAAAAGAAGGAAACCAAGGTCTCCATGACTCACCAACCCCTAATGAGGGGCCACGCTCTGTCTCCCTCCCACGTGGTGTAAGAGAGGGGGTGGCCCCCAGGCCCCTTATATAGGATAAGGAAGAGGTCCAGGACACCCAGGGCCTAAAAGGGCCAGTGCCTCTTGTCTCCATTTAGAGACAGCTGGAGGGGAAGGGGGGGAGAGACGGGGGGGGGGGGGGGCGGGTCTTCCCGGGAAGGGGTGGGGGGCGCTTGATGAGATGAGGAAGCCGAGTCAGCCCTTTGCTTGTAGGTCCCAGCAGGGCTCTGCCCCTGGAAGAGCTGTTCGCTATTTTGGTAATTGGTTGTTAATGATGATAATGAATGACTGCTGATGCCTATGAAGAGGGACGCGAGTTTGGATTGAGTTGGACTTCCCGGTTAAGCCCTCTTTTCCCCTCTTCTGCGTTGCCCTTGGATAATAATAATAATTGTTATTATTAAGTGCTTACTATTGCCAAGCACTGTTCTAAGCGCTGGGGTAGATACAAGGTAAAGAGGTTGTCCCAGTGTAGGGCTCACAGTGTTAATCCACATTTTACAGATGAGGTTACTGAGGCATAGAGAAGTTAAGAAGTTTGCTCATGGTCACACGGCAGAGAGGTGGTGGAGACATAATAATAATAATGTTGGTATTTGTTAAGCGCTTACTATGTGCCGAGCACTGTTCTAAGCGCTGGGGTAGACATAGGGGAATCAGGTTGTCCCACGTGGGGCTCAGTCTTAATCCCCATTTTACAGATGAGGGAACTGAGGCACAGAGAAGTTAAGTGACTTGCCCACAGTCACACAGCCGACAAGTGGCAGAGCTGGGATTCGAACTCATGAGCCCTGACTCCAAAGCCCGTGCTCTTTCCACTGACCCACAAGAACCCATGACCTTCTGACTCCCAGGCCCGTGCTCAATCCACTATGCCATGCTGCTTCTGGACCTTTAAGCACTTGATAATAATAATAATATTGGTATTTGTTAAGTGCTTACTATGTGCAGAGCACTGTTCACTGTAGATACAGGGTAATCAGGTCGTCCCTCGTGAGGCTCACAGTTAATCTCCATTTTGCAGATGAGGTAACTGAGGCACAGAGAAGTTAGGTGACTTGCCCACAGTCACACAGCTGACAAGTGGCAGAGCCGGGGGTCAAACCCATGACTCTGACTCTAAAGCCCAGGCTCTTTCCACTGAGCCACGCTGCTTCCCTTAAGGTCACCCCACCCTCTTATGCTTATGCTTATGTCCATATCCCTAATCTATTTATTACAATAATAAAGTTGGCATTTGTTAAGTGCTTACTATGTGCAGAGCACTGTTCTAAGCGCTGGGGTAGATACAAGTTCATCAGGTACAAGTTCATCAGGTTGTCCCACATGAGGCTCACAGTCTAATCCCCATTTTACAGAGGAGGTAATTGAGGCACAGAGAGGTTAAGTGACTTGCCCACAGTCACACAGATGACAAGTGGCAGATCCGGAATTCGAACCCATGACCTGCGACTCCCAAGCCCGGGCTCTTTCCACTGAGTCACGCGAGCCATTCCTGTCCATCTCCCTCTCTAGACCGCAAACTGATATACTGTACTCTCCCAAGTGTGTAGTACAGTAGTGTATAGAGAAACAAGGTGGCTTAGTGGAAAGAGCACGGGCTTGGGAGTCAAAGGATGTGGGTTCTAATCTCGCCTCTGTCACTTGTCTAATAATGTAATAATAATGTTGGTATTTGTTAAGCGCTTATTATGTGCCGAGCACTGTTCTAAGCGCTGGGGTAGACATAGGGGAATCAGGTTGTCCCTCGTGGGGCTCACAGTCTTAATCCCCATTTTACAGATGAGGGAACTGAGGCACAGAGAAGTTAAGTGACTTGCCCACAGTCACACAGCCGACAAGTGGCAGAGCTGGGATTCGAACTCATGAGCCCAGACTCCAAAGCCCATGCTCTTTCCACTGAGCCACGCTGCTTCCAAATGCACCTTATTTACTTCCACAACATAGTATTCTTCAGTTGAAAGAATTACCTCAGTGCAAGTATAAAGGACAATACATCCAATATAGCCTGAGGAAAGTGTACCCTACATGGCACAGGGATATAAGCAGTGTGGCTTAGTGGGCAGGGCACGGGCCTGGGAGTCAGAAGGATATGGATGGATATAGACTGTCCTCTGGCATGCAACATCTCTGTGCATTAAAAGGGAAGCTTTCTTTTTTGCCATCATTATGCACTAATAGCATATGTCTGCTATGTGACCTTGGGCAAGACACGTAGCTTCTCTATGCCTCAGTTACCTCATCTGTAAAATGGAGGTTAGAACTGTGAGCCCCACGTGGGATAACCTATTACCCTGTATCTACCCCAGCTCTTAGAGCAGTGCTGGGTACATAGTAAGTGCTTAACAAATACCATAATAATAATTATGATTACAGTGCTCTGCACATAGTAAATGTTCCATAAATATGATTGATTGGTTAATTGGGGACTAGGTCCCGAGTGTGTGTGTGTGTGTGTGTGGCCCTGCCCCTTTGGGAGTGGAGTCCCGGGTACCACCTGAAGCCCATTTCCCCAGGTCCGGCATTTTCTGCAACCAACCCCCTTCCCACCCACTCTCAATGGGGGCTGCGAAACATCCAGCCTGGGGATCGAGGATGGCTGGGAATAATGTCATGTGGCTGAACCTCCCCCCCCCCCCCCAACTTTTCCCTCTAGAGCCTTCGAGTCCCCCCTCCCAGGTCTCTGTGAACACAGATGCTGTGGCCAAGCCACAGCTGAATGAGCCTGAACACTAAGTGATCGGGAGCCATATCTGAACAGCATGGCCTAATGGTTAGAGCACAGGCCTGGGAGTAGGAAGGTCATGGGTTCTAAACCGTGCTCTGTCACTTGTCTGCAGAGTGACCTCGGGCAGGTCATTTCACTTCTCTGGGCTTGTTACCTCATCTGTAAACTGGGGGTTGAAACTGTGAGCCCCACGTGGGACAGGGATGGTCCCAACCCGATTTGCTTGTATCCATCCAGCTCTTAGCTCAGTGCCTGGCACATAGTAAGTGCTTATCAAATACTAGAACTATCCCTCTAGGCTTTAAGCTCTTTTATGGGTGGGGAATGTGTCTGTTTATTGTTGTATTGTACTCTCCCAAGCACTTAGTACAGTGCACTGCCCATTGTAAGCACTCAATAAATATGATTGAATGGATAAATGGACAGGGTAGGGGACAGATGGACTGTCCCCAAGTGATGGAGCTGGACCACTAGCCACTGGGTGGAAATGTAGGGTGGCCTAGGGGAACAAGCACAGGGCTGGGAGTCAAATCACCTGGTTTCTGATCCTGGCTCCACCCCTTGTCTGCTGTATGACCTTTTGCAAAGCACTTCGTTTCTCTGGATCTCAGTTTCCTCCTTTGTGACATGAGGATTAAAACACCTTTTTATTTTTTAAAAAAGTTATTTGTTAAGTGCTTATTATGTGCCAGGCATTATACTAAGCGCTGGAATAGACACAAGAGAATCAGGTTGGATCCAGTCCATGTCCCACATGGGGCTCCCAGTCTTAATCCCCCTTTTACAGAGGAGATAACTGGGTCACAGAGAAATGAAGTGATTCACCCAAAGTCACAAAGAAGACAAGTGGTGGAGCTGGGAATAGAACCCAGGTCCTCTGACTCCCAGACCCGTGCTCATTCTACTAGGCCACACTTGCTTCTCTCTTTTTACTCTATTGGACTCCTCCACGCAGATAGTACCATTGACTGATTGTTTCCTGGTGATAGGGAGCTAGGCAGGACACACAGTAGATTTAGAACTCCCTACTACATGCAAAGTGTTGTAAAGGGAGCCTACTGGGTACAGAGCACTGTAGTGGGCATCTACCTTGTGCACAGGGGTGTGCTGGGCAAAATCTGTGTGCAAAGTGCTGTTCTAGACAACTACTGTCTGCAGAGTACTGTGCTGGACTCTTGCTGTGTGTCAAGCGCTGTATTGGGAGTCTACCCTATAGCTTCTAACTGACCGTGGGAGGGTGGAGGGGGTGGGGTCAGCTACACCTGGATGAATTTGTTGAAACCAAGAAGATCAAGGCTCTGCCACTCGTCAGCTGTGTGATTTGGAGCAAAGCACTTAGCTTCTCAGTGCCTCAGTTACCTCATCTGTAAAATAGGGATTAAGACTGTGAGCCCCACATGGGACCACCTGATAACTGTATTCTAACCCAGCACTTAGAACAGAGCTTGGCACATAGAAAGCACTTAACAAATACCATTATTATTATTATTTATTAAGATTGGGCCTGGGGAAAGGGGAGGAGGCAAAGTAGGGAAGGGAGGGAGGTGAGGGCAGACTTGTGGAGGAAGCCGGTTTGAGTAAGTCCTGTTGAGCAAGGTGACACCCCCTTTTCCCTCATCCTTCCTGGAAATTGCCTCCCACTCGGAGCCAGGGAGAAGAGGACAGAACAAAGTCCATTTACTAAGCCCCTTCGGGCCAGCCAGATCGGGTCGAAAATGCTCTTTTGGGTCTAGTAGGCCTGGACAACCCGAAACTAGTGCCGAGACCCAGCTCCCTGCATGATCCCAGCTCCGGATAGGGGGACTGGACTGGACAACTCCTGGGGGTCTGCTCTGAACTCTGAACTCCGGGCTCTGCCCCCGGAGCCTATTCACCTTCCCACTGAGGAGGCTCTCCGGTCCCCCTGGCTCCTCCCCAGGCCTAGAAACCTCGGGTCGACCTGGAATAAGAGAATCAGCAGGAAGACGATGGAGAGTCCCATGGCAGCGGGGAGAAAGGGAAAAGGAACAGGGAATTAGGGCATCCATGGCCAGCGGGGAGGGATATGGTCAACAACGCAATTCCTCGGGAAAGAAGGGATTCCCCGTGTCCTTGGACGGCACCGAGCCTTAGCCAGAACGGAAGCGCTTCCGAGGAGCGGGAGGAGGGCGGGGGTCAGCCCCGTCATTACGGGGCTGATGGTTCCTCGGGAGACTTCGGTAATAATAATAATAATAACGGATTTAAGTGCTTACTTTGTGCCAAGCACTGTTTTAAGCACTGGGGTAGATTCAAGGTTATCAGGTTGTCACATGTGGGGCTCACAGTCTTAATCCTCATTTTATAGACGAGGTAACTGAGGCGCAGAGAAGTTAAGTGACTTGCTCAAAGTCACACAGCAGACAAGTGGCAGAGGCGGAATTAGAGCCCATGACCTTTGACTCCCAAGCCCGTGCTCTTTCCACTAAGCCATGTTGCTTCTCAAGACCCCCAAATCCATGGCCCCTGCAGCCTCGGACAGAGGGCGGGGACCCATCGGGACCCGGGCCCGCTTCCCACGCTCTCGCGTGGGTGTGAGGACACCGTGTCCCTGACCCAGGGCTGTGCGGAGTTCAGAGTGGAGGCTCCGGTTAGGATCCCGGGGGTGGGGGGTAGATGGATCTTTACCAGCCCCGCCTTCCGGGCCCCCGCCCCCGCCAGGAGAGGGGACGATATAGGCCGGAGCCCTGCCTCGGCCCCCGCCCCCCTACCCGGGCCCTCGTCTTTCCCTGCCCTCCGGAGGGTCCCGCAGCCATGAGACTTCTGCTGGTCTACCTCTTCCTCTTCCTCTCCCTCCTGGACCAGGCACCCCCAGGTAGAGGCCCCGCCCGGTCAGGGGAGAGGGTCGGGATATGGCGGGGCATGTAAGGACGGAGACAGGAGGCCGGGAGGCTGGGCCTAGGGAAAACGACCCCCATCCCCATCCCCGGGCAGGGTGTCAGGGACCCCTGGCTCTCTTGCCCCTTGCCTGGATGGTCCAGAGTCCGGCCGGGGGTCAGGTCAGGAGGGTACTTGTCCACAGGACTTTGTGGAGGAGCTGGAGGAGGAGGCTGTGAGCCCCACGCGAGACAGGGACGGGGTCTAACTTAATTAACTTGTACCTACCCCAGCGCTTGGGATAGTGTCTGACACATAGTAAGCACTTAACCAATATCATAAAAAAGAGGCCTGCGTCCTCCTGGGGGTATGGAACCCCCCGGCGGCTCCCTTAAGGGCACAGCCTTTGCTCCTCCCTGGCTGAGGATACACTTCCTCTACCCTCTGGCCAGACATCTCCCTCGTCTCCCCTCTCCCCTTCCTCAGGCCTGAGCAGGGAACCCCTCTCCGACGGCCCGGGGGACAGGGAAAGGGTCAGCGCCAGCGGTGTGGCCGTTTGCTTTCTGCTCCCCAGCCAGAAGTTTCCTTTGGAAATTCCGGAAGTGCCAAAGGAACGGGGTGTGCCGCTTCAGCTGCAGGAAGACCGAGATGCTCCTGAGCTTCTGCGACGGCGGGCTGGAGTGCTGCGCCCCCGGTTTCCCCTGGGGCTAGCTGCAGGGGAATGGCCCAAGAGAACACCTCCTGCCTCCGAGCAGGGGGGCTCAGGGGTCCTCAAGCCAAGGCTCCAGCTGAGGGTGGGGCACTGGACCAAGAACTTGGGAGAGTCAGCAGACGCAAGGCACCCTGCTCTCTCACTTCCCTGCTGTGTGACCTTGGACAAGTCCCCTGTCTTCTCTGGGCCTCAACGGGAATTCAATACCTGTTCTCCCTCCCGCTTAGACTGTGAGCCCCATGTGGGTCCGACCTGATGAACTTCTATCAGCCCCACTGCTTAGGGCAGTGGTTGGCACATAGTAAGCATTCAACAAATCATTCAAATTGAGAACTTTCTGGGTGCGGAGCACTGTACTAAGCACTTGGGAGAGCACGATACAAGAGTTGGTAGATACTTTGCCTGTGGACAAGGAGCTATCACTCTAGTTTATGAAGGGCACAATTATCACTAAGATCATTAAGGGACTTGCTCTGTGATGGGACAACAGACAGAACGAGTGACAAATGGTGGGAACTGGAGGAAAAACAGTTATCAGGAGGGGAGCAGAGTGAATTTGCCAATAGAATGAGGGAATCAAACCTCCATCCAATGCCACCCATGGAGGGTTCCAGAGGCCTGAGTGATAGAGTCCGAGTTGGGGTTTTATGTGGGCAGTGTGATTTTTCATGCCTAGGACAGTGAAATGTTTGAAGCCACCTTGGGTCACCCTTGGTCTTGTGTCCCCTCTCCCCTCTGACCAGCCAACTATTTCTGCAAATCTTTTTTCATCATCTTACTTCATGCCAAGTGCTGGGCTAAGTTAATAATAATAATCATATTTGCTAAGTGCTTACTGTGTCAAGGTCCATACTAAGCGCTGGGGTAGATTCCAGATAATCAGATTGGATACAGTCCCTGTCCCACATGGGGCTCCCAGTCTAAGGAGGAGGGAGAGTATGGATTTGAATCCCATTGACAGATGGGGAAAGTGGGACCCAGAGAGGTTAAGGGACTTTCCTGAAGTCACACAGCAGGCAAAGGGCAGAGGTGGGACTGGAAGCTGGTTTTCTGGACTCCCTGCCTTGAGCTCTGTCCACTGGACCACACTGTAACTTCCTTTTTCTCAGGCTGCTCTGGCCTCTGCCATCCCCACCCACTTGACTTCCCAAGTCCCTTCCTCCAAATCCCACCTCTCCAGATAGCCTTTCCAGATTAAGTGGGTGGGAATTGCTCCTCCCTGGAGCCTCTCTTACCTATCCAACCTCCCCTCCCCTTCCCCCCATGCTCTATGGGAAGGGAAGAGGTAGGAAGAAGGTGCTGGGTGGGGGGAGACTCTTTGAACCACAAAAAGGGCTAGTGGGCGGTGGATGAGAGGCAGGTTCCGGACCATAGATGGACATACCCACACTTCTACTGAGGTCACCACTTGGCAGCAGGGTAGAGAGGTGGTGTTCTCTCTTGATGGCATCACTGATCCAGAACAGACAATGTCCCCAGCTTCTCCCAGATCTGGCTGGTTTTCCAGCCTCTGCCACTGCCTCTAGCATCTCCTAGAGTCTGCTAGTCTTCCGGTCCCCTCTCCTCCTCCCCTCTGCCCCCGGGCCTCTCCTGCAGCCTTCTGGTCTCTGGGTCACTGCTGCCCTTCCCATGATGGTTCTTTTCTTTCCTTTCACTGCACTTGTCTCCCTGGGCCATGCAGTCCCTGGTAAAGTGGTCCCTGGAGGGCTGAGGAGGTGCAGGAGTGGGGAGAGGGGCACGGGATCCAAGCCAGGGTGCCCTCGGTATTATCCACCCTGTGGCCACTTTCCCTTCTCTCGAGGTGGCTGCCAGGTCTCTGCTCTGGTGGTCTGGTGCTCGGGGGGCAGTGTGGCTTGGTGGAGAGAGCGTGGGGCAGGGAGTCAGGTTGCCTGGGTTCTGATCCCAGTCTAATGATAATGATTTGGGTCTGTGTTAAACATTTCCTGTGCGCCAAGCATTGTACCAAGCACTGAGGTATGCACAAGATAATCAGGTTGGATACAGTGCCTGCTCCTTGGGGGGCACATAGTCTAAGTCAGAGAGAGCAAGATTTAAAATGCCATTATACAGATGAGCTTACTGAGGCACAGAAGGGTTAAGTGGCTTGCTCAAGCTCACCCAGCAGTCAAAGGGAAGAGTAGGGATTAGAACCCAGGTCCTCAGCCTCCCAGGCCCATGTTCTTTCCTTTATGCCACGTTGCTTCAAGAGTCAAGGGTGACAGCAAGGTCATGCGCTTCTGGGACAGGGAGGATGGTGGGATCACCTCCGGAGATGGGAAAGCTGGTTTTGGGCCCTGCAAGGGTTAGCCCACGCCCTGAGCAGTGGTTCCGTCTGCAGCCTGGAGTGGCTTCTTGGACCAGAGGTGTCTCATCAACCATGGCAAGTGCCAGGAGACCTGCCGGAAAAACGAAGAGCTGGTGGCCATCTGCAGCATGTTCCGGAGGTGCTGTATTAGAGCGGAGCCCTGCTCCTGACCCTGCCTTTATAAGACAGAACCCCCAACCTGGCCCTTTGCTCTAGAGTGTAGTCCTGTGCCTGGCCCTGCTGTTCTTGAGCCCAATCCTGCAACCAACTCTCGGTTCTAGAGTGGAGCCCCAAACCTGATCCAGCGGTTCTTAAGTGGGGGCCTGCCCTGGCTCCTCTGGTTCTAGAGCAGAGCCCTTCATCCGACCCTCTCTTCTACAGTGGAGCCACATTCCTGCCCAGGCTCTTCTAGAGCAGAAATCCTGTACTTGCTCTTTTAGAACTGAGTCGTGCCTCTGATCCTGCTGTTCTCACCTTGGAGGGGGAGGAGGTGGGACAACAGGGTTGTGGAGAGGCAGGAAAGGGGAGAGGGAACTGGTGAATTGACCACCACACTGGACAGATCATGCTGGCTGTGTTCTCTTTGGTTTGATATCTTCTCTCCTCACAGCAGCACAGCTCCATAGCTCCACAGATGCAATTGTACATCTTTCTGCCTGCCTGTCTGCCTGCTTTCAGCTATCTCACCTATCTTTTTATCTTTCCAATCCCTAGTTCTGATCCCAGTCTACTGATAATGATTTTGGTATTTCTTAAACATTTCCTCTGTGCCAAGCACCCCCTCTTCTCATCACAGTTCCACAATAAAGCAAGTGTGCACCTGTCTGCCTGCCTGTCTGCTTTCAGCGATCTCACGTATCCTTCTATCTTTCCAATCCCCTTCTCCCTAGTTTTCTCTTTATCTTCATTGGTAATTTAGCAGTGCTTTAATAAAAACAGATTCAACCACTTCCAATCTTACTACTATCACTATTGCTGCTATTACCACCAATAATAATGACATTTATTAAGCATTTAGGTGTGCTAAGGGCTGGGGAGGACACCAGAGGATCAGACCAGATGCAAACTCTGACTCACACTGGGTCCACAATCTATCTTCTCCCTAAATGATAGAGGAGAAGATGGAGGTCCAGAGAGGGTAAGTGACTTGCCCAAGGGCACACAGCAAGCCTTTGTTTTTGGTGGGGCCCAAGTCTTCTGACTGGGCTCTGGGCAAATGAGATATCTGAAAAGTAGAGATAACCCCTTCCCCCCCAAATGACACCCCCCCAATAAACTGCATCACACACCCACTCCCATCCAGGATTACACATTCTCTCACTGAGTCCATCTCCCTCCATCCCGCCCTCCCCACCCCCATCAGCCTAAACACTCATTTTATGGTATTTGTTAAGCGTTTACTATGTGTCAAGCACTGTTCTAATTGCTGGGGTAGCTACAAGTTAATCGGGTTGGACACAGTCCCTGTCCCACGTGGGGCTCACAGTCTTAATCCCCATTTTACAGATGAGGTAACTAAGGCAGAGAAATGAAGTAACCTGTTTAAGGTCACACAGCACACAAGTGGCAGAGCCAGGATTAGAACACAGGTCCTTCTGATTCCCAGGCCTGTGCTCTATCCACTGGGCCACACTACTTCTCTAAGACCCACTTTCCCCTTCCCCTCAGGCCCCCGACCCAAGGGGACTCTGATCATTATTACTATTATTACTAGCCTCCTCCCCTTTTTTCTTCCCCTTCCACCTCCTCTCCCTGTCCCCAGTCCCAGGCCTGGCTCCAATGGGCGGAGGGTCCATGCCCCCTCTCCCAGCCCCCAGCCACTGGCTTCAAACATGGGTCCCTCGTGGCCTCCCTTCACAGACCCAGCCTGCTCCGGGCTGGCCTGGTCCAGCCCAGTTTTCTAGCCTAGGTTCTCTCTCCCAACCTCCGCCCTGGCCCTTAGTCCCACTCCTCACTCCTCGCCCTTTGCCCCGCCATGTGGAAGCTTCTCTGGGTTTGCACTCCGTTCTCCCTCCTGCCCGGCCCACATCCAGGTAAAGCAGCTCTCTCCGGACCAGGGACGAGCCCCGGAGGACCTCTGACCCCAAACCCCATCCCTCCGACTCCCAACCCCAGACCCTCGGATCCTTGATCTCTGACCCCCTTCCCTCTGCCCTCTCCCCTAACAACACCTCTAAAACGCTGCCCCCCTCCTTCCTCGCCACCATCAGTCCCCTCCCACCCACTTAGCCCAGCACTGGATCTTGGCCAGGGGCACCAGGAGGCTAGGAGGGACCTCTTGCTGGCTGCCTTCTGAGACCCCAGACCTCCCATTATCCTCTCTGCGCAGCCCCCACCCTATCAAGATCCCAAACCTAGGAAGACTCCGGGGGAGAGGGGAATGTCAAGGGGAGGGGGAATGTCAGGGGAAGGGGGACTATCAATGGGGAGGGGGAATTTAGGGGAGATGGGGATGAGGAGGGGATGGAGAATGTGGAAGGGGGAGGGAATATCGAGGGGAGGGGAGCGTCAAAGGGGAGGGGGGGTCACCTGACTTGGGCCCAGAAGCCTCCCTCTCCCCCCTCCTCACCTGTTACCATTTCCGGGGGGCCTGACCCCTCCTCTTCCCCCATCTCTTGCAGCCCGCTGTGGCTTCGACGACATCGTCTGCGGCTATGGCACTGCTCTCTGCCGTTGGCCTTGCCACCCGGGAGAGAAGGTCATCGGGAAGTGTCCCAACAGCTTCCCCTGCTGCCTGAAGCCCTGGGCCATCCATCCCTTGAACCCCCTGAGCTCCCACCCTCCATGGCTGCCCCCAACCAGAAGGCAGAGGCACAGAGGCACAGGCGTCATCCCTCCAAAGACCCATGGTCTTCCCACTTTCTGAAGGGTTAGAATCGCTTGCAGTAAAATCCCATCACGTGGAGTGTTTAATCCATGCAGGGCCTTCCTGGCTCAGCCCTGAGTCCCCTGGCCCTGCCTACCCAGGCACAGTGCCCCTGCTCTCACCATCTTCAATTCACACCTCCTCTGGGAAGCTTTCTCTGACTGACCTCTCCTCCATATCCACTCCATCTCCCCTTCTAGACTGTAAGCTCATTATAGGCAGGGAATGTGTCTGCGAGTTCCACTGCATTGTGCTCTTCCAAGTGCTTAGTACAGTGCTCTGCACACAGTAAGCACTCAATAAATACCATTGATTAATTGATTGATATCCCCCACCCCAACTGCCACTTCAACATTTCTGTATCATTTAATTGGATTCTCACTTCTTCATACTTTACTGTTTCTTTCTATTGAAATGTGTTGTAAAGTCTGTCTCATCCACTCTACACTGGAAGTTCCTCAAGGACAGGGATCATGTCAACTAACTCTATCATCCTCTCCCAGTGCTTAGTGCAGGGCTTTGTACTAAGTACTCAATAAATACTATCAATTGGTGGATTGATTGATTAGTCCCAAGCTTTGTCACCTCTGCGGGGGGACACAGAGTATAGCAGCAGCAGTCCTCCTCCCTTCCCTCCACCCATTCCTCCTCCCCATTGCTTGATCATCATTCCTCTCCCCATTCCTCCTCCCCTTGCCTTCCTCCACGCCCCCTCTCCATTCCCCTCTTCCCATCCCTCTTTCCAATCTCTCAAACCCCATCATTCCAACCTCTTTCCCTTCTCCCCCGCAAGTCCCACCTCCCTCCCTCATTCCTCCTCCCCATCCATAATAATAATAATAATAATTATGGTATTTGTTAAGGGCTTACTATGTGCCGAGCACTGTTCTAAGTGCTGAGGTAAAAACAAGGTAATCAGATTGTCCCACCTGGGGCTCACAGTCTTAATCCCCATCTTACAGATGAGGTATTTTAGGCCCAGAGAAGTTAAGTGACTTGCCCAAGGTCACAGCAGACAAGTGGCAGAGCTGGGATTAGAACCCACATCCTCTGACTCCCAAACCCGTGCTCTTGCCACTAGGCCATGCTGCTTCTCGAACTGCATCTCTCCCCCATTCTTTTCCTCATCCCACTCTCTCTCCCTTCCCTCATTCCTCCTTTCTGTCCCTCTACCCCTCCCTCCCAAATTCCTCCCCCCTCCCTCCTCTTCTTCCCCATTCCTCTAATCCCATCCCTTCCCCTATCTCTCTTCTCCTCCCCTCCCAGTCTCTCTAAGCCCATCCTTCTTCCCCTCCCCTCTCCCTTTCCCAGGGAAACCTTTGACCATTTTTATGAAGGCATTTTCAGCCTCAAGGCCACCCCAAAAATCCCCATCTCTCTTTCCCTGCTTCCCTGTCTGGCCCCAGACTTTGGGGGCCCAGGGTAAAGGGAAACAAGGTTAGGGTTGTTTTTTTTAGTGGTATTTGTTAAGTGCTTACTAGGTGCTAGGCACTTTACAAAACAGTGGGGTAGATACAATCTAGTCAGGTGGAATGTACTCCATGTCCCACATGGATCTCACAGTCTTTCCCTATTTTACAGATGAAGTAACTGAGTCTCAGACAAGTTAAGTGACTTGCCCAAGGTTCCACAGTCAGTCAGAGAGTCAATTGCAGACAAGTGGGAGAGCAGGGGTTAGAATCTGATTCCCAGGCCCGCACTCTATTGCTTCTGTCTCTGGGGCTCTGGTTCCCTCCCCACCCCAATCTTCCTGGAGCAGCAGGGCCCCGAGGGGCAGAGGAGTAGGATGGGTGCGGTTGCCCTTTGCTGCCCATCAACCTGGACACTCTGTTCTGATCTTCCTGATAATGGCCCCGCTGAACCTTCAAACCTAGCCAAGCCAGCTGAGAGGTGGTACTCACTGACCACTGACCACTGGCCAGGGATGCTCAGCCCCTTCCCCTCAGCCCCACCACCGCCTGCCTATAAAGGACGTAGCTCCCAGCTGCCTTCTCCTCCTCCTCCTGCTCCTCCTCCTCATCTTTTCCCTCCTCTTCCTACTCCCCCTCCTTCTTGTCCTCCCCTTCCTCTCTCTCCCGCTGCTCTCGGTGGGGTCCACCCATCATGGGGGCTGCCATCCCCCTCTTCGCCCTGCTTTGCCTCCTGGCCCCACTGTACCCAGGTAAAGGGGAAAAAGGCCTGGGGCCTTCTGTCCATCCTGCCGTCCATCTGGTCAGCCCCAGGGGAGAGGCCAGGCTCTCCTGAAGCTCCTGGTCCCCAGAATAGGGAAGAACGTGTGGGTCCCGGAGGATCCCAGGGTCTTCCTCTGAACCTCAGGAAGATGGGGAAATAAGGGTCAGAGGGGGAGGAAGAGGAGGGAAAAGATGAGGAGGAGGAGCAGGAGGAGGAGGAGAAGGCAGCTGGGAGCTACGTCCTTTATAGGCAGGCGGTGGCTAAGAGGGAGGGAGAATCCCTCTTTAAATCCCCATTTTGCAGATGAAGAAACTGAAGCCCTGAGAAGTGACTTGCCCAAAGGACAGAGCAAGGAATCAAATCCAAGTCCCCTGACTCCCAAGCCTGAGTTTTTTTCCCACTAGGCCACACTGTTTCTCTATGGTTTTCCCTCATCTCTGTAAAGTCTAAGATAAGGTGGATGGACTTAGAGACCGGAACCAAACTTCTCAGCAGAAGCTGCTTATCCTGAAGAAATGGTTGGGAGAGGAGTCAGGGTGGGGAGTGGGAATTGAAGGCCTGTGGGCAGTTATGGGGGGTTGACTGACTCAAGGTCACCGTTCCCCCTCCTGCAACAGGATGCGGAGAGTTACACAGCCTGTCGTGTCAAGGGAAGGGAGGCCGATGTGTGATGGAGTGCAAGGAGAATCAGACAAGGATGGGCTACTGTATTTTCGGCTTCTGGAAATGTTGCAGAAACAGAATGTGCGTATACAACTTCCCTGTATCTGTGTTTGCGTGCATTACTGGGCGTGCTGGTGCTCTTGCACATGGGCTTGTGGACCTCCAGGTTCCGTGCTGCCTCTGAATGCCCTTGCCTGATCTGGGTTGTTCCTTGGATGTGTTTGTGTGTTTGTGAGCCTGTGGGTTTGCCAGTGGATTTGTTGTGCTGGTTCTCTTTGATCGTGTAGCTGCCAAAGTGCGACTGCTTGGGGTGGGCTGGGGTGGGGGGTTGTGTGTGTGTGTGTGTGTGTTTACCAGCAGGGAAGTGGTCCCTTCCTGCCCCGGCCAGGGGAGCCCCCACTCCGGGATGTAGGGGGGCAGTGAGTTCCTTCGTGGCCCCTGGGATCCCTGTTTTTCCCTGCCTCCCTGACCCTGAAGCCCCCACCACCCTCTGGCCCTGGGTGGACCGGGGGGAAGGGGTTGACGAGCGGTGTTTCCCTCTCTCCATCAGCCCCAAGAAGAGTGACTGTGAACTCAAAGGAGGGCAGTGCCAGGAGTACTGTGAGGCCACGCAGATAGACACCGGTAACTGTTCCCACACCCTCAGGGAATGCTGCCTTGATTAGCCAGGGCCTGAACTGTGTGAGACCCCATCCTCTGGCCCCTGCACCTCGTGCTTTTGGTTGTCTCTCCCCTCCAAGAGTTCAGGTGCTTTCCTGGATCTGAACAAGAAGGATGGATAGAGACCTGCGAGAGGACGACTCAAGTACTTCCCAGCTTCCCCCACTTTTGCTTTTCCTCCTGACTTCCCAACCTCCTGGTCCAGGACCTCTCTCCCACCCCCTCTCTGGACTAGGGTCACCCCCAGCCCCAGCCCACCTCTGGCTCCTCCTCCACATCTTCCCCGGTTGAAGGAAACAGGTCAGGTGCCTGAGCGGATCTATTTTTATCCGGCCCCTTCCCCTGCTGGAGGTCAGAAAGCTGCTCAAATAGTCCAGGGTGAAACTTGTCACTCAAACTAGCAGCACACCAGGTCTTTTTTCTGGTTCTCAGCTGCGGTCGACTCTCAATAAATACTCTCTGATTGATTCATTCATTGAGTCTCTGGGTCTCTGTGGTGTTCAGTATAAGCCATGATCAGCACAGTGCTCTGCACAAGGTAGGTGCTCACCAAGGGCCAGGAATATTACAGCTAGCTCGGTGGAGGCCATGGTCACATTCTCCAGGAGTAGTCAGTGGTATTGATTGAGCACTAACTATGTGCAGATCACTGTACTGAGTGCTTGGGAGAGTACTACACAATAGAGTTAGCAAACACGTTCCCTTCCCACAGTGAATTTACAGTCTATAAGGGCCATTAGTGGTGAATTTCTCTCAGTGCTCACTGAGCCTTCTGTGGTCTCTAACTTTTTTTTCATGGTATTTTTTAAGTGCTTACTATATGTCGGGCCCTGTACTAAGTGCTGAGGTAGTTACAAGCTAGTCATATTGGACACAGTCCCTGTCCCACATGGAGATCACAGTCTTAACGCCCATTTTACAGAAGAGTGAACTGAGGGTCAGAGAAGTGATGTGACTTGCCTAAGGTGACACATCAGACAGGTGACCGAGTCCACCTTCTAGCCCACCAGCCAACACATCATGGTATCCTTGGTCCCAGGGTTTCTGACCCATTCCCTGCTCTATATCCCTGAGACTGAAAGAGACAGGAATCGCAAACCCACAGGCTCAGCAGCATGAGGAAGAAGCCTCCACAGGTGGGAAGATGGAGACCGTCCTTCTTCCCTGCTCCTGGAATGATGTGATGGGGGGAGAGGAAGAGGAAGGGTGCCCCAAGGTTTGTGGTTGGAGCAGGTGTCTCAGACCCCTGCCCAACACTGGGGAGGGGGAGACAATCACACAGAAACCCCCCAAGATTCAACCCATCCAATCTATAGAGATTGGCTGCAGAAAGCTGAACAACTGATCTTGGGAGGTGGGTCTGGGGTGGGGAGGGTCAGGGCTGTGGAGGGGGGCAGGCGGGGGGTGGTCTGGGTTTAGGGTTGGTCCTGGTCTTTGTTGGAGGTCCAGACTGGACAGTTTTCAGCCTGGGTGGGGGTGTGGACTGGGGAGGGTCCAAACTGGGGAGGGTTTGGGCTGGAGTGGGTAAGAGTTGGTGGAGGGAAACAGGCAGGAGTCTGGTCTGGGCTTGGGCATGGTCTTGGGCTACAACAGAGTCAAGGCTGGAGGGTTACCAGGATGGGGACATCGGCCTGGGGTGGGTCCAGACTGGGGTGGCTTGGGCTAGTGGAAGGGGTCCAGGCTGGGGTGGAGTAGGTTTGCAGCTGCTGTGTTGGATGAATAAGGCAGTAGCTGCTGACGCCTCCCTTGGAATGCCACAATGGTTGGGTGTGGGGTGTGGGTACAGAGGCTCAGTACAGCTCCTGAAGACAGCCCCGGTGGGCTCCAGACTGACAGCTGGGCGATGCAGGCAAGGAAGACCCTGGTGGGCCCTGAGACCACCACCTGCTGGGTCAAAAGACCACTGCCGGGCACCAGCCCCACTCTGTGATCACTGTGGCAGTTGGTGGGTCCTGCCCATTAAACTCCCTCTCCTGCCCTCTGCCATCCACCACCCCCTCCCACCTTCTCACCCACTGCACCCTGGGCACCCTTGGGAGCACGATGGGCAGGGGAGAAAGAGCTTGAGCAGCTCTGGGCCAGCCACCGGCTCTAGAATCAACTCCACCATGTGGGCTCTCAGTCTGGAATTCCCAGGAAACTCCTCATCGTCACGTTCATAACAATCGTAATAATTCTGGTACTTGTTAAGCATTTACTATGTGCCAAGCAGCCTACTAAGTGCCGTGAAAGATACGAGATCATCAAGTTGGACACTGTTCTTGTCCCAGTGGTCTTTGTCACACAGGTCACAAACTACTCCCGGGACCTCATTCTTGCCTCTCCCCAAAGACCCCTTCCTCCCACCCTCTCTCCTGCCTGGTATTCCCTTCCCCTTCATGTCTGGCAGACTGCTGTTCGTCCCAACCTCAAAACTCTCCTGAAATCATATCTCCTCCAGAAAACCTTCCCTGACTGACCTCTCATCTCCCCACCCTGTCTCCCCTTAACTGCCACTACTCTCTCCCATCTACCTACTCTATTGCTCTATCAGTCAATCAATCAGTGGTTTTTAATGAGCCCTTACCATGTCCAGAGCACTGCACTAAGCCTTTGGGAGAGTAATAATCGCATTAATTTCGATATACGCAAAGTGTTTGCAAAGTGCCAAGCACAGTACTCAGTGGGATAGATGTAATGTAATCAGGTCAGATTACAATCCCCGCCTCACCTGGGGTTCACAGTCTAGGTAGGAGGGAGTAGGATTTAATCCCCATTTTACAGATGAGGAAACTGAGGCACAGAGAAGTTAATGACTTGCCCAAGGTGATCCAGAGGCAAGTGGCAGAGTGGGGATTAGAACCCAGGTCCTTGACTCCCTGACCCGTGTTCTTTCCACAAGGCCTTGCTCCTTCAATAGAGTCAGTAAACACAATCCCTGACCACAAGGACTTTATCATCTCTCCCAAGTGCTTAATACAGTGTTCTGCACATAGAAGGTGCTTAATAAATACTATTCCTACTAGCCCAACCTTAGCCCTAGCCCTAACCCTAGCCTTAATGCCCCCTCGTGCCCTCGAGACCTGGCTGGTGAGCCTTTCAGTGCTCCTAGAGTCCCTGCGGACAGCTGCCTTTGTGTCCACGAGCTCAGAGCGGAAAGTTCCCATTAACAGTGGGCCTGGACGGAGAGATCTGGTGTCCGCCCCCACATTTGGCAGGGCCGAGGGCAGCGCTGGCAGGACCCCCTCCTGGATGCTGCCTTCCCCTCCCCAAGTGGGACGCTGGCTTCCCAAGCTCCTCCCTGAACCTGTCCCTGCTCTGCCCGTCCCTGGCCCTGTCTGCCCCTGCAGGTGTAGGAACTGGCAGCTGTCAGGGGAGATAGATACAAAAAACTTGTGGATGTATCCTGATCTGAAAAATCTGGAATACCTGTTCTCCCCTGTACCTAGACTGTGAGCCCCATGTAGGTCCTGCTAGATACAAGATAAATCAGTTCTTTTGTGCCCTAGCTGCCCAACTCTGCTCTTGCTAATCCAACCTGGCCAGAGCAGAGCGAAGCCAATTCTTTCCCGAGGTGCCCAACCTGTGTGCTGACACCTCCAACCCTCCTCAGAGTGCCCGAGCTCTCCGCCTCTGCTCCGGGCCGGCCCTGGCACCCACCTTGCGGAGTGGCCCGGGAAGCTCAGTGTTAGGGAATCTTTCCTGATTAGTTTAAGGATAATCGCTGAGACCTTATCTGTCTCCATGGGTGAGTTGGGGGACTAGGTCTTGGGCCCAGACTCAGCCTGCTCCAGAAGAGCAGTGAGTGAGTGCTCACTCTGGCAATCAGATGGGGCATAGTCCAAGCCCCTCATGAGGCTCCCAGCCTAAGAGAGAGACACAGAAGAGGACCCTTGTGGAAAGAGGTGTGGGGCTGGGAGCCAGGACACCTGGATTCTAGTCCTGGCTCTGCTCCTTTCCTGCTGTGTGAACTTGGGCAAGTCATTCGATTCTTCTGGGCCTCAGTTTCCTCACTTGTACAATGGGGATCTCCGGCTCCCGTAGGCTGTGAGCCCCACTGGGGTCAGGGACTGTTTCTGGTAGGAGTATCTTGTCTACCCCAGCATTTGGCACAGTGCTTGGCATATAGTAAGTGCTTAGCAGACATTGCAGTTAGTATTATTTGTGTCCGTTTATTGTACTCTTCCAAGCACTCAGTACAGAGCTCTGCACACAGTCAGTGCTCAGTAAATACCTGTGATTGACTAAGAAGTTAGCTGCAGCCCAGAGAGGCTCAGTGAGCTGCTCCAGGTCACACAACGGCCTGGGGGCAGAGTCGGGGCTAGAGCCCCCGGGGTGCTGACTCTCAGCCCCTGGCTCGGTCCACTGGGCCAAGCTGCCCCCGACCTCTCCAGCCCTGGGTCTGGCGGAGCGTTGAGACAGTCCTGTTCTATTCAGTTTCGCTCTATTGAGTAGAGGCGTTTCCGGGCTCTGGTGGGAGTGCTCTATAAAGGAGGAACCACCCGGCCGTTCCTTGCCCATTGTCCAACTCTGCCCCTCCTGCCACACGCCATGAGGGCATCGCTGCTTCTCTTCATCCTGCTGGTCTACCTGGCCCACGCCCCCCAAGGTAGTGCCAGGGCCCTAGGGGGGATGGGGGCCTGGTCTCTGGAGCCAGACCTACCCCGGGACTGGTTGGGGGGTGGGATGGAGACTCCCCCAGGGACCCCAGCTGTAAGAGGAGGCCCTCTGCTATCTGCATCAAGCACCCTGAGTGGAAGGGTGTGCTCCTGCTGGGACTTCAAATCCCAGCAGCCTGCCAAGACCATGGTCCTGCAACTTCGGGCCTACTTCTCTTGTCTCAGGAGCTTCCTGTCTGGTTGGGGTGGAGGTGGTCAGTCGTAACACCCCCCCACACACACTGGCTCTAGGGGACTGTCTTGGACCTGGGTATGAGCCCATGCCCTTCTGACCCAGGAGGTCAGGGCTTTGGGGTCAGAGGGCGAAAGCATCGGATGGTAGGGAATGACTGGGGGAGGGTCAAGCAGGCCTGGGTTTCCCAGGGAGGGACATAGCTCGCTCTGGTCGGCCGGAGGTGATATTGCCGGTCTCTCTGCTTGGGCCTCTGCCCCTCTGGCCTCCATAGCCTGGGTTGAAGGTGACAGGCAACTCACCGACTTTGGCTTTCACTCTGCCCCACCAGGCATTTCTACTCCTGAGTGCCCACAGGGTCTGGACTCCACACCCACGTCCAGCTCCCTCTCTACTCTAAAGGGCTGTTTTAACCATCTTCCTCCCCATATTACTTTTTCCGTGCCTCAGCCCCCTTCTCTTCTCCCCCGGCCCCCCCAATAGTGTCCCCCGGACCTGGTCACACCCTGAGTCTGGACTCCCACTGCCCCCCGGGGCCCCACTCTGCTCTCTCTGTTGCTGAGTTTTTTCCTGGAACTGGGATCCCCAATCCTGGCTCCCCAAGAAGGGGAGGGAGGGTGAGGCAGAGATCCAGAGGCAGAGGAAATCAGAAGGAGAGAGACAAGGTGAGATGGGTGGAGATAGAGGTGGAGCGGAGAAAAAGAGCAAGAGGGACAGCAGAGAAGGATACAGACAGAGAAAGGCAGGGAGAGAGATAGAGTGTGTATGTGTTTCCACTGGCTTGCGGGGGTCCCCCAGTCCCAACAAACAGGGAAGCATTTTAGCCTGTTCTCCCACAATTTTCTCTTGTAAACCAGTATCTCCATGCCCACAGCTTTGAGGAAGCCCCTTCGGCCCAACCGCCACCCTAAATCCCACTCCTTTTGCTCTGTAACACCTGTTTTTAAACTGGTCCCATCTCTCCACCCTACCCTCTTCCTTCTCCCTCCTCCTCTCACCCCCTTCCCTACCTCCCTCTTGCTCGCCAATCCCATGCCTCTAACCTGGGTAGCTCCAAGGGGCAGGGATTCACACTGGCTCTGGGCCCGACCTTGGGGAACCCTCTCACTGGCCTGAAATCCCCCGAGGGGAGGGGCCTGGATTCAGCCTAAGTATTGGGAGAACTGGGGTCCGGTTTGGTGGGGAATGAGGGGAGGATCCCCTCCACTCTGAGGTCCCGGTTCAGAGCTGGGCCTGGGGGGTGGGGAAGGTCTCTAGCCATTTCTAGATGATTGGCCCAACTCAATGCAAAGTGGGAGGAAGTTCCCTATATCCTTCTCTGATGGTCAGAACCTCCCTGTACCTTCTGTGACCCCCAGGGAGCTCTCTCATCCATAGGATGGGTTGGGGGACCATTGAATGCAGCCTAACAGAGAGCTGCCAGCCAGCCTGGGGAGGACATATCTCACTACTCTCCCTCACAGATCCCCCTGGGATTTCTGGGGGTAAGCGACTGAACCCCACCATGAGCGGCCCCCGCGACCTCCGGCCTCTATTTTTCAGCGCAAGGTGTGTTTGGACCCAGGCGCTGCAAAGGCAAGTTGGGCTACTGCCGTAGCAAGTGTCAGTCCAAGCAGGTCGAGCTGGGCAAGTGCTCCACCAAAGCGATCTGCTGTGGCATCTCCACCGGCACGAGCTCCTCACAGGGGTCCCACGAGGTCCCTGTCATCAATTCTGAGCCGGCCCTGGAGTCCAAGCCCGAGCCCCAGGACACCCAGGAGGAGGAAGCCACCATGGTCTCTGAGTGATGGGGTCCCATCCTGCAATAAACCTCCCGCCTCCTCCACGCTGGCCTCCAGCTTGTGTTTTCCCTCAGACCAGTGCAGCCTTGCAGATAACTACTGGGCCGCGCTGGCCCGCTGGAGCATCCCTGGAGGTTTGGGGTCCTGTCCGCGGGTCCCTCTCCATGCCCTTGCCATCAGTCGACCTCTCCTGACCCCTACCCCTTTCCACCGCCCCCGTCCCCACCCCCTTGACAGGGCACACACAGCCATGGGTCTTTCTGCTCCTCCCACCCCTCCATCCATCAGTCAATAAATCAGTGGTATTTATTGAATGCTCACCTCCCTCCCCTTCAGCTTGCCGGGGTAACTGTGGGGTGGCCAGCAGGAGTCACCGGGAGGCCCGAGTTCAGCCCCGGCCCCAGGGTAGCAGGAGAAAGGGGAGCCCGGATACAGTGAGGCAGGGGGCTGCTGCTGCTCCACCACACAACCCTCCCTCAGGTCCGCCATATTGTTGCAGCAATAGCAAGGAGTCTGGTGGTCCCAAGACACAGGGGGCTCTGCCGCCAGTCTCCTCTGACTCCTGCCGCCAGGCTTGTTTGGGAATTGGAAGCCATTGGCTCCCAGGCCTGGGCGGGCCCAATCTCACCTTCAAATCCCACCATCACCGTGTGCCCTGCAAAATTAGAGTTCCCCAGCACTCCAGCCTGGCACCCCTACTCTCGGTGACTTGGGTCTCCATCTGGAGGTTTCGTTTTCAAATTGTCGCCCGCCCTCACAACTTTTCATTCTTTAAATTCTGAGTGGGGAAGTACTCGGATAAAAACACCAACGTTTTTGACTTTCTTCCCAATAATACATGCCAACCACAGTGCACGAGTTACAAGAGAATCGATTTGGACACAAGTCACGTCCCACCTAGAGCTCCCAGTCTAGGTAAGAGAGAAAGCAGGTAATAAATCCTCATTTTACAGATGAGGACACAGACAATTTGAGTGACTTCACCAAGGTCACATAGCAGGCAAGTGGCAGAGCCTGGATTAGAATCTTCCCATTAGACAAAGCTGTTTCCTGCTCCTCAGCACCTGGAAGAGTTCACACCCCCCTCCCCCCACCCCAAGTGGTGGTGAACAGCCAGGAGAAAATTTTCTGGATACTTCAGATAGGGGTAGGACAGCGCAGGGCAGTTTCTATCTGGTGCAGTGGGGAGAAGGAGGAGGAGGAAAAGGAGGAAGGGGAGGATAGGCCAGTTCTTCCCTGCCAGAGCATTGCTGAGCACAGAAACCAAGATAAATTTAGCAAAAATCTAATCTACATTCCCTTTCCCCGGGTGATGGGTTAGCGGAGGAGGGACATGGACGGAGAAGGCAGAGTCAGGAATGGAGAGGGCAGAGTCAGGGATGTGATAGGGTCCCTGTTGGGTCACTGGGGAGAGTCAGGGGTGTTGGAGAGTCCATGCTGGTGTACATACAAGATAATCAGATTGGAAACAATCCCTAGCTCCCATGTGACTCTCAGTCTGAGAAGGCTGTACAGCAGGGATCTTATCTTCAAGGAGCTTTACAAGCTATTGTGGGCAGAACACCGTACTGAGCGCTTGGGAGAGTTTCCTAGAGTTAATAGAAAACTATTCCTGTTCTCAAGGAGCTCACAGTCTACTGTGTGAAGAACACTGTTTTGAATACTTGGAAGTGTACAATAACATTAGTAGACACGATCCCTGCTCTCAGGGGGCCAGTCCAGCGATGGGCCAGTGATAATAATTAGGGTATCTGTAAAGCACTTACTATGTGCCAAGCACTTTTCTAAGCCCCGGGGTAGATACGAGGTAATCAGGTTGTCCTACGTGGGTAAAATGCCAATTTTACAAATGAGGTAACCAAGGCGCAGAGAAGCTAAGTGGCTTGCCCAAGGTCACATAGCAGACAAGTGGGATTAGAACCCACGTCCTCTGACTCTCAAGTCCGTGCTTTTCCCACTGAGCCAAGCTGCTTCTCCCACTTGGGCATCTCACAAGTTCCCTGCCTACAAGGAGTTTAGAGTTTAGAAGGGAGCTTAGTGCAGCATTAAGGGCTCAGTAATTGCGACTGATCGATTGAGGGAGGAGAGAAGGCCCCAGCCGTCCTGCAATCAGGGAGGAGCGTCCCCCAAAGTCCCCCGCGTCCTCCAGTGACGGGGCGCTGTCCTAGACGCCGCGGGGACCCAGGCCGCGGGCACTGCACCAAATCGCCATCAGGGGGCGCCAGACGCCGTGCCCTGGGCTCGCAACGAGCTCAATTGGGCTCCAACAGGAGCCTTCGTCAATCATTCATTCGTATTTGTTGAGCACTTACTGTGTGCACGACAATGTACTAAGCGCTTGGTGCCCACATTAGGCGGAGGACGGGTGGCCTGGAGGACCCTTCCCCACTGGGAGCGGCGGCGAGGAGGAGGGTGCCCTGTTGAAAGGCCCCTCATCTCCTCCCAGCCCCCCACCCCCAATCCCTGACCCCCGACTCCCGTCTCCTCTTTAAAGTATTTGTTTAGCGCTTACTATGTACTAGGTACCGTATTAAACACTGGGATAGATATAACAATATTAATGATGGTATTTGTTAAGCCCTTACTATTGCCAAGCACGGTTCTGAGCGCTGGGGTAGATACAAGGTAATCAGGTTGTCCCACGTGGAGCTCACGGTCTTAATCCCCATTTAACAGATGAGGTCACTGAAGCACAGAGAAGTTAAGTGACTTGCCCAAAGTCACCCAGCTGACAAGTGGCAGAATGGGATTAGAACCCACGACTGCTGACTCCCAAGCCCATGCTCTCTCCACTAAAGCCACGCTACTTCATCAGGGTGACAGGCTGGACAGAGTCCCTGTCCTACATGGGGCTTATTCCCCATTTTACAGATGAGGGAACTGAGGCTCAGAGAAGTTAAGTGAATTTGCCCCAGGTCACACAGCAAACAAGCAGTGGAGTCGTTATTAGAATCCAGGTCCTTCGGACTCCCCGGCCCGTGCTTTATCCACTAGGCCCCGCTGTTTCTACTATTATTATTGTGCTATCTATTAAGTGCTCTCTAGGTGCCAAGCGCTGTGTTAAGGACTGAGAGAGATATAAAATAACCCGGTCGGACCCTGGCCCCGTCCCATAGTTCTGCACACATTGGGCAACCAGTATAACGCTCTGTAGGCATGAGGCATTCCATACTGCTTGCTTTAGGGCAGGATGGCCCAACAGTGGCTGCAGGAGGGGGAGGGTCTCCTCTGACCCCTCTTGTTGGAGGAAGTTAAGGGGTCCAGTTCAGCCCCCCCACCCTCCTCTCACCTGTGGCAGTTTCTCTCTGGAACTCCACCCCAGTTCCCAATGGGCGGGGAGGGGGTTTGCAGCCAGGCAGACCCCCTCATCCCAATCCCATCCTTGGGGGAAGGGTCAGGGGTCTTGGGGGATGGGGGAACCCAAAGACATTCCCCCCATCATCATCCCCCTGCATCGCCCCCTCCACCGTACGGCCAGCAGGGTCAGTGAGGCCTCAAGCTGCTTGGCTGGACCGGCCAGCGTGAGCCAGTGCTGAGGTCCTTTCGGGAACACAGGGACTTTCCGGGTCCTGGGTGGAGAGCGGGAGCCGGGAACTGGGTGGGTCACCCCCCGGGGCTTGTTCTCCCTCTCTAGGGTAACGCGGAAATGGGGCGGGGGCACTGCCTCTCCTGGAAATAGCCAGGTTGGCCTCCAGCCGACTAGAGCATAAGCACTTCAAGGGCAGGAATAAAGTCTTTAATAACTCTGTGACTTCTAAAGGTCTCGTGCAGCGTTCTGCACAGTGTTCATTTTCCTGCAGTCTGCTGGAGAGGGTGGGACAAGTCCAAGGCCCCATTCCTGCTGTCCACCCCGTCCCCTTTTCTGCTTCTCAGCCTCCTCTACCTCAGCCTCAGCTTCCCTCAGCATCTCAGTCTCCTCTGCCTCAGCCTCCCACTGCCTCTCAGTTACCCTTTGCCTTTCGGGCTTCTCTGCCTCAGCTTCCTTCGGTGTCTCAGCCTCCCTTGGTTTCTCAGCCCCCCGCAGTCTCTCAGCCTCCTCTGCCTCAGCCTCCTTCTTCCTCTCAGCCTCCTCTCCCTTAACCTCCCTGTCCCTCAGCTTCTGTTTGCCTCAACCTCCTCTGCCTTTCAGCCTCCTTCTGCCACTCAGCCTCCCTTTTCCATTCAGCCTCCTTTCTGTGTGCAGAGCTCCCGGGTGCCTACCATGCAGGGCACTGTACTGGGCATCGACTGAGGACAGAGCCCTGATCTGGGAGCCTACCTGTGCAGAGCACTGTCCTCCCATTTGGGAGCACACAATAAACATGCAAATCAGCCTGCTCCATGGAGGAGCTTCCATTAATAGGGAGGGGGATTCAAGGCAGACTCAAGCCTTACCCATACAAGTATGGTCACTTCTCTCCACTCTTTTCTTCCCAGTGCTCCTCACCAGAGGGAAGTAAGCCCCTGTGGGTGGGAGGGACCCCCATACCGCTCTGTGCCTCAACGGAGGGGACACACTTCCCCAAGCTCGTCTCATTTGGAGTGACCCCATCGAGGGCAGGGCTCTGTCCATCCATCCATCCTTCCTGCCCCTCTGGAATGTTCCCACCCCTCCCATCATTCCCGCCCTGTGAGGCACAGGAGGATGGCAATTGGAGTCAGCCCTGACTCACCCCTGGGGCGTGTGGACAGGGCCACCCCTCTGCCCATGGTGTGAGGGGCAGGGGAAGCTGGGACAGGTTCTCCACGTACCAGTCAAGTGACCCTCCTTGCCCTGGGCCAGCCCATCACCATGGTACCGCCCCCCCAATTACAGGCAGGTCTGGCCCAGCCCCGGAGGGAGGGGCGGGCACAGCCCAGTGGGGGCGTGGGAATTCCCACAGCTACTGCAGAATCAGCCCCTCCTCCCTATCCCAAATCAATCAATAGCAATCAATAATATTGATTTGGCATTCATCATGGGCAGAGCTCAGTCCTGAGCACTTGGGAAAATACAATAAACTAGATGCTAGACACGATCCCTGCCTTCAGAGATCTTACAATCTAATGGGGGAGAGAGATGCTAAAATAAATAAGAGATAGGGAAGGAACAGGGTTTAAAGGTGAGGGAATAAATTTTACTAGGGGAGGGGTGAGCATCCAAGTGCTTATGGGGAGAGGGCTCAAAGGCAGAGGTGATGTGGAAGGGCTGAACTAGCAATGACGAGGGTGTTTAGTACAGTGCTCCGCACAGAGTAGACACTCAATAAATTACAATTGATTGAAATGTGGGAGAGGGACGAGGGACACATTCATTTCCTTGGTAACTTTTTTGAACAGGAGGAAATGCTTAATACAGCTTAATACAGTGTGGTCTAGTGCATAGAGCCTGGTTTGAGAGTTAGTGGACCTGGGTTCTGTTACTTCTCTACTGTGTGACGATGAACAAGTCACTTCACTGTGCCTCAGTTACCTCATCTGTAAAATGGGGATTACGACTGAAACATGGACAGTATCCAACCTAATTACCTTGACTCTGCCCCAGTGCTTAGTACATTGCCCAGCACGTAGTTAACCTCTTAACAAATTCCATTAACGAAAAGGAAAGTGAAGTGCTCTGCACACAGTAAGCACTCATTTAATGCAATTGATTGATTGATTGAGGAATCCAGGCTGAACCTTCTTCTTGTCCCCGGCCCCCCCCGAGTCCCACTCCCATTGGACCAGAAGGGACCCAGCTCTCTGAGAGCCCAAGATGGAATGGAGCCGATGATGATGATTTTGATATTTAAATAGCATTAACCCTGTGCCAAGCACCATACTAAGCGCTGGGGTGAATACAAGCAAATTGGGTTGGACGTAGTCCCTGTGCCACGTGGGCTCACAGTCTCAATCCCCATTTTACGAATGAGGCACCTGAGGCCTAGAGAAGTGAAGTGACTTGTCCAAGGTCGCCCAGCAGACTAGTGGTCAAGCCGGGAGGCTGGGGTCTGGCTGCCAATCACCTGATCCTTTCTGCAGACACAGATGTGTCACCCCTGCTTCCATGGGCGGCGTCCAGAGGTTGGGGTGTGGGAGGAAAAGGGATGAGACAATCAACACCTCAAGTTTAATTAGGGGCAAGAGGATGGGCTCACCAGGGTGAGGTTCTTGCTCCAAGGCACCCTATAAAATCCCAGAGCCCTTCCGCTCTTGGGCATCAGGCCGACACCTTCCTACCACCACCGCCCAGACAACACCACCACCATCACCCACCGACCACCAGCCCCGCCCCCAGCCCCCACCTCCCAGCTACCATGAGGCTCCACTACCTCCTCTTTGCCATCTTTTTCTTGTTCCTCATCCCCGCTCCAGGTAAGTGGGGTGGTGGGCTGGGGAGGGCTGGAGGACACCCCAAGGAGGGAAGCGGCAGCTCCCTGTAAGGCTCTGGGGTCCGGGGGGTCTGGGCTGGTGGGGGCCACCAGCTCGGGCTGCCTGGAAATGAGCTGAGGGACCGTTTGGGAGCTGCGGTGGGAGGGTTTTCTGGACTCAGTCAGCAAGTCGTCGATGGTGTTTATTGTGTGCCTGTGCCGGAAGAGCGCTGTACTGAGCCCTTGGGAGAGCACGCATGTAGCAAAAGGCACGTTTCCTGCCCTCAGATGTTTATAGTCTATCAGTCTCCTAATTGACCAGGTCCTGCTGCTGAGCAAGTATCCCCTTCTAATGCCTGCCCCAACCCCCACAACACTCCCTATTTCGACCTCCCAAGCCCCCAACATCCCCTAATCCCTGACCCCAAAATACTGCTTATGTCCAACTTCCCTCTTAAATATCCCCTACCCCAAATTCCCCAATCCCCCAAAGCTTCCTACTCCCAACCCTCCAGTCTTCCCAATGCTCCCCAAACTTCAATTACCCCAAACTCCCCAGTCCCTTAAACCCCTAATTTCCTCAACTCCTTCCAACCTCCAAATCTCCAACCCCCTGAATCTCCCCCAAATCCTCTAACCTCATCATCACCTTCCTGGCCCCTGAATCCCCTAAATGCTTCAAACCCCCCAACACCCTCCAACCCCGTGAATCTCAACATCCTCCATCTCCCCCTTAATTCCCAACTCATCTAACACCCCTAATGCCCACAAATTGCATCTCAGGTCTTCATTGGGGGGCTTACCCCAGAGACTCCAGAAATGGGGGTGGTGAGGGGGCCATCCACCGGAAGACAAACTCTTTCTCACGTTTGGGACTAACCTTCCATGGAAAGAAACCACTGAACGGGGAAGATTATCTAAACCATGTGTCTGCTCCCTGGTTTGGATGGGCCCAAATGCCACAATTTCAGCAGAATGAGGGAGAAGGAGAAGATACAATTTGGGTGGATTATAGACCTTGGTATAGTGTTGTGCACCCACTAAGTGCTCAGTACATACCTTCAATTAATGGAATGATAGATTAACTCCGAGCCTTGTGGTCTCTGGAGAGGACACAGAGTACAGCAGAAGCCTTCTTCCTACAAGGAGTAGGAGGTCGAGGGAGCAGGAGAAAGAGCAATGTGGCCTAGTGGGTAAAGCCCTGGGTTCTGGTCCCAGTTTTGCCACTTGCCTGCTGTGTGATATTGGACAAATCACTTTACTTCCTCGTCTGTGAAAGAGAAGTAAAATGATTTGCCCAAGGTCACTCAACACACAAGCGGATGGAGCCAGGATTAGAACACAAGTCTTCAGACTCCCAGGCCTGGGCTCTTTCTGCTAGGTCATGCTGCTTCTGGAACTGAGGGAACAGATAAATCCGTCGAAGGCTAAGAGGGCTCATCCGTTGGGCTCAACAAACTTCCTCTTCCTTTGACTTACTTCATCAGTCCCACAGAATTTATGTATCCAACATTTATTGATTTATAGTAATGCCTGTCTTCCCCTCTAGACTGTAAGCTCATTGAGGGCAAGGAATGTGTCTATAATATTGGTATATTGTCCTCTCCCAAGGGCATGGTTTAGTGGATAGAGCACAGGCCTGGGAGACACAAGGATCTAGGTTCTAATTCCGGCTCTGCCACTTGTCTGCTGTGTGACCTTGGACAAGTCACCTCGCTTCTCTGTGTCTCATTTACCTTATCTGTAAAATGGGGATAAGACTGTGAGCCCCATATGGGACAGGAACTGTGTCCAACCTGATCAACTTGTATCTACCCCAGCTCTTAGAACAGTGCTTGGCACATAATAAGTGCTTAATGAGAACCATTATTATTATTATTACTAGTGTTTTGCACACAGTAATCACTCAGTAAATTCGCTTGACTTTTCGATTGATTCCTTGCAGGGGACGGCCGGATTTTGGAGCGCATCAACAACTTATACTGCCGGGTGCGGAGGGGCCGGTGCCGGTTGCTTGGCTGCTTCTCCAAGGAGGAGCAGGTGGGCACCTGCTCCCTGGGCCGGCGGAAGTGCTGCCGAAAGAGGACCTGAGGCCCCGGTGGGGGTGGAGAGAGGGCGGCGAGATGACCCGTGGCCAGTTCTCCTGGGATCCCCTCCCCTTTCCCCACTCTGGGGCAATTCCACTTCCTTCTACATGGTTCCGGTTTCTCCACTCCACCCAGCTCCCGGTTACCTGGGGTAGTTGTTGGGGGAAATGGACATAGCGTGGATAATCGAAATCCACAGATAATCCACATATATCACTCATATTCGTGGTCCCAGTTCCTTCTTGGCGTCTCTGTTCTTGGTTATCTGGATTAGTGGGGGTGGGAATGGACACAACACGGATAAGTGAATCTCACAGATAATCCACTCATTGCTCATATTTGTGGTTGTAGTTCCTTCTTGGTGTCTTCCCTCTCAGTTATCTGGGAACAGGGAGGGAACGGGCACAGCACGGATAATCGAAATCCACAGATAACCCACACAGAGTTCACTCACATTTGTGGTCCCAGTTCCTTCTTGGCTTCTCCGCTCTCTGTTATCTGGACTAATTGGGGAGGGGAATGGAGATAGCATGGTTAACTGAAATCCTCAAATAACCTACAGCAATTCTTCACCCCAGTGATTCCAGTTCCCTCTTGATTTCTCCACGACGCCAGCTCTCAGTTGTCTGGGCTACTAGGTGGGGGCGGAGGGAAATGGAGATAGCACAGGTAATCAAAATTCACAGATAGTCCACACACGTTGTTTATATTGATTTCGTTCCCACCCCAGCAGTGGGTTCAGAAGTAGAGTAATTACCCACACCCCAGTGGAGAATCGGCCTCTAAATGATGAAGGGATGCAAGCCAAATATTGCTTCTCGGTCACCTGGCCTTTGGGCCGGAGAGGGTGTTCTACATGTCTGTCTCACGGGTCCAGTGTTCAGCACTATGAAAGTGCTCAGAACATAGTGGGCATCCAGAACAGCACTCTGCACCTAGCAACTGTTTGGTACAGGGGTCTATTCACATCAAGCAGCCAGTACAGCACTCTGAACACATCAGGCACTTAGTACAGTGCCCTCTTCAAAGCAGGCAACCAGGGCAGCATGCTGCACACAGCAGGCATCCAATACAGTGCTCTGTCTCCACTAGGCATCTACTGCTGCACGCAATAGGTGCCAAGCACAGAGCTCTGCATTCGGTACTCTGCAACCAGCGGGCAGCCAGTACAGACCTCTCCACACAGTGGATGCCCAGTACAGACAGTGCCCGGCACACAGCAGGTGCCCGACCACTGAGGGATGACATGGTGTTGGTGTTCTGGCCAAGGAGTGAATGAATTATTGGCCACCTGTGCCTAACGTGATGGCCCTGGAAGTCAGACGTGTTCCTTCCCAGGAATCCGTGGACGTGTGTTGGACCCCCACCCTGAGTCCTTGCAAATCTATCTCCCCTGGGCTCAGAGCTCACCCCGATGCTGCCCTGCCTTGCCACCATTAGCCTGACTGACAGACCAGTGGTGCAGGGGGAGGTAGGTGCCAACTCCATTCATTCATCAATTCAATCGTATTTATTGAGTACTTACAGTGTGCAGAGCACTGAACTAAGCACTTGGAGGGTACAGTATAACAATAAACAGACACATACCCTGTCCACAAGCAACTTGGTCTAATGGATAGAGCACAGGACCAGGAGTCAGAAGGACCTGGATTCTAATCCCAGCCACGCCACGTGTCAGCTGTGTGATCTTGGGCAAATCACTTCACCTCTCTGTGCTTCAGTTACCTAGTCTGTCAAATGGGGTCTAATGCTGTGATTCCCATGTGGGACATGGACTGTAACCAATCCGATTAGTTTGTATCTCCCTCAGTGCTTATAACAGTGCTTGGCACATAGTAAGAGCTTAACAAATATCATTATTATTATTACAGCCTCGGGGGGGTAGGGGGGCGGTGCACCGCCCCTGGTTTGGCAGGACTCCTGGACTGCCACAGGGCCAGGGTACCGAGGGCCGTCACCTTCCTGCAAATCCAGATGCCTGCCTGTCTGGGGAAGTCCTCCCGGAGGCTGGGGGATGGCCAGAATGACCTCTGGACACCCCGCCCAACGCTGAAGTTTCCGTTTCTGAGATTCCGAGCGTCTGAGCAGGCCACACGCTGGGGATGGTCTTTGGCTGGCTGGATTAGTTAATCCCTGGGAGGGGCAGGAAGCAGAGAGGGAAAGACTGGCCCTCCGTCGCTGCAGCAGCCTGGCTTGCTGGCTAGAGCCAGGGCCTGGGAGTCAGAAGGCCCTGGGTTCTAATCCCATCTCTGCCCTCATCTTCTGTGTGGCCTTAGGCAAGTCCCTTCACTTCTCTGTGCCTCAATTACCGCCAATCGATTTAGACTGAGTCGTGGACTGTGTCCAGCCTGATTAGCCCGTATCCGCTCCAGTGTTTAGTACAGTGACTGGCACACAGTAAGTGCTGAAAAAATAGCACAGTCATCATTATTAGTAGTAGAAGCACCTCCCAGCGGGGCGGCAACGGGGATGACCGGGCCTAGAGGATTGGGGCAGGGTCCGCCGGCCCAGCCAAGAAAGCTCCCGGGAGGTGGTGGACCTTCCCGGCCAGGGCAGTGGGCGGTGGCCCAAAGGGAGGAGTTGATTCTAGAGTTGATGGCTGGCCCGGCACCGCTCGTGCCCTCTCGTCTTTGCCTGCCAGGATGCAGCAAGCGGGCATGGGGCAAGAGGCCGCGCACAGCACAAGGCGCATGGAGACGACTGATTTACGGGACCACCCCCCCGTACGGCCCCGTTCTCTTCTTCTCCCCCTGGCCCCCATTCCTTGCCCTCTCCCCCCCTCCTCTCACCTCACCCCCTATCATTCATTCATTCAATCAATCATATTTATTAAGCCCTGAGTGCAGAGCACTGTACTAAGCTCTTGGGAAAATACAGTACAACAACAAACAGTGACATGACAGTCCCTGCCAACTACAAACTCACAGTCTACGGGGACGGAGGGGGCCTGGTCACCATAGCATAATAATAAAAATAATAATAATATTTGTGCTTGCTGGGTGCTAAGCCCTGAGGTAGACAAATGATAATCGAATCATACACAGTCCTGCTCCACATGGAGCTCGCTGTCTAAGGGGGAGGGAGTACAGGTATTGAAGCCTCATTTTACAGATGAGGAAACAGACTCCGAGAAGCGAAATGACTTGTCCAAAGTCAACCATCAGGCAAGTGGCAGAGTGGGAATTAGAGCCCGGGTCCCTTTATTTCAGACAGATTTGTGGATGCGAGGGAGAGAGGCTCAGGGTGACAGACTGTTCAGGAAGGGACTGAAAAGCATCTAGATCCTGTATATCTTCCCGAAGTTTCATAAAACAGATCACTTGTTCATGAACAGGGTTAAACTAGTTATGGACTAAGCTGTGTCTAGTGCATCCAACTTCTAATCTACCCCAAGCTTCCTGCTTCCCCTAGAACATCCTTAATAATAATCAAAAATAAGAAGTGTAGCATTTATTAAGCCCTTGCTGGTGCCAAGTAGTGCTAAGCACTGTGGTAGATTCAGGAGAATCATATAGCGTCCTTGTCCCACACGGGGCACAGAGTCTAAAGGGGAGAAGAACAGATATTGAAGTCCCATTTTACAGATGAGGGAACTGAGGACCAGAGAAGTTGAGCAACTTGCCCGAGATCACACAGCAGGCAACTGGCAAAGCTGGGATTAGAACCTGAGTCTCTTGACTCTCGATTTTGTTCTCTTTCCTCTCTGAAAGGTACATTATCCTGGGGTGTTTCCCTCTCTGATCAATCAATCAATGGTATTGATTAAGCCCTTGCTATGTGCAGAGCACTGTAACAAGCAGTTGGAGAGTAGAATACAGTAGAGTTGGTAGACATGAGCCCTGTTCACAATAAGCTTACAGCCTAGGGGGAGTTTACCAATGTTTTCCAATTTGCTCTTTCCAGAATGTGTTTGCCTCTTCTTTTTGGGTTTAATGGCCCTCTTGTGCAGCTCCCTCATACTTTCAAAGTCCCCCTAGAAAGTCACCTCCTCCAAGAGGTCTTTCCTGATTTAGTCGCCCCCTTTCATTCATTCATTCAATAGTATTTATTGAGCACTTACTATGTGCAGAGCACTGTACTAAGCGCTTGGAGTGTACACTTTGGCAACAGATAGAGACCATCCCTGCCCACTGAAGGCCTCACAGTCTAAACAGGGAGACAGACAGCAAAGCAAAACTGAACAAAACAAAAACAAGACAACATCATCAAGATCAATAGAATCAAAGCGATATACTCCTTATTTACAAAATAAATAGGGTAATAAATAATATATACAAATGAGCACAGTTCTGAGGGAAGGGGGAGCAGAGGGATGGGGGGGCTCAGTCTGGGAAGGCCTCCTGGGGGAGGTGAGCTCTCAGTAGGGGAAGAGGGGAAGAGAGTCAGTTTGGCGGATGTGAGGAGAGAGGGCATTCCAGGACAGTGGTAGGATGTGGGGCGGGGTCGACAGCGGGATAAGCGTGACCGGGGAACAGTGAGGAGGGGAGCGGCAGAGGAGCGGAGTGTGCGGGGTGGGCAGTAGAAAGAGAGAAGGGAGATGAGGTAGGAGGGGGCAAGGTGATGGAGAGCTTTGAAGCCAAGAGTGAGGAGTTTTTGTTACGTGCAAAGGTCGATAGGCAACCCCCGGAGGTCTTTGAGGAGGGGAGTAACATGCCCAGAGCATTTCTGTAGGAAGATGATCCGAGCAGCGGAATGAAGAATAGACTGGAGTGGGGAGAGACAGGAGGAAGGGAGATCAGAGAGGAAACTGACATAATAATCCTGTCGGGATTTTATGAGAGCTTGTACTAGCACGATAGCAGTTTGGATGGAGAGGAAAGCGCGGGTCTTGGCGATATTGTGAAGGTGAGACGGGCAGGTGTTGGTGACGGATCGCAAGTGTGGGGTGAATGAGAGAGCTGAGTCAAGTACGACACCAAGGTTGGGGGCCTGTGAGACGGGAAGGATGGAAGTGCCGTCCACAGTGACAGGGAAGTCAGGGAGAGAACAGGGTTTGGGAGAGAAGATAAGGAGCTCAGTTTTAGCTTTCCTGGGCAGGTTTCCATTCAGCCATTTCAGCACTCAGCCAGTCAGTCACTTCTATTTATTGAGAGCTTACAATGAATAAGTACATGAAGTATATAAGTATGTAAAAATATACTTATTTGTATTAATGTCTGGCTCCCCCATCCTACATTGTAAATTCATTGTGGACAGAGAATGTGTCTGTTTACTGTTGTACAGTCCTCTCCCAAGCACTTAGTACAGTGGTCTACACTCAGCAGGCACCCAATACATCACTCACCCAGAGGCACCCAGCACAGGGTTCTTACCCACAGTAGGTACCCAGTAATAATGATGATGTTAAAGCACTTACTATATATCAAGTACTGTTCTTAGCACCGTAGATTCAAGATAATTAGGTTGGGCACAGTCCCTGTCCCTCCTGAGGCTCACAGTCTTAATCTCCGTTTTACAGATGAGGTAACTGAGGCACAGAAAAGGGAAGCAACTTCTCCAAGGTCACACGAGTAGACGAGGGGCAGAGCTGGGATTAGAAGCAAGTTCTTCTGATTCCCAGGCCGGTGTTCTATCCACTAGGCCACATAGCTTCCCATCCAGCAGTCTGCAAACAGCAGGCATGCTTGGGACAATTTCGTGGCTGATGAAACCCTTGCCATTGTGCAATCTACATCATTTGCGTTTTCGGTGGGTTGTCCCACTTCCTTATCTGATTCAGGTTTCCTGGTCCTCTACCATGCAGCTTTGCCTTCCCCGGTGTCACCACCCTGGCATCAGCGGGGAGGGACGTTCAGTGGGGAGGCAGGTCGCTGTGCCACCCAGTCTACCCCACTTCCCATGGTCTCCCGCCCACCTATGACGCCCCTTTCCATCTCCGTGTGCTCTCTGCAAGGATGGGATGGGCTAGCAGGCTAACATAGCAGCTGTCCCACCAATGCCAACGCTCTGTGCGGGCAGGGGATGAAGCCCTTCCTTCCTTGGCACTTACCAGGCACTCAGTACAGAATCCTGGAATAATATTACTTCACCCCAGTCCATATTTCACTCTGCTGACAGGATCGTTTTCCTACAAAAGCATTTAGGACATGTTTCCCCATTCCTCAGAAAACTCCAGTGGTTGCCCATCCTCCTCCCCATCAAACTAAAACTCCTCGCAATTGGCTTTAAAGCACTCAATCACCTTGCCCCCTTCTTCTTCACCTTGCTGCTCTTCTACTACAATCCACCTTACGCACTTCACTACTCTAATGCCAACCTTCTCACTGTGCCTCGATCTCATCTATCTCATCTCTGATCCTTAGTCCACAACCTGCCTCTGTCTTGGAATGCCCTCCCCCCTCATATCTGACAATTACTCTCCTCCCTTCAAAACCTTACTGAAGGCCCATCTCCTGCAAGAGGCCTTCCCTAAGCTCCCCTTTCCTCTTCTTCCACTCCCTTCTGCATCTCCCTGATTTGTTTCTTTTATTCTTCCCCCATCCAGCCCCACAGCACTTACATACATATCTGTCACTTAATTATCTATTTATATTAAAATCTGCCTTCTCTGCCTCTAAACTGTAAGCTCATTGTGGGCAGGGAATGTGTCTGCTTATTGTTGTATTGTACTCCCCCAAGCACTTAATACAGTGCTCTACACACAGTAAGTGCTCAATAAATACAAATGAATTAATATTAATAGTGATGATGGGATTTTATCCAGTGCATAGGAAGAATATAGTATTTCATTCCCACTGTATTGAGGCACAGAGAAGTTGTGATACCAGTTTGTTCTATTGTACTTTCCCAAGTGCTTAGTACAGTGTTCTGCATACAGTTAGCACTCAATAAATACCACTGATTGATTTTTCCAAGATCACACAGCAGCCGATTTTGGAACTGGGATTAGAACCCAGGTCTCCTGACTCCCAGGCCTCTTCTCTTTCCACTAGGGCAAGGACCATGTGTGTCTACTAACTCTACTGTCCTCTCCCAAGTGCTCAGTACAAAGCTCTGCACAAAGTAGCTTCTTTAGAGCACATATTCCATCTACTAACAATATCATACTCTCCCAAGAGCTTAGTACAGTGTTCTGCACACAGTAGAGGGCAGGCTTCTTGAGGGCAGGAATTGTGTTTATTAATTCCACTGTACTTTCCTAAGTGCTTAGTACAGTGCTCTACAGACATTGGTTGACTGAGTGATTAAGAAAGAATACAGGGGTAAGAATTAGACAGGGCCTCTGGCCCTCAAAGGGGCGTACAATCTAAAAATAAAGTGGGGATGGGAGACAGGCAGCAGACACATAAGGGAAAAAAAAAACCAGAACGCAAGACTAGATTGTAGACTGTAAGCTAGTTGTGGACAGAAAATGTATCTAGCAACTCTGTTGTATTCTCCCAAGTACCCAGTATCTTGCTCTGCAACAGTAAGCACTCAAAAAATACCGTTGATTGAGTGATGAAAACAACACAAAAACCAGAGATAAATATCAAAATGTCTATATTTTTGTAATATGACTGCAAATACATAAGTGCAAAAATACATATACAAAAATCAAAATGAGACATAAATTGTAGAATATTTTGACAACAAGAGTGGAGTTTGGGGCTACTCAAGATTCATTGTAACAGTCATTATCTGCAGCAGGATAGAGCACGGGCCTGGGAGTCAGAAGATCACGCGTTCCAATCCTGGATCTGCCACATGTCTGCTGTGTGACCTTGGGCAAGTGACTTCACTTCTCCGTGCATCAGTTGCCCCATCTGAAAAATGGGATTTGACACTGTGAGCCCCATATGGGACAGGGACTGTGTCCAACCTTATTTGGCTGTATCCGCTCCAGCACTTAGTACAGTGCCTGGCCCATCGTAAGCACTTAAAAAATACCAAAATTATTATTATGCTCAGTCCACAGATGGCCCTGATAGGGGACCTGTCCTGGTAGGACACCCTTAATCCACAAAGTTCTACTTTTAGGGATTGAGATTAATTTCACATTCTAACCGACTCTTTATCATTTTTTTCATCGACCTTCTCATCAGTAGTTCTGAGCAGCTACTGTGTGCAAAGTGCTGTACTGGGCATCTATTGTGTGCAGAACACTGTACTTAGCTTCTACTGGTTGCAGAGGTCTGTAGTGGGTGCCAATTTTTTTTAATAGTATTTGTTAAATACTTACTATGTGACAGGCACTGCACTAAACTCTGGGGCAGATACAAGCTAATCAGATTGGACTCAGTCCATGTCCCACAAGGGGCTCACACTCTTAATCCCCATTTTGCAGATGAGGTAATTGAGGGACAGAGAAGTGAAGTGACTAGCCCAAGGTCACACAGCAGACAAGTAACAGAGCCAGGATTAGAGCCCAGGTCCTCCTGACTCCCAGGCTCGTGCTCTATCTACTAGACTGTGCTGCTTCTCATCACTAAGTTCTGGGCATTTGGAAACTTATAACCAAAGGAAAACGAAGCAAAAGTCCTGCGGTCGAGGAGCTTACCTTCCAGTGGGTTGACTCAAAGAGCAAGTTAACCAGTCGTACCTGGGCAAAGCAGAAACAGTCCAGGCACATGGATTGCCCTGTTCCCTCCCTGCAGTGACACCAACTCTGTCCAAGTGCTGGGGCCAGGGGGCACGGTGTGAGCAAGAGTCCATCAGAAGAGAAGAAGGGGTGTCCTAGCCCTGACCCTGGCCTGCTGTGTGACTTTGGACAAGCCACTCGTCCTCTCTGGGCCTCGGTTTCCTCACCTGTAACACGGGGTTAGGTTTCCTGCTCTTTCCTCACTCTTAGCTTGTGAGTCCTGTGGAGTACAAGGGACTGTGCCTGATCTAGCTGCCTTACACAAATCCCAGTGCTTGGCACAGTGCTGAGTGCTCAGTGAGCACTAAATAAATTCCATCATTATCATCTCAGTGCACCGACCCCAGTGCTCCACACAGTGCTTAGCTCGTTATAGACAGGGAACATGTCTAATTCTGTTGTATTATGCTCTACCAAGTGCTTAGTATAGTGCTCTGTACATAGTAAGTGCTCAATAAATACCACTGATTGATTGAGGAGCACACTGTGTGTGCTGAATAGATAGCGTCATTAATACCTCAGCACACAGACCCCAGTCCTCGACCCAGTGCTGAACACACACAGTGAGCATCAAATTGATATCATCCTCATTACCCCGGAGCACCGACCCCAGCACTCGGCACAGTGATTGGGGAACACCATTCATTCATTCATTCTTTCCATTGGATTTATTGAGCAGTCACTGTGTGCAGAGCACTGTAATAAGCGCTCGGGGGGTACAAAACAACAACAAAATGACACCAAATAGACACCATCATTATTATCACAGTATACCGACCCCACTCCTTGACCCAGTTGTTAGCGCACTGTGAGCACCGACTAGATACCACCATGACTATGACTGTGTGAATGTCCCGGAGCTCAGCACAGGCAGCCGATGCCAACCCTGGCTGCCTCAGTGGCTTCCGGGCATTGTCAGTGTATTGGTGGGACGGCCCGACCACTGAGGACTTCCTCCGAGCTGGCTCCTCCCTCCCTGTCTTCCCTCTCATCAGGGTAGCCGGCCCAGCCTCCTGGGGCATGGTCTGACCTGGTGCCCAGCAAGGGCCGAGCCTCTGCCTCCACTCCATCCTGGGGCTTTCCACCGCCCCTCCCAGAGCTCTATAAATCCGGGGCCGCCGGCTGACCAGATCAACGTGTCCCGGTCTTCGGCTCCCTCCCTTGTGGCCTCTCAGCTCCGGGCCCCAGCTGTCGTACCATCGCCATGAGGCTCGCTTACCTTCTCCTACTGCTTGTGGCCGTGCTGTTCCAGGCTGGGGGCGGTGAGCTCTGAGATCTGGGCCGCAACTCGGGATCGGGGGCTGGGAGGACAGGAGGGTGGAAGACAAGGGGGCAGGGAACTGAGGAACTGGGGGTGCCGGGGGGTTGAGGGTCAGGGAGTCTAGGGGGTCTGCGGGCCTGGGAGCCGGTCGGGGGGGTCATCTTTCATTCAATCATGTTTACTGAACTCTTACTGATAACTGGGTAACAGGGGTCAGGGGCTGGGGGGCTAGGGAACCAGGAGTGGCCGGCGGCCCGGGAACCAGGAGACTGCTAGGAGGGGTGGAAACTGGGGGCCAGGAGAGAGGGAACTGGGTGAGGTGATTTCAGGGTCTCTCCAGTGGGGCTGTCACCTACACCCCAGGAGTCACTACGTCTGGCCGCATTCACGGGGTGAAGGGGGGGAGCTCTGGGAATTGGACGCCTGGGTTCTGAGCTCATCTCCTGGCTTGCTGCGTGACCTTGGCCAAGTCACTTCACTGCTCTGTGCCTCAGTTTCCTCCTCTTTCAAGTAGGGATACAATACCTGCTCTCCTTCCCCCGTACACCATGAGGGGTTATGTCTGATCCTTTTATCTTGTACCTACGCCAGTGCTTGGCACCTAATCGGTTGTGAAAAGCGCTGCAACCCTTCTCTCTCCCTCGATTGTATCTCTGTGTCTAGATCTCTCACCGATTCTGTGTCTGGTCTTTTTGTCTCTTTCCCTCTCTTTGTATCTCTGATCGCCTCTTTCTGTCTCTCCAATCTCTTTGTCTCTTTTCGTGTCCCTCTATCTGCGTGCGCTCTGCTTGGATCTCTATCTGTGTGACTGCATCTCTGTTTCTGTATCTCTGCAGGATCAGTCGAAGCCTTTGTACAGCATAGACCCCGGGACTGCGAGTCCATCAACGGGGTCTGCAGACACAAAGACACAGTGAATTGCCGAGAGATCTTCTTGGCGGACTGTTACAGTGATGAGCAGAAATGCTGCAGGAAGTAGCCGTGCCGCCGTAGCTGCCAGAGGACGCCCCGGGAGTGCGGTAGGGGCCACGGTAGCCCTCGACCCCGAGACCCTCCCTCGGCCCCCGTATCCTGCTAAATAAAAGCAATCAAAACGCACCCCCAGACTCCAGACTCTTCTGTGGGGACTCTCCTGGGAGGGCCTGGGGGACAAGGAAGAAGCCGGGAGTTTTTGGAGAGGTGGTGGCGGTCGGGAGAAGAGGGGCCGGGGCAAATGTGAGCTGCAGGGGGATGGACACTCTGAAGGACCCCACTGTACTGTAGGTGATGAGCGTCCGGTAAAACGTGCAGCTGAGGCAGAAGATGCTGAAGCTGAAACTAGTTAAGCGATTCTATTTATTAAGTGGTTTCTGTGTGCAGAGCACTATACTCAGCTCTTGGGAGAGTACAATGTAAGAGAGTTGGAAGGAGCATCCCCTGACCACATAGAGCTTACAGTGTAGAGGGAAACTGAGGCTGAAAGTACAGTGAGCCTGAAACTGAGGTTAAAGAAACGGAAGCGAGGGTGAGACTGAGACTGAAACTGAGGATAAAATCAATCAGTTGTATTTATTGAGCTCTTACAGGGTTCAGAACACTGTACTAAGAGCAGTATAACAGAGTTGGTTGACATATTCCTACTGTGCACTGAGCACTGAACAGGATGCCTGCTGTGTGCAAAGCGCTGTGCTGAGAAGGGGGAGTGAAGCACCTGAGGCTGGGTACCCCTTAGGTAGGGGAGATAAGCCCTGAGAGCAGGGCTAGAGGGGGTTACAAGCTTCCATGAGATACAGCCATGCTTAAAGTGGCCAAGAGAACCGTCCCAGCCTCCCCATGTCATCTGCTCCTCCTACACGAGAGCAGAGACACCCGTGAAGACCCTTGGTCAGGGTGTTTAGTGGGATGATCCTGGGAACAGAGGGTTCCAGGGTGACCGCTCGACATGGGAGGAGAGTCTGCAGACAGAGAGTCCTATTTATTATTTATTTAGACAGTATTGCTTCTTGTCACTATGTACTGAGCCCTGTTTTGGGCATTTGGAAACTTATAACCAAAGGAAAACAAGGCAAAAGTCCTGCAGTCGAGGAGCTTACCCTCCAGTGGGTTGACAAAAAGACCCAGTTAACCAGCTGTACCTGGGCAAAGCAGAAACAGTCCAGGCACATGGATTGCCCTGTTCCCTCCCTGCAGTGACCCCAACTCTGTCCAAGAACTGGGGCCAAGGAACACAGTGTGAGTGAGAGCCCATCAGAAGAGAAGAATGGGTGTCCTAGCCCTGACCATGGGCTGCTGTGTGACCTTGGACAAGCCACTCATCCTCTCTGGGCCTCGGTTTCCTCACCTGTAACAAGGGGTTAGGTTTCCTGCTCTTTCTCACTCTTAGCTTGTGAGTCCTGTGGAGTACAAGGGACTGTGCCTCATCTGGCTGCCTTACACAAATCCCAGTGCTTGGCACAGTGCTGAGTGCTCAGTGAGCACTAAATAGATTCCATCATTATTACCCCAGTGCACTGACCCCAGCACTCAGCCGGATGTTTAGCATATGGTGAGAGTGCTGAAGAGATACAATCATTATTATCTCAATGCACCGACCCCAGAGCTCTGAACCGTGCTTAGCTCGTTATGGACAGGAACATGATTAATTCTCTTGTATTGTACTCTCCCAAGTGCTTAGTATAGTGCTCTGCACATAGATGCTCAATAAATACAACTGATTGATTGAGGAGCACGCTGTGTGTGCTGATTAGATAGCAACATTAATATCTCAGCACCCAGACCCAAGTCCTCAACCCAGTGCTTAACACACACAGTGAGCATCAAATTGATATCATGCTCATTATCCCGGTGCACCGACCCCAGCACTCAGCACAGTGCTTGGGGACCACCATCCATTCATTCTTTCAATTGCATTTATGGAGCAGTTACTGTGTGCAGAGCACTGTACTAAGTGCTCAGGAGGGTACAAAACAACAACGAAACAACTCCAAATAGACACCATCATTATTTTCGCAGTACTCCGACCCCACTCACTGACCCACTTGTTAGCGCACTGTGAGCGCCCAATAGACACCACCATGGCTATGACTGTGTGATTGTCCCGGAGCTCAGCACAGGCAGGCGATGCCATCCCTGGCTGACTCAGTGGCTTTCGGGCCTTATCAGTGTACAGGTGGGACCGGTCCGAACACCGAGGACTTCTTCCGCGCCGACCCCTCCTTCCCTGTCTTCCCTCTCTTCAGGATGGTCGGCCCAGCCTCCTGGGGCATGGTTTGACCTGGTGCCCGGCAAGGGCCGAGCCTCCGCCTCCACCCCCATGCTGAGACTTCCCCCGGCCCTCCCAGAGCTCTATAAATCCGGGGCCGCCGGCTGACCAGGTCAACGTGTCCCAGTCTTCGGCTCCCTCCCTTGTGGCCTCTCAGCTCCGGGCCACAGCTGTCGTGTCATCGTCATGAGGCTCGCTTACCTTCTCCTACTGCTTGTGGCCGTGTTGTTCCAAGCTGGGGGCGGTGAGCTCTGAGATCTCGGCTGCTCATCGGGATGAGGGGCTTGGGAGCGGGGGCAGGGGGGCTGGGACACTGTGGTTTAGGGGGCTGGGAGGACTGGAGGGTGGAGCACAGGGAGGCAGGGGAACTGTGGAACTGGGAGCCATATTACTGTGGGGGCCAGGGGGCTGAGGGTCTGGGAGCCAGAGGGAGAGGGTCATGCATTCCTTCAATCATATTTACTGAGCGCTTACTGATAACTGGGGTCATGAGCCCAGGGGCCAGGGGATGGGCGGCTGAGAGGACCAGGAGTGGCCAGCGGCCAGGGAACCAGGAGACTGGTGGGAGGGATGAGAACTGGGAGCCAGGAGGCTGGGTAGCCATGGGAGAGGGAACTGGGTGAGGTGATTTCAGGGTCTCTCCAGTGGGGCTGTCACCTACACCCCAGGAGTCACTACATCTGGCATCATTCAGGGGGCAGGGAGGGTGGGGGAGCTCTGTGAGTTGGACGCCTGGGTTCTGAGCTCATATCCTGGCTTGCTGCGTGACCTTGGCCAAGTCACTTCACTGCTCTGTGCCTCAGTTTCCTGCTCTTTCAAGTAGGGATTCAATACCTGTTCTTCCCTCTTAAACTATGAGGGATTGTTTCTGAACCTTTTATCATGTACCTGCCCCACTGCTTAGCATAGTGCTTAGGAACCTCGAGTAATCAGTTCTCAAAAGCGCTGCAACCCTTTTCTTTCTCAGATTGCCTGTGTCTGCATCTCTCACTGATTTTGTGTCTGCCTATCTGTCTCCTTCCCTCTCTTTGTGTTTCTGATTGTCACGTTCTGTCTCTTTGGTCTCCTTCTCAGTCTCTCTCTGGGTATCTTTCTCTTTTCCTGTCCCTCTGTGTGTGTCTCTGCTTGGATCTCCATCTGGGTGACTGTGTCTCTCTGTTTCTGTATCTCTGCAGGATCAGCCAAACCCATAATGTTCTTCGAAATGCAAGCCTGCTGGTCCCACAGCGGCGTCTGCAGAGACAAGAGTGAAAGGAATTGCAAGCCGATGGCGTGGACCTACTGTGAAAACCGGAACCAGAAATGCTGCGAGTACTAGCCATGTCGACCGCAGTTGCCAGGGGTCGCACGGGGAGTGCGGTGGGGCCACCCCCTCCCTATACCCTGCTAAATAAAGGCAATCAAACGCACCCCCGGACTCCAGACTCTTCCGTAGGGACTCTCCTGGGAGAGACTGAGGGAGGAAGAGGCTGGGAGTTTTTGGAGAGGTGGTGGAGAAGAGGGGCCGGGGCAAATGTGGGCTGCAGGGGGATGGACACGCTGAAGGACCCCGGTGTACTGTGGGTGATGAGAGGCCAGTACAACGTGCAGCTGAGGCTGAAGCCAGTTAAGCAATCCTATTTATTGAGTGCTTTCTGTGAACAGAACACTATACTCAGCTCTTGGGAGAGTACAGTGTAACAGAGATGGAAGGTGCATCCCCTGACCACCATAGAACTTACAGTCTAGAGGAAAACTGAGGCTGAAAGTACGCTGAGTCTGAAACTGAGGTTAAAGAAATTGAAGATGAAACTGAGGATAAAATCAATCAGTTGTATTTCTTGAGCTCTTACAGTGTTCAGAACACTGTACTAAGAGCAGTATACCAGAGTTGGTTGACATAGTCCTCCTCTGCACTGAGCACTGAACTGGATGCCTGCTATGTGCAAAGCGCTGTGCTGAGAAGGGGGAGTGAGGCACCTGTGGCTGGGCTTCTGAGCAGGGGAGATAAGTACTGGGACCAGGGCTCGAGGGGGTTAAAAGCTTCCATCGGTTACAGCCATGATTGGAGTGGCCAAGAGAACCGTCCCAGCCTTCCCCCGTCATCTGCTTCTCCTGCAGGAGAGCAGAGACACCTATAATAATGATAATATTGGTATTTGTTAAGCACTTACGATGTGCAGAGCACTGTTCTAAGCGTTGGGGTAGATACAGGGTAATCAGGTTGTCCCAAGTGAGGCTCACAGTTAATCCCCATTTTACCAATGAGGTAACTGAGGCACAGAGAAGTTAAGTGACTTGCCCACAGTCACCCAGCTGACAAATGGCAGAGCGGGGATTCAAAACCATGACCTCTGAATCCCTAGCCCGGACTCTTTCCCCTGAGCCATGCTGCTTCTCTCTGCTTCTCGCTATTTAGTGGAATGAGCCTGGGAACAGAATGTTCCAGGGTGTCTGCCGGGCCTGGGAGAAGAGTCCGCATCGTCAGTCGTATTTATTATTTATTTAGACCGAACAGCTTCTCATCACTATGGTCTTTGGCCTGTTCTGGGCATTTGGAAACTTATAACCGAAGGAAAACAAGGCAAAAATCCTGCGATCGAGGAGCTTATCCTTCAGTGGGTTGACTAAAAGGTCCAGTTAACCAGTCGTACCTGGGCAAAGCAGAAACAGTCCAGGCACATGGATTGCTCTGTTCCCTCCCTGCAGTGACCCCATCTCTGTCCAAGAGCTGGGGTCAAGGGGCAACGGTGTGAGCGAGAGCCCGTCAGAAGAGAAGAATGGGTGTCCTAGCCCTGACCCTGGGCTGCTGTGTGACCTTGGACAAGCTACTCATCCTCTCTGGGCCTCGGTTTCCTCACCTGTAACAAGGGGTTAGGTTTCCTGCTCTTCCTCACTCTTAGCTTGTGAGTCCTGTGGAGTACAAGGGACTGTGCCTCATCTGGCTGCCTTACACAAATCCCAGTGCTTGGCACAGTGCTGAGTGCTCAGTGAGCACTAAATAGATTCCATCATTATTACCCCAGTGCACTGACCCCAGCACTCAGCCGGATGTTTAGCATATGGTGAGAGTGCTGAAGAGATACAGTCATTATTATCTCAATGCACCGACCCCAGAGCTCTGAACCGTGCTTAGCTCGTTATGGACAGGAACATGATTAATTCTCTTGTACTCTCCCAAGTGCTTAGTACAGTGCTCTGCACATAGGTGCTCAATAAATACCACTGATTGATTGAGGAGCACACTGTGTGTGCTGAAAAGATAGCATCATTAATATCTCAGCACCCAGACCCCAGTCCTCAACCCAGTGCTTCACACACACAGTGAGCATCAAATTGATATCATCCTCATTATCCCGGAGCACCGACCCCAGCACTCGGCACGGTGCTTGGGGACCACCATCCATCCATTCTTTCAATTGCATTTATTGAGGAGTAACTGTGTGCAGAGCACTGTATACTAAGCGCTCAGGAGGGTGCAAAACAACAACAAAACAACTAAAAGACACCATCATTATTATCGCAGTACTCCGACCCCACTCACTGACCCAGATGCTGGCGCACTGTGAGCGCCCAATAGACACCACCATGACTATGACTGGACGAATGATCCAGACTCAGCACAGGGCTCAGCACAGGCAGGCGATGCCATCCCTGGTTGACTCTGTGGCTTCCAGGCATTGTCAGTGTATAGGTGGGACCGGCCCGAACACTGAGGACTTCCCCTGAGCTGGCCCCTCCCTCCCTCCCTGTCTTCCCTCTCTTCAGCGTAGCCGGCCGGGCCTCCTGGGGCATGGTTTGACCTGGTGCCCAGCAAGGGCCGAGCCTCCGCCTCCACCCCCATGCTGAGACTTCCCACGGCCCTCCCAGACTTCTATAAATCCGGGGCCGCCGGCTGACCAGATCAACGTGTCCCAGTCTTCGGCTCCCTCCCTTGTGGCCTCTCAGCTCCGGCCACAGCTGTCGTGTCATCGTCATGAGGCTCGCTTACCTTCTCCTACTGCTTGTGGCCGTGTTGTTCCAGGCTGGGAGTGGTGAGCCCTGAGATCTGGGCCGCTCCTCGGGATGGGGGATAGAGAAGCAGCGTGGCTCAGTGGAAAGAGCATGGGCTTTGGAGTCAGGGCTCATGAGTTCGAATCCCAGCTCTGCCACTTGTCGGCTGTGTGACTGTGGGCAAGTTACTTAACTTCTCTGTGCCTCAGTTCCCTCATCTGTCAAATGGGGATTAAGACTGTGAGCCCCACGTGGGACAACCTGATTCCCCTATGTCTACCCCAGCGCTTAGAACAGTGCTCGGCACATAGTAAGCGCTTAACAAATACCAACATTATTATTATTATTATTATTATGGGGGCTTGGGAGGAGGGGAGGGAGAGCTGGGACACTCCGGTTTAGGGGGCTCAGAGGACAGGAGGGTGGAAGACGGGGACGGGACTGAGGAACTGGGTGCCATAAGACTGTGGGGACCAAGGGGCTGAGGGTCTGGGAGCTTAAGGGGTCTGGGGCCTGGTAACCGGTTGGGGGGGGTTCATGCATTCATTCAATCATATTTACTGAGCGCTTACTGATAACTGGGGTCATGAGCCCAGGGGCCAGGGGATGGGCGGCTGAGAGGACCAGGAGTGGCCAGCGGCCAGGGAACCAGGAGACTGGTGGGAGGGATGAGAACTGGGGGCCAGGAGGCTGGGTAGCCATGGGAGAGGGAACTGGGTGAGGTGATTTCAGGGTCTCTCCAGTGGGGCTGTCACCTACACCCCAGGAGTCACTACATCTGGCATCATTCAGGGGGCAGGGAGGGTGGGGGAGCTCTGTGAGTTGGACGCCTGGGTTCTGAGCTCATATCCTGGCTTGCTGCGTGACCTTGGCCAAGTCACTTCACTCTTCTGTGCCTCAGTTTCCTCCTCTTTCAAGTAGGGATTCAATACCTGTTCTTCCCTCTTACACTATGAGGGATTGTTTCTGAACCTTTTATCATGTACCTGCCCCACTGCTTAGCACAGTGCTTAGAAACCTCGAGTAATCAGTTCTCAAAAGCGCTGCAACCCTTTTCTTTCTCAGATTGTCTGTGTCTGCATCTCTCACTGATTTTGTGTCTGCCTGTCTCCTTCCCTCTCTTTGTATTTCTGATTGTCACGTTCTGTCTCTCCGGTCTCCTTCTCAGTCTGTCTCTGGGTGTCTTTCTCTTTTCCTGTCCATCTATGTGTGTCTCTTCTTGGATCACCATCTGTGTGACTGTGTCTCTCTGTTTCTGTATCTCTGCAGGATCAGCCGAACCCATATTCTTCTATGGACGCCAACCCTGCTCGTACTACGACGGGGTCTGCCGAGACAAAAGCGATGTGAATTGCAAATATATCGCGTTCACCTACTGTGAAAACCCGAACCAGAGATGCTGCTACTACTAGCTGTGCTCACCACGACTGCCGGGGGGTCACCTGGGGAGCACCATGGGGCCACCGCCGCCCCCAACCCCGAGATCCTCCACCCCCCTCCCCGTACCCTGCTAAATAAAAGCAATCAAAACGCACCTCCAGACTCTTCCTTGGGGACTCTCCTGGGAGGGATGAGGAAGAAGCTTGGGAGTTTTTGGAGAGGTGGTGGCGGTCGGGAGAAGAGGGGCCGGGGCAAATGGGAGCTGCAGGGGGATGGACACGCTGAAGGACCCCAGTGCACTGTGGGTGATGAGCGGCCAGCACGACGTGCAGCTGAGGCAGAAAATGCTGAGGCTAAAACCAATTAAGCAATCTTATTTGAGTGCTTTCTGTGTGCAGAGCACTGTACTCAGCTCTAAGGAGACTACAACGTAACAGAGTTGGAAGGTGTATCCCCTGACCACATAGAGAAACAGCGTGGCTCAGTGGAAAGAGCAAGGGCTTGGGAGTCAGAGGTCACGGGTTTGAATCCCAGCTCTGCCCCCTTTCAGCTGTGTGACGGTGGGCCAGTCACTTAACCTCTCTGTGCATCAGTTACCTCATCTGTAAAATGGGGATTAAGACTGTGAGCCTCACGTGGGGCAACCTGATTACCCCATATCTACCCCAGCGCTTAGAACAGTGTTCTGCACATAGTAAGCGCTTAAATACCAACATTATTATTATTATTATTACAGAGCCTACAATCTAGTGGGACACTGAGGCTGAAAGGAAGCTGAGGCTGAAACTGAGATGAAAGAAACTGAAGCTGAGGTCGAGGCTGAGGCTGAAACTGAGGATAAAATCAATCAGTTGTATTTATTGAGCTATTACAATGTTCAGAACACTGTACTGAGATCTTGGTGTCCCAACAAAAGAGTATAACTGAGTTGGTTGACATATTCCTACTCTGCACTGGGCACTGAAAAGGATGCCTGAGAAGCAGCGTGGCTCAGTGGAAAGAGCACGGGCTTTGGAGTCAGGGCTCATGAGTTCGAATCCCAGCTCTGCCACTTGTCGGCTGTGTGACTGTGGGCAAGTCACTTAACTTCTCTGTGCCTCAGTTCCCTCATCTGTAAAATGGGGATTAAGACTGTGAGCCCCACGTGGGACGACCTGATTCCCCTATGTCTACCCCAGCGCTTAGAACAGTGCCCGGCACATAGTAAGCGCTTAACAAATACCAACATTATTATGCCTGCTGTGTGCAGAGTGCTGTGCTGAGAAGGGGGAATGAAGCACCTGAGGCTGGGTATACCTTAGGTAAGGGAGATAAGCTCTGGGAGCAGAGATTGAGGGGGTTACAAGCCGTGCTTAAAGTGGCCAAGAGAACCGTCCCAGCCTCCCCATGTCATCTGCTCCTCCTACACGAGAGCAGAGACACCCGTGAAGACCCTTGGTCAGGGTGTTTAGTGGGATGATCCTGGGAACAGAGGGTTCCAGGGTGACCGCTGGACATGGGAGGAGAGTCTGCAGACAGAGAGTCCTATTTATTATTTATTTAGACCGTATTGCTTCTCATCACATTGCTCGTGGCCCTGTTTTGGGCATTTGGAAACTTATAACCAAAGGAAAACAAAGCAAAAGTCCTGCGGTTGAGGAGCTTACCCTCCAGTGGGTTGACAAAAAGACCCAGTTAACCAGTTGTACCTGGGCAAAGCAGAAACAGTCCAGGCACATGGATTGCCCTGTTCCCTCCCTGCAGTGACCCCAACTCTGTCCAAGAGCTGGGGCCAGGGGGCAGGGTGTGAGCGAGAGCCCATCAGAAGAGAAGAATGGGGGTCCTAGCCCTGACCTGCTGTGTGACCTTGGACAAGCTACTCATCCTCTCTGGGCCTCGGTTTCCTCACCTGTAACATGGGGTTAGATTTCCAGCTCTTCCTCACTCTTAGCTTGTGAGTCCTGTGGAGTACAAGGGACTGTGCTTGTTCTGGTTGCCTTACACAAATCCCAGTGCTTGGCACAGTGGTGAGTGCTCAGTGAGCACTAGATTCCATCATTATTATCCCAGTGCACTGACCCCAGCACCCAGCACGATGTTTAGCATACGGTTAGTGCTGAAGAGATACAATCATTACTATCTCAGTGCACCGACCCCAGCGCTCCTCACATTGCTTAGCTCGTTACGGACAGGGAACATGATTAATTCTCTTGTATTGTACTCTCCCAAGTGCTTAGTACAGTGCTCTGCACATAGTAAGTACTCAATAAATACCACTGATTGATTGATTGAGGAGCACACTGTGTGTGCTGAATAAATAACATCATTAATAATATTGACTTGTTCATTCCAAGCGCTTAGTACAGTGCTCTGCACATAGTAAGCGCTCAATAAATACTATTGAATGAATAATATCTCAGCATACAGACCCCAGTCCTCGGCCCAGTTCTTAACACACACAGTGAACATCAAATTGATATTCTCCTAATTATCCCGGAGCACCGACCCCAGCACTCGGCACAGTGCTCGGGGACTGCCATCCATTCATTCTTTCAGTTGCATTTATTGAGCAGTTACTGTGTGTGGAGTACTGTTCTAAGTGCTCGGGAGAGTACAAAACAACAACAAAATAACTCCAAGTAGACACCATCATTATTATCGCAGTATACCGACCCCACTCCTGGACCCAAATGTTAGCGCACTGTGAGGGCCCAATAGATACCACCATGACTATGACTGTGTGACTGTCCCGGAGCTCAGCACAGGGTTCAGCACAGGTAGCCGATGTCATCCCTGGCTGACTCAGTGGCTTCTGGGCATTATCAGTGTATAGGTGGGACCGGCCCAAACACTGAGGACTTTCCCTGAGCTGGCCCCTCCCTCCCTGTCTTCCCTCTCTTCAGCGTAGCCGGCCCGGCCTCCTGGGGCATGGTTTGACCTGGTGCCCAGCAAGGACCGAGCTTCTGCCTCCACCCCCATCCTGGGGCTTCCTCCTGCCCCTCCCAGAGCTCTATAAATCCGGGGCCGCCGGCTGACCTGGCCAATGTGTCCCAGTCTTCAGCTCCCTCCTTTGTGGCCTCTCAGCTCTGGGCGACAGCTGTTGTGCCTTCGCCACGAGACTCACTACCCTTCTCCTACTGCTTGTGGCTTTGTTGTTCCAGGCTGGGGGTGGTGAGCCCTGAGATCTGGGCTGCTCCTCAGAAGGGGGAGCTTGGGAGGAGGGGGGGATACCGAGACATTTCGGGAGACAGACATTAATATAAATAAATTACACCTATGTATATAAGTGCTGTGCAGCTGGGAGGGGAGGTGAATAAAGGGACAAGTCAGGGTGATGTAGAAAGGAGCGGGAGAAGAGGAAAGGAGGGCTTAGGGAGGGCGTCTCAGAGGAGATGTGCCTTCATTAATGCTTCCAAAGTGTCTATCAGATATAAGGAGGGACAGTTTTCCAAACCAGAGTCAGGTTGTGGGTGAGAGCTTGGCGGCGAGATAGATGAGATTGAGGTACAGTGAGGAGGTTGGAGTCTGCAGTCACAGGCCAAGGAGCGTGGCAGAGGGTGCTGGGACCCGAGTACAGACTTCCACAGACCCAGAGAGTGGACTTGGTGCAGTGGCAGAAGGGATTGCTCCAGTGACCTGTAAAATTGGGATTGCTGTCCAGCCGCCTTGTCCAGCTGCTTCTAGGGCCAGGTCCATCCCCTAGACAGAGGGTCAAACACCAAGCTGTTCAAGTTGGGTCAAGGGTGGGAAGGGGAAAGTCAAAATATTTGGATGGTCCATGCGGGGTCACTGGGGAGAGTCAGGGTGGAGTGTGGAGAGTCAGGGGAGTTGGATGGTCCACACTGAGTCACTGGGAGAGAGTAAGAAGTGAAGAGGGTCATGTCAGGGGTTTGGCCTCCTTCCATAGTCCTCAGCTTCACTTTCGTTTTTACTTTACTCCCTGCCTCAGAGATTCAGTCTCTCTCATGTGTTCCATTGTCCTCCCCTCATACCTCATCATGGTCATTTTGCCATTATTGACTGTTTCCTGCATGCAGACCACTGTACTGGACACCTGCTGTGTGAAGAACACTGGACTGGGTGCCAACTGTGTGCAGAGTGTTGTACTGGTTGCCTACTGTGTGCAGAGCACTGTACTGGCTGCCTACTGTGTGCAGAATGCTGTACAGAGCACCCGCTGTGTGCAGGATAGTACGCTGGATGAAAACTGCATGCAGAGAGCTGTACTGAGTGCCTTATGTCGGCAGAACACCGTACTAGATGCTTGAGAGGATACACATGAAGTAAAAATCCCTAGCCTAGAAGAGTTTACACTCTAATGATTAAGACCAGAGGTTACAAATCTCTGGACCTGCTACAGGGAAAGATTACAGGCACAGACTACATTCCTATGGCTCCCCTGTGCCGGGCCCCTGCACCCAAGTCTCGCCCCCGGCCCCCGGCCCATAGTCCCTGCCCATAAGGGCCAGTGCCGCTTCTGAGCTGAGGAGGAGGTGAGAGAGGAGAGTGGAAGATGGGCTGGAAGCTCTTTATTTCGGAAAATGATGGGGAAGAGGGGGCACCAGGATGTACCAGGCATCCTCCACTGGCGAATGCCCTCTCCCGGCCAACTGGCCCTCAGTGGGCAGCCACGGTGGGCATGCAGCATCTGCTGCCTCGAGGACAGGCTCCCCGCAACCGCAGGCACGGGTTCCCCCGGGGCTGGCACTGCCCATTGACATCCTCGCAGGGTGGGCGTCGGCGTCTCCTCCTCACCTCCGCAGACCCTGGGGTGAAAGAGAGGATGGGGGGTGGAGGGCGGTCTTGTGATCTGGACGTTGGCGGGGCAGGCAACCCGGTTGGGGGTGGGAGCCCACGGAAATGTTCAATCACAGGCTGGACGGCATATCTGGGGGTCACGGTTGATCACCGTGGCCAGATGCTGAATTCCATCCATGTTTGGCCTTTTAAAAACATTGCCAACCCCACTTTATCCTCACAGTATTCCTGAGGGATAGCCATGAATCTCCCCATTATATAGAGGAGGAAGCTGAGGCCCAGAGAGGTTTAGTGACCTGTTCTAGAACACAAAGCAGGCCGGTGGCAGAGCTGGGATTAGCCCAGATCTCTTGACTTCCAATCTAGGGCTCTTTCCTACGGCTGTGGGGAAGAGCTCAGAGGAAACCCAGGTAATGAATCCCTGCAAATGGCTGACTGATGGAGGTACTTCAGAAGGTGGGAATGAGGAGAGGGATGAGAGAGGGAGTGAGACAGCTGGAAAAGGGAAGAACGGGAGAGGGGAAGAGGAAGGGCTCAGGGAGAGGAAGAGGCATCAAGATGGGGAGAGCGGACTGCAGGCACAGCTGATGAGCAGGATGGGTAACCTTTGGGCATTTGATATTCACCACACCCACAGCCCCTAGGTATATATCTATAAATGATGTATTATAAATTATTTATTTATATTAATGTCTGTCTTCCCCTCTAAACTGCCAGCTCATTGTGGGCTGGGAACATCTAACAACTCCGTTGTGTTGAACTCTCCCAAGCACTTAGTAGAGTGCTCTGCACACAGTAAGGACTCTAAAAATTCCACTGATGAATAATGATGATGAACAGATCCTTTAGCAACAGCTCCAGCATAAAGAGACAATTTTGAGAAGAGCAAAACAGAAAGAAAGAAACAATTCAAGGGGAGGCCAAAAAAGAGATCAATTCATAGTGAAGTCTACAACCGAAAGAGACACACAAAAAATGGAATAAATAGATGATGGATACACAGATCTCGGGGAATCGATTCAAGTAGGGGTAGAAATAAATTCTAGAAAAGTGGAAAGAGAGAGGAATGATTAATGTGCCGGTATAAATGTCCAGGAAGGACGAGAAACACTGGGCAGGCAAAAAATTTGAAATGATAAATCCTAGATTTAGATGATTGATCAATCAATGGTATTTATTGAACACTTACTTTGTGCAGAGCACTGTACTAAGCACTGGGGAGAGCACAATGCAACAGAGGAGGTAGACATGTTCCCTGCCCATAAGGAGCTTTCAGTCTAGAGAGGATAGGGGACAATACAGTGATGGCTGGCTAGGCAAGCAGTTGAAAAGGGATAGAGACAGAAATAGTCAGCCAGTCAGACAAGCACAGAGACAGGCAGACAGACAGAAGGATAAAAAGAGAGACATACCCAGAGACAGGCAGACAGTCAACCAGTCAGGCAGCAGATAGACAGATGAAAAGAAGCAGAGAAGCAGTGTGGTCTAGCGGGAAGAGCACGGGCCTGGGAGTCAGAGGATTTGGGTTCTAATCCTGGCTCCACTTAACTTCTCTGTGCCTCAATTACCTCATCTGTAAAATGGGGTTTAAGACTGGGAGCCCCATGTAGGACATGGCACGTGTTCAACCTTGTGCCTACCCCAGCACTTAGTAGAGTGCCTGGCACACAGTAAGCGTTTAACAAATGCCATTAAAAAGAGAGAGACAGAGAGTGAAAGAGTTGGTTAGATGAATAGAGAGACAGAGAGACGGGTAGGAAGACATTAATAGAGACAGACAGTGACAGAGATGAAGAGAGGGAGCAACAGACAGGCAGATCCCCCGACAGACAGATAGGTGACAGAGACAATCAGATGGACAGGTGGACAGAGACAGAAAGCACTAAGGGGCAGGAAGAGAAGGAAGGTGTGAAGCTCAGAGAATGTGAGGGGAACAAAGAGACAGAAGCAGAGAGACGGGGGAGCCTGAAAGAGGTCGATTAGGATTTTGGTCCTGCCCCCTCCCCTGTCTTCCCCCTTCCTTCCTGCCCTTGGCCCTCCCTGCCCATTTCTGCTGCCCCAAGCCTAAGACCCCCTGGGCCCCGGCCTAGAGAAAGGGGCCCCACCCCCAGGCCACCAGCTCTCATGCCCTCTGGCTCCACAACTACTGGGTTCCCCTTACCAGGTCCTGCCAGGGACAGGAGGGTGACCACAGCCAGGAAGAGGATGAGAAGCCTCATGGTTATGTTGGGCAGAGCTCACCGGTGCACAGGGCTGGAGATAGCAGGCCGGAGGGCAGCAGAGACACTGTCCTCAAGGGGCCCGGGAACCACTGGTTATAAAGCGGATGGGAGGAAATGCCACTGACCCCAAAGGGCATTGGTAAATAGCAGGCGGGTAACGTTACCACATACCGACACCGATTAACGGCCCCAGTGGTCACATTGGGACATAGCTGGGGCAGAACCGGACATTGCCCCCTGCTGTTCCACCCTGGACACACCTGCATTCCAGTGTCCTGGGAGCAAAGCCCAGGTTCAGGGCCAGGGGTCACTGCCCCAGGGAATGAATAGCAACAAAGGCTAGAACACCTGACCCTCAGCTATGTCCCTCTGCCCCACACTGGTCAGCCCCGTGGCCTATTCAGCCTGGACTTTGAGCCTGACAGCAGGATTGGACGCTGATAGGAACCGTGCCCTGGCTGCTTTCCTGGATATCTGCCCTCATGGACCATCCCCCACCTCTGACTGTCCCTTCTCCATCCCTGGCTCTCCCCCAGGGACCCAGCACAGACCATCCAACACCCCTTACTCTCCCTTCTCCATCCCTTACTCTCCCCAGCACGGGCTAACCGACACCACCGACTCTGCTCTCTCTTTACCCATTGTGGATCTATTGTTTATGATTCTATTAAACCCTTCTTGATCCCTTCACCATCCCTAACTTCACCGTTAAGAATGGTTATGGGTTATGGATCTCTCATCATTCGATCAATCAATCAGCTGTATTTCATTCAACCATATTTATTGTGCACTTCCTGGGTGCAAACAGTGTATTGAACCCTGACTTTACACAGAGTCCTTATACTAGGAACTTGGGAGAGCACCAAAGAGCTAGGTAGACGTGATCCCTGCCTGCAAAACAGAACACAGAACAGAATGTGCATAACACTGCACTGAGCCCTTGGGAGAGGACAATAGCGTTAGTAGATATGATCCCTCAAGTGATTTACATTCTATCGGGGGATATGGAAAGACCCAAATGATTTACGAACTGCGGAAGCAAGAGATGGGATAATTGTAGAATGACACAAAAATAAATGGTACATTAACCTAAATCAAGGGATTATTAAAGACTAAAGATCAGAGTTGAGAAAGGAGAAGATTAGGCTGGGAAGATCTCCTGGAGAGGCAGGGGGTTTCAGGAGGCTTAACTTGATAATGGTATATAAACCCTTCTTTGACTGATCGTTTTGGCCTGCTAAGCTTCTTGCTGGATGAATTCCATGTATCTAGCCATTCTGTATTTACCACATTTCTTCCAGGAAGTAATTCCAGATTAAAATCTCTCCTTCCTCAGTTATAACCCACTCATCTACCCCTTCGGTATGTCTGCACCAACCAATAATAATAATAACTGTGGTATCGCTAAGCACTTACTGTGTGCCAAACCCCGTACTAAACGCTGGGGTAGATACAAGCTAATCAGGCCCTGAATATGGAGCTCGCAGTCTAAGCAGGAGGGAGAACAGGTACTGAATCTTCATTTTCCAGATGAGGAAACTGAGGCACGGTCCTATAACTCCCAGGCCCAAGCTCTCTCCCCTAGGCCATGCTGCTTCTCCATTATACACTTACGTACTCCCAAACACTTGTAGTAGCTCTGTATGCATCTATTTATCCATGCCACCATTTAAGCACTAACTGGCTAGACTTTCAGTACCTGGAGGGCCGGGATCATTTCTACTAACTCTACTGTACTTGCCCAAACGCTCAGTATAGTGCCTGGCACCCAGTAAACTGTAAGCTTCAGCGTGGCCTAGTGGAAAGACCATGGGCCTAGGAGCCAGCGGATCTGGGTTCTGATCTCCACTCCACTACTTGTCTGCTGGGTGACCTTGGGCAAATCACTTAACTTCTCTGGCCTCAGTTTCCTCAACTGTTAAATGAGGATGAAATACCTTCTATTTAGACTGTGAACCCCATGTGGGGCAGGACTATGTCCGACCTGATTGCGCTGTATCTCTCCCTGTGCTTAGAAGAGTGTTTGACACACAGTAAGCACTTGACAAATATCATTAAAAAATTCTCCCAAGGCCATAGTACAGTGCTCTGCACACAGTACGGTGTCTACTCCTTGAAGACCCAGATCTTATCTTCTAACTCTATTGAGCTCTCCCAAGTGCTTAGTCCAGTGCTTTGTACACAAAATGTGCTCAATCTGCATCACTGATTGATTGACCACTGGGGAGAGAACCATTAACTTCTAATTTATAAGTGCCAATAACGTGACTATCTCAGAGTCTAATTGTTCCTTTGGGGCCATTACGGCTTCTCTAAATCCACGGCTTTTTGCTGTACATGGCAGTTCCATGCCTTTCTGAAAGAAGAGAGAGCTTCAGAGCAAACTGGCAGAGAGAAGGTAGGGACAATGACTACTGTTTAGTCAGGTAGGCTTCAAACAGACTAAAGGAAACTCTTCATTCATTCATTCAATAGTATTTATTGAGCGCTTACTATGTGCAGAGCACTGTACTAAGCGCTTGGGATGAACAAGTCGGCAACAGATAGAGACAGTCCCTGCCGTTTGACGGGCTTACAGTCTAATCGGGGGAGACGGACAGACAAGAACAATGGCACTAAACAGCGTCAAGGGGAAGAACATCTCGTAAAAACAATGGCAACTAAATAGAATCAAGGCGATGTACAATTCATTAACAAAATAAATAGGGTAACGAAAATATATACAGTTGAGCGGACGGGTACAGTGCTGTGGGGATGGGAAGGGAGAGGTGGAGGAGCAGAGGGAAAAGGGGAAAATGAGGCTTTAGCTGCGGAGAGGTAAAGGGGGGATGGCAGAGGGAGTAGAGGGGGAAGAGGAGCTCAGTCTGGGAACGCCTCTTGGAGGAGGTGATTTTTAAGTAAGGTTTTGAAGAGGGAAAGAGAATCAGTTTGGCGGAGGTGAGGAGGGAGGGCGTTCCGGGACCGCGGGAGGACGTGACCCAGGGGTCGACGGCGGGATAGGCGAGACCGAGGGACGGCGAGGAGGTGGGCGGCGGAGGAGCGGAGCGTGCGGGGTGGGCGGTAGAAAGAGAGAAGGGAGGAGAGGTAGGAAGGGGCAAGGTGATGGAGAGCCTCGAAGCCTAGAGTGAGGAGTTTTTGTTTGGAGCGGAGGTCGATAGGCAACCACTGGAGTTGTTTAAGAAGGGGAGTGACAGGCCCAGATCGTTTCTGCAGGAAGATGAGCCGGGCAGCGGAGTGAAGAATAGACCGGAGCGGGGCGAGAGAGGAGGAAGGGAGGTCAGAGAGAAGGCTGACACAGTAGTCTAGCTGGGATATAACGAGAGCCCGTAATAGTAAGGTAGCCGTCTGGGTGGAGAGGAAAGGGCGGATCTTGGCGATATTGTAGAGGTGAAACCGGCAGGTCTCGGTAACGGATAGGATGTGTGGGGTGAACGAGAGGGACGAGTCAAGGATGACACCGAGATTGCGGGCCTGCGGGACGGGAAGGATGGTCGTGCCATCCACGGTGACGGAGAAGTCCGGGAGCGGACCGGGCTTGGGAGGGAAGATGAGGAGCTCAGTCTTGCTCATGTTGAGTTTTAGGTGGCGGGCCGACATCCAGGTGGAGACGTCCCGGAGGCGGGAGGAGATGCGAGCCCGAAGGGAGGGGGAGAGGACAGGGGCGGAGATGTAGATCTGCGTGTCATCTGCGTAGAGATGGTAGTCAAAGCCGTGAGAGCGGATGAGTTCACCGAGGGAGTGAGTGTAAATGGAGAACAGAAGAGGGCCAAGAACTGACCCTTGAGGAACTCCAACAGTTAAAGGATGGGAGGGGGAGGAGGCTCCAACTCTTCTTTATTCAAGGAGGGTTAAGTGTTCAGGAAGCTGCACCCAGAAATATCAGCTGGTCCCAGAGGGATTGGGATTGATCCACAGATGAGGGTCCATGCTGGGTCACAGAGGAAAGTCAGGGATGGAGAGGGGAGAGTCAGGGGTGTTGGATGGCCTGCCTTGGGTCGCTCTGGGGGATAAAGATAATAATAACAATAACTATAAAAATAATACTATTTCTTAACTGCTTACTGTGAGCCAAGCACTGTACCAAGAGCTGGGGTAGATACAAGATAATCAGATTGGGCACAGCCGCAGTCCACATGGGGCAGATGGGCTGGTGATCCACGGGTATAAGGCTTTCTTGTTCCCAGAACCACTGCTTGCCATAGGTTTTCCTCCAAGGGTCCTCCCTGTAACTGTGGCTTCTCTGTCCCTCAGGTTTCCCTCTTTCTAGCCCTTGGCTGAGGTTTCTTTAACTTCATGGCATTTCCGGTCCCTAGTTAGTCAATCAATTATATTTATTGAGCACTTTCTGAGTACAGAGCACTGTACTAAATGCTTAGGCAAATACAATATAACATTATAACAGACACATTCCCTGCCACAATGAGCTTACAGTCTCCCCAAGATCCTGCTTACTGTACACCTCTAACCCTGAACCAACTCCATTTTCTGCTCCTTCCACCACCACCATCACCACCACTGCCAGCGCCATCAACATCATTATATGACCACCACCACCACCATCATCCCACCACCATCATCACCATCACCATCACCAACACACTGACCATCGCCACCATTACCATCTTGAGTGGAGCCTTTTGTGACCCTGGATCCAACAATGAAAGGGTGAAATTCTGAGGCTGTGGCAGTAAATTGGAGCTGGCTGAGGGAGAGATGAGCATAAGGAGTATAGAGTTGGAGACAGAGGCTCATCTTTGTGAGGGCCCACACTGCCGCCATCTTTGTTGGAAGACCACGCTGTTGCCATCTCTGTGAGGGAGTTGCACCGATGCTATCTTCGGGAGGTCCACACCACTGCCATCTTTGCGAGAGGTCACACTGATGTCATCTTAGCAGGAGAATACACTACCCCCATTTCTGTGCGGGGCCAACGGTGACCCTATCTCGAGGAATGCCACAGGCTGTCCTCTTTTTGAGGCACCACACTAATATTATCTCTGTGGGAGCTCTGTTTACTGAATGTTCATAATGGAGTTGAGAATAATGGACTGAAATGGCTGAGTACCGGAAGCCAACCTAGGGATTTTGGGTAGGGGGAATACTGAAATATTCTGCTCTATTGCCTGTGGTGACTCAGAGAAGAATATTGGTCTGGAAGGACCTCAGTCCCTAGGGATGCCGAAGGGGCCCTTGAGTTCAACTCTCTCCCAATATTACTGTGGCCTGCAGCTTGACACTCGGCCGAGACGGTTATTTCCCAATGGAACGTCGTTGCTCGACCTCCAGATGCTTCCTGTGACCAGCTGTAGTGCCAGTACCTGGCTTGGTGCCCATCATGCCCTCTCATCCCTGCCTAACGTGCTCTTGTTGGAGGTGCAGGGGGTGGGCAGGGCATCATGCATGGCAGAGGCCTCTTGACAAGAGCGTTCGAATCCAGCTTCCCTGCTTCCTTGCTGCATAATTTAATCATTTATTTATATTAATTTCTGTCTCCCCCTCTAGACTGTGAAATTGTGAGCAGGGAATGTGTCTGTTGTTATATTGTACTCTTCTAAGTGCTTAGTACAGTGTTTTGCACACAGTAAGTGCTCAGTAACTATAACTGAATGAATGAATGAATGAATGTCAGACAAGTCACTTGACTTCTCTGAATTTTTGTTTCCTCAGCTGCAAATTGGAGATTAAATGCTCTTCTCCCTCCCTCTTAGACTGTGGGTTCGATTTGGGACAGGGACTGTGTGCAACTTGATTATCTTGAGTCTGTCCCAGTGCTTAGTATAGTGCTTGGCGTATAGCAAACACTTAGCAAATCCAATTATTAATCACCTGAAACCTAGTCCCTGTCTACATGCCATTCCCAGTATAAGAAAACTAAGTTTTGCAGTCTGGGGTAACTAAAATTCAGAGAAGTCAAGTGACTTGTCCAAAATCACCCAGCTGGCAAGTGGCAGAGCCAGGACTAGAACCCAGGCTTCCCATCTCCCGGAATCCTGTGTTCTTTCCCTTAGGCCACAGTGCCTCGTTAACTAACCCACCCTGCCAGAGTCTGTTTAGTATCTCCCAGCTTCCGAGTCCTCATCACAACATCGCCAAATCACCAAGACAAACAGAATAAATTGTGGAATGTGCAATTGAATATGCAAATATCCATAAGTGGTGGGGGTGAGTAAACAAGTGCTTAGGGCAGCTGAGGTCTTAACAAATATCATTATCATTATTAGTAGCAGTAGTAGCAGTACGTGGGTTTCATTGGGGGTTTCCAGCCCATCAGGGCAGCAGGAAAGGCTTGGAAAGTCCCCGACTTCCACCCAGTGGCTGAGAGAGATAGGGCAAGCCCAAGGAGAACAGGTCTGAGCCCCGAATCTAATTTATTATTATTATTATTATTGATAATAATAATAATTGTGGTATTTGTTAAGCGCTTACTATGTGCCAAGCACTGTACTAAACGTTGGGGTGGATACAAGCAAATCGGGTTGGACACAGTCCCTGTCCCTCTTGAGGTGCATAGTCTCAATCCCCATTTTACAGATAGGGTAACTGAGGCCCAGAGAAGTGAAGTGACTGGCCCACGGCCACACCGCAGACAAGTGGTGGAGCCTAGATTAGAACTCATGGCCTGCAGACTCCCAGGCCCATGCTCTACCCTCTGTGCCATGCCACTTCCAGAATCAATCAGTCAAACAATCAGTGCTATTGATTGAGGGCTTACTGTGTGCAAAGCACTGTACTAAGACTGGTACTATCTATATCTATACCTTCTTCCAACACTCCCAGGCTCTGATGCCCCTGGGGGCTTTGAACCTCCGGCCCATTACCCGGAGCCCTCCAGGTAAGTCAGGAGGCAGCAAGGAGGAGAAGGTTGGCAGGCTTCATTAGGCAGGCTGGGCGGGCCAGAGTTCCGGGACCCCGTGGAGACAGGGGAGGCTCGGTGTTGGCTGGATGTGTGGAGGCCTTGGCTTTATAGTCAGTCTCGTCCACCCGGGGGTCGGGCAGCCGTGTTCTGGTTGCACTGACCTCGCCACAGGGCCAGATGAGGTCACCCATCCAGTCAGTGGCAGAGGGGACGGGCTGCCTATCCATCTACTTCTCACTCTGGGTCATCCAGTGCAGTCTCCAGGGCCCGGGAGAGTCTATTCCACTGGGCCCCGGGGATGGTCGGCCTGGTAAAGCCCACTCCCCTGGGCAGGGGAGCCATGGCCGGGGGAGATTCCTTCTCTGGCCTGGGGACACAGGGATTGTGCTTGGGGCTAAGCTCACATCCCAAACCGAAAGCCACCCGTCCAAACTGGTGTCCAGCCCTAGCGGAACCTGGAGGGCTTTGGGGCTTTGGAGGGTGGAACTGCCCCCTCTTCAATTAAGGTTGGGTGGGGGCTCCAACCAGGACTCGCTCATCTTGTAGAATGCCCCTTCAGTTTGCATCTCACTGACCATCCTCTCCTACCTTCGTAGGGGCCAAGACAATGAGCTTTTGTCTCCAGAAATGGTGAGACAATGGGCAGTTCTTCTCCAGTCCAGCTGTACGATTGCAGGTGCCAGGGCTGCACACGGTGGAGTGGCCCAGGGCCTGGCCGTCAGGGCACCGTGCCTTCAGAGCGGGAAGACCAGGGCTCCAGTCACAAAAATACCAGGGGTTGTTCGGTTGATTGACTTTTACCTCCACAGATTGAATAAATTCTGCCTCAGGCTGTGCCGCTTCCTCACTCCTTACCTCTAGACTGTGAACTCTTTCTGGGAAGGGAATGTATCTGTTTATTGTTATAGTATACTCTCCCAGGTGTTTAGTACAGTGCTCTACACATAGTAAGCGGTCAATAAATATGACTGAAAGAAGGAATGAATGAACTCCACTGACCTCTCTGCTCCCTGTGAGCGGGAAATGTGTCTACCAAATCTGTTATACTGTACTCTCCTGAGGCTTAAGTACAGTGCTCTGGAAGCGTTAAGTGCTCAATAAATACCACTGATCGATGTACCTCATTGTACCTCGATCTCATCTATCCTGTTCCCTACTCCTCTCCCAAGGACTGACACTGGCTTGGAACTCCCTCCCCTTCATATCCCACAGCCGATCTCTCCCCTCCTTCAAAGCCTTGTTAAAGTCACACCTCCTCCAAGAGGCCTTCTCCAACTAAGCCCTCATTTCCCCTTTACCCCCTGATCTTTGCCTATGCATTTGGATTTTTTTATGGTATTTGCTAAGTGCTCTATATGCCAGGCGCCGCTGCATTAAAGTGCTAGGGTAGATACATACTAGCCATCTGTCCCAGATGGGGCTCACAGTCATAATCCCCATTTTGCCGATGAGGGAAGTGAGGCACAGAGAAGTCAAGTGACTTACTTCCATATCCATATTGGACCCTTCTGTCCATATCCATAATATAACTTAATGTCTGCCTCCCCCCTAGATTATAAATTCCTTGCGGGCACAGCAATGTCTACCAACTCTGTCATATTGTACTCTCCCAAATGCTTAATACATTGTCCTGCACACAGTAAGCACTCAATAAATTTCACAGATTGATTGCTCGGGTCAGCGACATGCCTCTCCTCCTCCCCTAGCCCTGGGGTCACTTGCCACGTGCCCTGGCTTCCGGCTGGGGCAGGGACAGCACGTGACTCCCACCCGGCCCTGCCCCAACCATCTGACAAAAACTGGAGAAGGTGCAGACAGACTAGAAAGACTGGTTCTGGCAAGCTAGAGAAGGAGTGTGGCTTAGCGGCAAGAGCGCGGGCTTGGGAGTCAGAGGTCGTGGGTTCTAATTCCGCCTCCACCACTTGTCAGCTGTGTGACTTTGGGCAAGTCACAACTTCTCTGGGCCTCAGTTATCTCATCTGTAAAATGGAGATTAAGACTGTGAGCCCCACATGGGACAACCTGATTACCCTGTATCTACTCCAGTGCTTAGAACAGTGCTTGGTACATAGTAAGCACTTAAAAAATATCACAACTATTGGTATTATTAAGCCCGAGCAGGCTCCGGGTGAAGGCCCGGCTTTATTCTCTCTGATTGGTGGGTGCGTGACCTTCGCCATGTCGTGGGAGGGCAAAGGGAAGCAGAGTTCTGCGCTCAAGGCTCAGTGCAGACAAGGTTCGCAGGCAGCAAAGGATTCTGAGACAGAGGAGCTAAACCGCTGGGATCCAACTGGATCTTCAGGTGATGGAGGTGTTGCTAGGCAACCAGTGAAGCAGCCTTAAACCTCCTCTAATCTTATGCAGGGCTGAAACCTTTCCCCCCTTTACCCAGCTGCTGGCTCTCAAATGAAAAAGCATGGCCTACAGGGAAAAAACAGGCCTGGGAGTTGGGGGACCTGAGTTTTAATTTTGCTCCTCCACATTTCTGCTGTGTGACCCTGGGCAAGTTACTTAACTCCTCTGTGCCTCAGTTCCTTCTTCTGTAAAATGGAGATTAAGACTCTGAGCCTTATTTGAGACTGTGTCCAATCTAATCATCTTGCATCTATCCCAGCACTTAGAACAGTGCCTAGCACATAATAAGTGCTTAACAAATATCATTATTACTATTATCATTACAGCGACTCTAGCATTTAATAATTACTGTTTAAAAGAAGCACAATTGATTAATCTCATTCTTGGTAAAGGCTTCAAACTTCCTGAACGGCTCTCCTCTACTCCTGGCCCTCTGTTCCCCCATCTTCCTGGACACTGGCTCATTAGGACTGGAAGTCAGTCCTGAATTTGCTACTGGCCTGCTTTGTGACCTTGGTTAAGTCACTTAGCCTCTATGGACCTCAGTTTCCTCATTTGTGAAATGAGGATTAAATACCTGCTTTCCCTCCCTTTTAAGGCTCTGAATCCCCTCTGGGTGAGGGATTGTGTCCAATCCAATTTTCCTGGGGCCGCCCCAGTGCTGGGTACAGTACTTGGGCACATAGTAAGTGCTTAGTAAGTATCATCGTTAATCAAATAATTGGGGCCAATTTTAAGTTTGGAATTCCCCGGGCTTTTCCTGATTCTGATTTGGACTGGGGGTCAGAGGACCTGGGTTCTAATACCAGCTCCACCACTTGCCTGCCATGTGACCTTGGGTAAGGCCCTTCAATTCTCTGTGCCTCAGTTTCCTCACCTGTAAAATGGGGAATGAGATCCCTTTGAAGGAATGGGAATGTGTCCAACCTTATTAATTTATATCTGCCCGACTGCTCGGAACAATGCCTGGCACATAGTAACAGCTCATTAAAAAAAAAAAAATTCAGCGGTTATGTCCTAACGCTGCTGTGGAACCAGGCAGGTATCCAGCCTAGACGGTTATCCTTTCCGCCCCCCCCAGATGTTTCCCGTGGGGCAACATCTTTCGTCCCTGCATCCGCTAATGGTTTCCTCATCCCTTGTCCAGGCCCCAAGGCTCCTGACTGCTGCACTGGCCGGACACCGGCCCCCTCTTCTCTGCCCACCCCCCAAAAAACCACAATTCTGAGGCTTCCCCATCTACCACACTCCTGGGGGAAGTTTTCCTCCTCCATTTTTCTGGGCCCCACCAGTCAGACAGTGGGTCATATGAGGAGAGCGCTGCCTGGAGCTGGCTCTCTGCAATGCTAGAAGAGGAGAAGATGGACTGCTGACCTCCTGTGAAGAGGGTGGGGGGCTGGAGTTGGTCCTCTGCAGTGCCAGAAGAGGAGAAGATGGACTGCTGACCTCCTCTGAGGAGAGGGGGGCCGGAAACAGGCCCTGTGCATTGCCAAATTAGGAGAAATTGAACTGCTGACCTCCTGTGAAGACCCCAAATCCCAAACACTGGAAGTTGCAGAAGAGTTCCTTGGGACACTGCGGAAGCCCAGTGAGGTCCAAGAAGCAGCCTGGCCAAGAACTGGAGTCCATCAGACATCCCTCTTCTCCTCTTCTGATTTGACAAACTGCTGGGCATAGAACCTCCCCCGCCATTCCAACCCCCCATTATAATAGGCCGGCAACACCCTGAGATTACACAAAGAACAGGTTTTATTTTAATTTGGGGGGCTTTTTTATGTTTGTAGTACTCGGCCCGAGTAGTTTGTTGTAGGCTTGTTTTTTTATATTTGTTAAGGTCTTACTATGTGCCAGGCACTAAATTCTGGGGAAGATATAAACTAATCAGGTTGGACATAGTCTGTGTCCCACATGAGGCTCACTGTAATAATTTCCATTTTATAGATGAGGTAACAGAGGCACAGACTTGCCTAGGGTCACACGGCAGACAATTGGTGGAGCTGGGATCTGCTGCCAGTCTGGAGAGGTTGGTGTGGGGACACACCTGGTTCAAAGCGTTACCATGGAGGCAAGGAATGGACCAATTCTTGCTGGGGCATCTCCAGAGAGTAAACTGTCAGTTCCAGGAGGTTACCAAGGAGACATGGTACAGCCAGGTCAGAGTGTTACCTAGAAGACAAGGGTTGGACTGCAGCTGGCTGGGGCATCATCTGGGTCAAACTTTGACCTTCTAGATGACAGTCGAGCCAGATCCAGCACTTGGTAGTGCCTGGCAAATAGTAAGCACTTAACAAATACTATTATTATTATTATTGTTATATGGTTAGGGCTCCTGGACCTCATTGTCTCACTTTACATCTTGGCCCCATGGGAAACCCCTGGTGTTGGGAGTGCCCTAGGATGGAACAAAACCACAGTCACACGCACAAACACACACACACACACATCTGATGCAGGATTTTATTTAGGGCAGAGACACATTTGGGTGATATCAAAGACAGGAAGCAGAATAGACCATCTTTCCATGTTCGGCATCGGCTTCATCAGTTTTTTTTTTTCAATGGTATTTCTTAAGCGCTTACTATGTTCAAGGAACTATATTAAGCCCTGGGGTAGACGTAAGATAAAAGATAATCAGTTTGGACACAGTCCCTGTCCCACAAAGGGCTCACTGTCTTAATCACCATTTTACAGCTAAAGTAACTGAAGCCCAGAGAAGTGAAGTGACTTGCCCAAGATCACACAGCAGAGTCAGGATTAGAACCTAGGTCCTCTGATTCCCAGGCCCATGTTTTTTCCCCTGATTCTCAAACCTTCCTTCCAAGTTCCATCTACTAGGGTTGGAACATTCCACATTTCTCTCGAGTGTAAGCTTATTGTGTACAGGGAACATGTCTACCAACCGTGTTGTACTGTACTTTCCCAAGTGCTCAATAAATACCGTTGATGATGGGGCTGGCGACGGCAGCAGCATATCCTCAGCAGAAGGTCAGGACAGATTCGCTGGGTTGGCACAGAAGGATACGATGGAAGAATATCTTGGATCAAGATTCAAGGCCTGTGGAAAGAGAAGACCATAAATTCTGGTGTTCACACTGGCCAAGAGAGTGGCTGTCTATGCCGTTTTTAAAAAATGGTATTTGTTATGTGCTTACAATGTGTCAAGCACTGCTCTGAGTGCTGGGGTAGATACAAATTAAGCAGGTTGGACAGTCCCTGTCCCACAGAGTATGCCATGACCACATCCCTTTTGTAGGGGTCAGATTCCCGGGGGAAGCTATGGGGGTTGTGACTCAAGGCGATGGATGGAGAGGGGATGTCACGGTTGGGGGTGGGGCAGTTCAAGGAGGTCAAATGTTCCAGTCATGCGGAAAACTGAAAAGGAAAATCACTCTGGGCCCAGTAATCTCTTAGGACTTCACCCCGTGAATCTGCTCTCAGTCCCTGACCCCAGGCAGACTGGTTCCCTTGCTCTCTGTCCGGCCTTCAGCCCCAGCGGTCAGAGACGGCTCATCTCCAGACCGTGGGTGCCGGCTCTCAGACCTCGTGGTCCTCCCGCCCCCTACCTACGGCATTGCCAACTGTGGATTCGGCGTCCGCCACAGAGGTTTCTGGGTCCTTGACTGTTGCCACAGATACCTCCTGAGGTCCCTTCTCCCTGTCCTCCAAGGGCTGGGCCTGGGGGTGGGTGGCCGGGAAGAGGAGAGTGAAGAGGGGGTCTGAGTAGTGGCTGGTGGGCGGGGATCTTGGGGTCCTGGTGGAGGCACGGGGAAGCTGGGTGCTCTGGGAATGGGGGGGATAGAGCTAGCCCCCACCAGTAGCGGTTTTCCCACTTTGCTCTTGGTTATCTTGTACTGTAGCACCGAAGGTGCTGCTGTCCTCTTTATCTATCTCAATTTGGGGGGTGTCCAACTCCCCCTTTCCACATCACACCCATCCATCCACTTCTGCCCGTGTTACCCAGCTGACCTCCATTAACTTACATGACGTTGTTCATCCATTGATCCTTCCCCATGTCTGCTCCTATCAGCCATAATGTTTGTGAATGACTTGTAGCTGCCAGCTCAAGGGTAAGCCCTAAGAGGGCAGGGAACTTATCCTGCCTTCTCCTAAATTGCACCCTCCCCCGCTCTGCCCCGAGTAGGTGCTCAGTAAATACCATCAGAGGATTACTAATGGATTGACTGATGGAAGGACTGGCCATCTTGCTCAGACTGACAGTGACTCAGGCAGCTTCCCACACAGATTCTCACGCATACAGTCTGGTCTTTCTGGGAAGGCCCAGCAAGGAGACAGATAATTCTCCCAACTTTCCCCTCACAGAATGAGAAGGTGACACTGGTTGTGACTCCAGGGGCTTTGGGGAAATGTAGTTTCAAGGAGCCCCAAACCCTTGAAACCCAGATTTCCAGTTCTTTCTCCAGAAGCAAGCTAGCTACAGTTATGTCCCAATTCTGCCGTCGTCCTGGGTTTGGTGCCGGGCCCGGGACGGTTATTTCCCATCCCCAGGTATGTCCCCTGGGGAGTTATGTCCCAACTCCACTGGTTCCTGTCACCGCCACTGCTTTCCCAATCCAGAGCCTGTGACCAGCTCCCGTCCTTGTCCAGTGTTAATGTGTTGGTCCGTCTCCCCGCGACCTGTGCAGGAAATGAAGATGGCATTACTATTCTCCATCTGCTGCCACTTACAATTCCGAGATAGCAGGGCCTCATCCAGCATTTCACTAAACCCTCTGGGAGAAAGGTGATCCAGATCTTAATTACAATCTGGAAAGGGGTTTCTGAGAATTTAATAAAACTTTCCACTTGGACTAATGGACTGATAGCAGAACTGGCTCTGAATAACCTCTCTGGTTCATTTTCTACCCCTTGAGAGCAGGGGATGCACCTTGGGCTTCCGTTCTTCTTTTCTAGCCTTCCTAACTGAGGTATTGGTTAAGTGTTTACTATGTGTCAAGGACCGTTCTAAGCATCGGGATGGATACAGCTTAATAAAGTTGGACACAGTCCCTGTCCCACCGGGGACTCACAGCCTAAGTAGGAGGGAGAATGGGTAAAGAATTCCTCTTTTACTGTTAAGGAAACTGAGTCCCAGAGAAACTAACTGACACGCCCAAGACCACACAGCAGGCAAGTGACAGAACTGGGATTAGAACCCGGATCCTCTGGCTCCCAAGCTTGTGCTCCTTCCACAGGGTTATGCTGCTAGGCTTCTTTGCTTGCCTTCCCCTTAGCCTGTGAACCCCAAATATGACAGGGACTGTATCTTACTTGGTTATCATGAATCTTCCCCAGTGCTTAGTACAGTACTTGGCCCATAGTGAGCGTTTAACAGATGCCACTGTGATAAAAAATTCTTTTGCACTTCCTTAGAGCTTAATACAATCTCCCATTCAGTAAATATTGTGGTGTCTACTACACTAGTCTGAACGGTACCCTGGGGCCAGCCCAACTTTCTGGATGGGAAAGAAAACAGGAGCTTTCTGAGGCCCCCTGCAAATTTCCACCTGTGCAGGGTACCGGGAAGGCTGCCAAAATGATGGACAGAGCTGAAAACTTTCTTCCTGTCCCCTGCAGGAACCTGGGGCAGGAGACGATACAGCTTCGAGCAGAACGGGGAGGCAGCTTGTGCAGTGGGGGAAAGCCCAGGGAGGGTCTAGGGATTTGTCTGGAGCCCTGTTGGGGGTCTGGAATGAGTGTCCTGATTGTCCCCCACCTTTCCTCCCACCTCTGGGATCCTATGATCTTGTGGACTTATGACCTCTAGACATCTGATCAGACCAATCTTTCTGCTGAGCTGTTGATGCCCCGCATGGGGAAAATACGGTGTAGCTTGGGGAAGGGATATAGGGGCTGGGGGTCGTGACAATGCCCACTCGGAGCGGTTACCACGGAAACATGGCACTGTGCGATTAGAGATGTCACTATAGAGACATAGGTTCACCAGTTCAGAGCAATTATTGTGGAAACACAGCTCTGCTGGTATTGAGAGGTTACAATGGGAACCCAGCTCTGCCATGCTCGGCACTGTCACCATGTCTGGCTGGTGCATCCTTTGGGTATGAACTGGTGGTGGTTCGGAGGGGTTGTAAACATGGAAACACACCACTGCCAGTTCAGAGTGCCTAGTGGAGTCCCGGAATGGACCCTGTCTGGCTAGGTCATCACCGGTGTCAAACTCCAACTTTGGAAATGCAGGGCGAGTCACAGTAGGGTTTGGACCACCTGACCTCAATCCACCCCATTTTCCCCCCCAGGTCCCACGGGAAACTCCTGGGGTCAGGAGGGGCCCAGGATGGAGACACACGCACACACAAATCTGATGCAGGACTATATTTGGGTCAGAGACACAGTTGAGGAGGTTGAGGACAGAAAGCAGTAACAAGCATCCCCGCGGGATGGGAACTGTGAGAGAGACGTCTCATTAGCCTCTGCAGCAAAGCCTGTAGATGAAGACTGATTGATAGCATCTCCCAGAGATTCGCTCCCCAAGGAAGCAAAATGTCCTGCAGGAGCAAGTGATGATCCTTTGCTGTTCAGGGTCTGTGGAAAGAAGAGACAGATGTTCTGATTCTCAAGTTTGCCCCCACTCTTTAGTTGGGAAAGGTCTCTTTTCCTTTTTCTCCTTTTTTTTTTTAAATAGAGTTGGTTAAGTGCTTACTGTGTGCCAGGCACTGTACTAAGTTCTGGGGTAGGAACAAGGTTGGACAAAGTCCATGTCCAGAGTGGGGCTTACAGGCTAAATTCCCATTTTCAGGTCAGGTAACTGAGGCCCAGAGAAGTCAAGTGACTTGCCCAAGGTCATACAGGAGACAAGTGGTGGAGTCAGGATTAGAATCCTCATCCTTCTGATTCCACTAGAGCAGGCTGCTTCTCCTGTGGCTTTCGCCGCCACTGTCTCCCTTCTGGGGACCCAGGGCCGGTAACCTACGGCTGGGCAAGTGAGGGAATTGGGCAGCCATCCATCAGGCAATCCTGACTGTCCTAACCCTGACCCCTCCACTGCCCCAACTCTCTTGGTCTTCCTTTTATTTATGGGATCGGGGTGCTATCACCGTGGGCCAAGCACTGTTCTAGTGCTGAGTTAGACACAAGTTAGGTCAGACCCAATCCCTGTCCCACATGGGGCTCACAGTCTAAGCAGGAGGGAGAACAGGCACTGAACCCCCATTTTGCAGTTGAGGAAACTGAGGCACAGAGAAGTGAAGTGACTTGCCCAAGGGCAAGTGTGGAGTTAGGATTAGAACCCAGGTCTTCCAGCTTCCAGGCCCAGGCTTTATCCACTAGGGCACACTGCTTAACTGCTTCCTTCAAGTGTTCTGACTGCCTCAGGGGATTCTTTTAAATATTAGTGGCAGTTGTTAAATGTTTACTATGTGCCAGACACTGTATTAAGCGCTGGAGTAGATACAACTTAATCAGGTTGGACCCAGTCCATGTCCCACATGGGGCTCATGGTCTTAATCCCCAATTTACAGATGAGATAACTGAAGCACAGAGAAGTGAAGTGACTTGCCCAAGGTCACACAGCTGGAGCTGGAACTAGAACCCAGGTGTTCTGACTCTCGGGCCCATGCTCTTTCTCCCAGACCATGCTGCTTCCATGGATTGAGCCCTTCTTTGCGCTCTGGCCTCTCCCCTCCCCACACCGTGCCCTTCCCTGTCTCTTTCCGGCCCCTCCCATGGCCGTTCCTCGTACATGACCCAGCCCGGCTGCCCCGACCCTCCTGCCTCCTTTGTCTCCACCCTCCTGTCTCTGTCCACGCTCCAGGCCCTGGGTAGACTGGTTCCCTAGCTCCCTGTCTGGGCTCTGGCCCCAGCGGTCAGGGGCTGACTCATTTCCAGACCACGGGCGCCGGCTCTCTCATCTTCTCCTCACCTGTGACATGGCGGTCTGCGGCTCTGGCAGCCATCAGGGCGGCTGCTGCCTCCTGGGCCTCTGTGGCCTCTGGTCGGCCCGTGGCCTCTTCTGCCTCCTCCCCCATGAGTTGGGCTGGGGTCTGGGCGGCCAGGAAGAGGAGGGCCAGCAGAAGGCCAAGGGTCCGCATGCCGGCTGGTGATCGGGGGCCCTGAGGTTACCAGGGAGGGTAGGGGGGCAGCTGGGTGCTCTGGTGGGGGGATGGGGGGCCACAGGACTTATATTGAGATGGTGGGGGCAGGGCTGAGGGGGGAGGAGTTGAAGGGTGTAGGGCTGGAGGAGATTGGGACATGGCTGAGGGGAGATCAGGCAGGAAAGAGGGGAAGGGATGGAGGGGTGGGGCAGGAGGTGTGATGACTGCCATCGGGGGGACTCCGTGGAGTCTGGCTGGTCCCAGCCCTTCTGACATTTTGGCTTCAAAGGTCTCAATCACCTTGCCCCCTCCTACCTCACCTCCCTTCTCTCTGTCTACAGCCCACCATGCACAGTCTGCTCCTCTGCCGCTCACCTCCTCACTGTGCTTCGTTCCCTTCTGTCCCCCCGTCGAACCCTGGCCCACGTCCTACCTCTGACCTGGAATGCCCCCCTTCCTCACATCTGCCAAACTCACTCTCTTCCCCTCTTCAAAGCCCTACTGAGAGCTCACCTCCTCCAGGAGGTCTTCCCAGACTGAGCCCTCCCTTTCCCTCTGCTCCTCCTCGCCTCCCCATTGCCCCTATTCCCTCCCTCTGCTCTAGCCCCTTCCCCTCTCCACAACACTTGTAAATATTTGTACATATTTATTGCTCTATTAATTTTATTAATGCTGTACATTTATCTATGATTCTGTTTATCTCTTTTGATAGTAGTGATGCCTGTCTACTTGTTTTGTTGTCTGTCTCCCCCTTCTAGACTGTGAGCCCGTTGTTGGGTAGGGATTGTCTGTTGCCGAATTGTACTTTCCAAGAGCTTAATACAGTGCTCGGCACACAGTAAGCACTCAATAAATATGACTGAATGAATGAATGCCATCTGTTCTGTGGGCCAGGCCCAACCAGCAGCAGGTCTTCCCAGTTTCCTCTCAGCTACCACGTGCAGCAGCATTGACGGTGTTGATGACACCTTTACCCATCTCAATTTGGGGGATTCAATTCCCCCTTCCCACATAATAATAATGATAATGTTGGTATTTGTTAAACGCTTACTGTGTGCCGAGCACTGTTCTAAGCGCTGGGGTAGATACAGAGTCATCAGACTGTCCCACATGAGGCTCACAGTTAATCCCCATTTTACAGATGAGGTAACTGAGGCACAGAGAAGTTAAGTGACTTGCCCACGGTCACACAGCTGTCAGGTGGTAGAGCCAGGATTCGAACCCACATCACACCCATCCATCCGGTGTGACCTGTGCTGCCCAGCTGACCTCGGTTAATTTATATTCTTATGTTCCCCGCTAGATTGTATGCTCATCGTGGGCAGGGAACGTGTCTACCGACCTATCTTATTGTACTCTCCCAAGCGCTTAATGCACTACCCTGCGCAGTAAGCTCTCAATAAATATCATTAATTAGGATGATGTGTTGATCCTTCCTCACAACTGCTCCCATCAGCCGTAGTGTCTGTGAACAGTTTGTGTCCACCCATTTGATCGTAAGGCTTGTGAGGACAGGGAATGCAACTGCACCTTCCCATGCTCTTCCTGCAGGAGGTGCTCAGTAAATACCATCGGCGAATGGATTATTGATGGATTGACTGATGGAGGGATTGGCCATCTTGCTCAGATTGACAGAGAGTCAAGCAGCTCCCCACACAGATTCTCAGGTCTTTCTGGGAAAGCCCGCCATTGATTCAGATAATTCTCCCAACCTTCCCTCTAGTGGCTTTGGGGAAGGGTAGTTTCAAGGAGCCCCAAATTCTTGAAACCCAGATTTCCAATTCTTTCTCCAGAAGTAAGCTAGCTACAGTTATGTCCCAACTCGGCTGTCATCCTCGGTTTGGTGCTCGGCCTGGGACGGGGTGTTCCATGGGGAGTTATGTCCCAACTCCCCTGGTTTCTGCCATCGCTGCTACTTTCCTAATCCAGAGCCTGTGGCCGGCTCCGGTCCCTACCTAGCGTTGCTGTGACAGTTGGTCGCCCTCCCAACCGTCCAGGAAATGAGGATGGCCATTACCAATCCCCATCCGCCACCATTTACAACTCAGAGATAGTAGGGCTTCAACCGGCATCCCACTAAATCCTCTGGGGAGACATGATCCCGGTCTTCACTTCAATCTGGAAAGTGGTGTTTGGGGATTTTGCAAAAATTTCCATGAGGATTAATAGATTGATCCTAGAACTGGCTTCAGTAATCTTTGTAGATCATCCCCACCCCTCCCGGGAGTGGAAGATCCTTTTGGGCAAAGAATTTGCCTTGGGCTTCTGTTCTCCTTTCTAATAATAATACTAATACTGGTATAGGTTAAGCTCTTACTACTTGCCAAGCACCGTTCTATGGTTTGGAGTAAATTCAAGTTAATCAGATCCCATATGAGGCTCACAGTCTAAATAGGAGGGAGCACAGGTACTGAATCCCCATTTTGCAGGTGAGGGAACCGAGGCACACAGACTGTAAGTGACTTACCCATGATCACACAGCAGGCAAGTGGCGGAGCAGAATTAGAACCCATGTCCTCTGACTCCCAGGCCCAGGCTTTTTCCCTTAGACTACTCTGTTTCTCTCTTCTGTGTCCTTTCCCTTTAGACCAGGAACCCCATGTGGGACAGGGACGCTGTTCTACTTGGTTATCTTGCATCTCCTCCTGTGCTTAGTACAGTGTCCAGTACATAGTAAGCATTTAACAAATGCCATTATAGTATAAATTCCATCGTCCATCCCAAGCTCTTTTTATTCATTCAGTCTTTTATTGAGTGTTTACTGTGTGTAAAGCACTGTGCTAAGGGCTTGGGAGAGTACAATATAACAACAAACCGTACAATATGACAACAAACTCTTTTACACAGTCATGGGGGTCAAAGACAGGGAGAAACATGGAGGTTCCATGGGGAACAGGGACTCAGAAAGACTCCTCACTTGATCTTACGGCAGCAAATCCTGGCGGTCCGGCCCGATAGCTCGCATTTCCCAGAATACTTCTCCAAAATGTTGCAAGATACCCTGCATCTGCAGAAGGTGGTGTCCAGCTGTTTGGTATCTGTGGAAAAAGAAGGTGCCCAGATTATCCATTTTGCCCCTGCTCTTTGAGTAGAGAAGGGTTTCCCTTCTATTTTCTCCCATTTGGGTTTCTCTGCCATCATCTCTCCCTTCCAGGGGCCCGGAGCCTGATGCCTCTGACCGGGCAAGGGGGGAATTGGGCAGCCATCCAACCGACAGCCAGACGCTCCTAGTTTTGGATCCTCTGCTGCTGCCCCACATTCTCTTGGTCTTCCTTAAGGAGCGCTGAGCACTATCCCTGTCTCTTTCTGGCCCCTCGCCCCCTGCCATGGTAGTTCCCCGTCTACGGCCCAGCCCGGCCACCCCAACCCTTCTGCGCCAGCGACCTCACTTTCCTGTCCCTGTCCTCACTCCCGGCCCCGGGAGGACTGGTTCCCCGGCTCCCTGTCCGGGATCCAGCCCCAGCGGACAGGACCGGCTCATCCCCGGACCGTGGGCTCTGGGTTGCAGACCTCGAAGTCCCCCCTACCCCTCACCCGAGTCATCGCCGTCTGCTGCTCCAGCAGCCATCAGGACGGCGGCAGTATCCTGGGCCTCCGTGGCCTCTGGTTCCTGGATTGTGCCCCCTTTCTCTCCCTCCCCAGTGGGCTGGGCCGGGGTCTGGGCAACCAGAAAGAGGAGGGCCAGGAGGAAGCTGAGGGTCTGCATGGTGGCAGGTGAGTGGAAGTCTCAGGGTCTCAGGAAAGGAAGGAGGGAGCTGGGTGCTCTGGTGGGCAGGACAGGGAGACTTGGGATTTATAGCTGGGTGGCGAGGCAGGGCCCCACCCTCTTTGATGTCTTCTTAGATGTCCCCCCCCCCCCCCCCGCGCCGGGCCAACTCCCCCTTCAGCAGGGGACCCTCCCTGTTTGCTCTTGGTTATCTCTTTCAGGGGGATTCCTCTCCCTGCAACCCAGCAGCTGGCTGGCAGTTGGCTGGCCCGTTCAAAGTGGGGATAGCTGATGGACCGGCCACCTCATTCAGAGAGGCCAGAGAGAGAGAAAAACAGCTCCCCACCGCCCCAGGCAGACATGACCCACAAACCCAAGTCTTCTCTGCAAGGTTCAGGGAAGGGAGAAATTCCCCCAGCATTTTCCCTCCAATATCTACCAGTGGTACTGGGGAGAAAACTGGGGGCCTTTAGGACACCATGTTGCCATATTGACCCCTTCCGCCTGGTCTCCAGAGAATCACACAGAGGTTCCCCCAGCTTTCAACACCCACCTCCAAATCCCTCGGATCAAAGGCTTCCTGAAAACCCACCCCCTCCTATGTCCCTTCCCCGATTAATTCCCAGCATCTTATTATATCAGTAATTTATTTATTTATATTAATGTCTGTCCCTCTAGATTGTAAGTTTGTTGTGAGCAGAGAATGTGTCTCTTACACTGTTATACTGTACTCTCCCAAATGCTTAGTACATTGCTCTGCACACAGTAAGTGTTCAATAAATACGATTGATTAAATCCAAGTCACATCAACACATCATCCTTATCAAGCACTTATATATACCTACTCTTAGTCTCCTGCAGCACTTATGAATATGCATTTATTCAATTGTACGTTCCATTATTTATTTTTATTTCAATGTTTGGAATGACTTTTATATCTGTCTCCCCATTAGATTGCCGGCAGGAAATGTGTCACTTGTTTGTTTTGTACTTTTCCAAATGTTTGGTGCACCACACCCAGTGAGCACTCATTTATTCTGTGGGGAAAATATTCTGGAAAGTTTCCCCTGGGACAATTAACCTATCAGCCACCTGGTCCCGGAAGAAGGTTCTGCTAAATCCTCTGAAACCGCTTTCAGGCCAGGCCATGTATCTGGAAGTCTATCCCACCCAGAGGGAAGATGGGAGGTCAGTGGGACCCTCTATCTCTGGAGATGAAGGGTTGACAGACAGTGGGCCGGACAGGTCATCGCTGACCAGTCCAGGTGAGACCTTGTGCCTTTCAGGGACACCGCCCACCCAGGCCCCACCTCCTGCCTTCTCCATGTCACACCGGGATAGATACTGGTGCACTCCATCCTCCCACTTCATAGATCATCAGCCTTCTGCCTCCTCTCCAGTGCCCGGGAGAGCCCCTTGAGCCGCCAAAATGAAGACCCTCTGCCTGCTCTTTGCCGTCCTCTGCCTGGTCACCTGGACCCAGGCCCGGGGGGCTGAGGTCGAGGAAAACCTCACGGCCCAGGATGGAGAGGTAGACATTGCTGGGGACAATGGGGATGTCCAGCTGACGCTCAACACTGATGACTTCGAGTCCTTCACGCTCAAGACCCTCACTCTAGGTAAGAATGAGTCGGAAAGGGAGCTGAAGGCTGGGGTGTGGGAGACACTGGAGCTCAGTGATGGGAGTGCAGGGGTCTAGGCAGCCCTCGAGTCCAGGGAGCAGGTGGCAGTGGGGGAAGGCTGTGTGCACCACCCATCTCTCTGGCACCTGTGCATCTCTCCAGCTCCCAGTCTGAATCCCCCAAACGCTCTGCTGGTCCAGCTGATCGTGAGTCTCCCCACCACACCTGGACCAACTCAAACAAGGGGTTCTCCTGGACTAGGAAGCGAGAGCCCCCTCATGCCCCGCCCCTCCTCCCCTGGCTGGGACCTCTTGCCCCCTACCCAGAATGCATATTGAACTGCTCCAGAGAGGTGGTGGGCAATGGAGCAGGGGGAGGGACGGGACCAGAGCCATCCACGCAGCCCTCCTCCCTTACCTCCCCATCAAGATAGACCTCCTTAACTGTGAATGGAGGACACCCCTGCTCCCCATCCCCACTCTTGTCACCCCCTACTGCCCGGAACAGATAGCCTTGGACCTGTCCAACCCCTTCTGCGTAGGCAGAGATTCAGACCCTGGGGATTCTCATCTGCCCCGCCCTGCCCGGGCTCATCAATGGCCCAGGGGAAATTAGGGACTCAGGAGAGGGAGGCATCTCCTTAAAAAACCTGCTTCCCTGGGCCTGAGTCTCCTTGGTCTCCCCAGTGCTGAAGGAGAAGCTGGACGGTGGAGGGGATTAGATGCTTCCCATGGAGAAGGAACAATACCCCTACACATACACACACACACTCACATACACAAATGCTCTTTGAGTGCCTGTGCCAAGTCAGGACAGAGGCAGAGAACTGTGATGTCTGAAACCAAGGCAACAGCCAAAGTCCAGAGAAGTGGTTGGAGGTGATGATGGTGGTTTGGCTGTTCCTGGGAGATTCTATGGCAAAGATCGGAGACACCAGCAACAAAGCAGTCATCCAGGCCGTGCCCTTGCCTCCAATCAGAGCCACACATATACCACTGCAGGTCTTATTATTATTACCATCATCATTAATTAATAATCAACAAATAATGATATTTGTTAAGTGCTTGCTACATGCCAAGCACTGTACTAATCCCTGGGGTGGGTACAAAATCAGGTCCTATAAAGGACTCATGGTCTAAGTAGGAGGGAGAACGGGTATTGAATCCCCATTTTACACATGAGGGAACTGAGGCCTGGAAAACTGAAGAGACTTCTCCAAGGTCACACAGCACATAAGTGGCAGAGGTGGGATTAGAACCCAGGTCTTCTGACTCCCGGGCCTGTCATCTTTTCACAAGGCCATGCTACTCCCCAGCTGGTCAGCTCCAAGGTCCCTGAAGGCACCCACCTGTCCATCCTGGGAGGCAGCATGGTGTAGTGGATAGAGCACGGGCCTGGGAGTCAGAAGATCATCCCGAGCCCACCACTTATCTGCTGGGTGGTCTTGGGCAAGTCACTTCACCGTGCCTCAGTTTCCTCATCTGTAAAATGGGCATTAAGACTGTGAGCCCCATGCTCGACAGGGATTAGTCCAACCCGATTTGCATGTATCCACCCCAGTGCTTAGTACAGTGCCTGACACATAGTAATCACTTAACAAATATCACTATTATTATAATAATTATTACTATTATTACTATCCTGGGCTGGGAGCTCTTCCTTGACCTCAGCCCCCTGGGCCTGGGTCCGATGGCCAGACAGAAGAGTATCTTCAGCAGGGCAAGTCTCCTGTCCGATCTGGAGTCCATTCACTCCTTGGCCCTCATTAAATAAGTAGGGGAGAATGAGTACATGACTCTGAAAGTCTTCCCTCCCCGCAGGTCATCCCAGGGTGAAGCGTCATTCCTGTGTTTGCAGGCGGATTTGCGCAGCTCGGCAAGTCCGTAAGGGGCGTTGCAGCAGACGTCGACGGATCTGCTGCCTCTACTGAGGCCGCAGAGGCGAGAAGGCAGAGAAACAGTTCTTAAGAGTTGCAACCATAAATCAGTGGCTACTAATTGAGTGCCTAAAATAAATCCTCTACCAGCATAGAAACCTCAGACTCGTTCTTCTAAACCTCCACTTCTTAGCGCGTTCTGGGCATGTTGAATAAGTTCCTTGTTGGTCCAACCCACCCTAACTAAATTCAAGGCTCTCTGAAAACCTGGTTCTTCCAAATGGAGACATAATTCTGATCTCCACGCCCTCCCACCTCTGGATATATGTCATGTGTCGACTACCTCTTGAGATTTCCCACTGGTCAGTATGACCTCAGCATTTCCCAGGTCTGTCCCCTTCTTCTCCATCCCAGTCACCACCATGACCCAGGAGCTTTTTATATCCCACCTTGACAACTTTCTCTTCACTGACCTCCCTGGCTCCAGACTCTACCCTCTCCAATCCATAATTCACTCTTCTGCACATCTAATTTCCCCCAAATAGAGTTTTGGGCAATCTTTCCACTCCTCAAAAACCTCTAATGGTTATCCGTTCACCTCGGCATAGAGCAGAAATTCCTGATCACTGGCTTTAAAACACTGTCGGCTCTTTCCCTCCCACCTCTCCACTCTCTTCTCCAAAAGCACCCCAGCTTGTACTCGTCATTCCTTCACATCCTACCTTCTCTCTGCACCTCCTTCTCAAGTCTCCCCACTACCATCCCAGGCTCACTCCTTTCCTCTTGCCTGGAACTTCCTCCCACTTAAAATGTGACAGATCACCCCTAAAGCCCTCCTGAAATGTCCTCCTCCAGTGGGCTTTCTTCAATTAATCCGTCTTCTCCCCAGTACCTCCTCCCTTCTATCAACTCAGCACCTAGGGACTCACAACCTCTCATCTTGCTTTTGTACAAACTGATTTCCACACTCTACTAGTTGAGCAATTATTCCACTTACCTAGAAGTTATTTCTACTAATTTTATGGTACTCACCCAAGTGCTCTGTACAGTGCTTTGCACACAGTAAATTCTGAGATTTATCAGTGGCTGTCATTGTGGGAACTCCCATTGTTTCCTTCATTGAGATCCTGATTCCTTTTTCACTCATTCATTTATTCAAAAGTACTTACTGAGCTCCTACTGTATATAGTGAGCTCCCACTTTGTATATAGAGCACTATACTGGGCACCAACATGAGTAAAATGGTACTTATTGTGTGCAGGGTGTTGCACTGGATGCTGACTCTGGGCAGAGCATTGTACTGGGTGTCAAGTGTGTGCATGGTGCTGTACTGGAAGCCTCCTCTGTGTATGGCACCGTGCTAAGTGCTGGGGAAGAACACCAGGATGTTCTCCAGGAAGCTCACGATCTGAGAGCAAGTTGGGGACGAGGAAAAGGGGGATTGCAATGGACACATAAGGGGAGTTTGAAAGGACAAAGTTGGCAAGATAACACAAGAAAACCAGCACCACAAGAAAAGCAATACTGAGTGTTCCAGAGAAAAGAGCTGTGCTCAGCCAGTACAGTTTAGGACAGTCCAGAGGCCAACTGGGTGGACCACTCAGTAAATCATATTTACTGAGCAATTGCTGAATGCAAAGCACTGTACTAAGCATTTGGGGGAGTATAATATAACAGAGCTGGTAGATGCATCTCCCTGCCGCACACCCTCTGCCTTTGAAACCTACTTGAATGGAGAGTTTTAAAAACCCATTTCTCAGCTGTTTGACCTTTAACCGAGGCTAGATCTGTATTCCATTTGCACAAGCTGTCAATTCTGAACAAACCGCGAAACATAAGACTTTGAAGATTAAATATGCAGACAGAAGAATCTACTTCAAAACCTTTCTATTATCAGTACATATTTACTTTGCTACTTGATCATGGAATTGTTTTTATGAATATCCTTTCAGACAGGAATAAAAAACACTGGGTTATTGGGATCAAGACACTTCTGCTCCAAAGGGGGAGATAGACTTTGAAATCAATCTATCACTGGAGTTTATTGCACACTTACTATGAGCAAGCATTTGGGAGAGTACAATATCTACCAGTCAGTTGTATTTATTGAGGGTTTACTGTATGCAGAGCACTGTACTAAGCGCTTGGGAGTGTACAGTATAACAGAATGTACACCCCAGAAACCCTCACCTTCTTAAGGAGCAGCAGCAGCCAAGAAGAAAAGCAAGTAATAAAAGAAAACAACATCTGTATGTCTCGATACCTAGGAGGCTAAAGCCCCGTGATGAATCCCCTTTGCCTGCCTTAATACATGTGTCTTTTTTTGACTTCCTGTTCTCCCAGCCCTCCTCATCTTCGCCTTTAAAAAGTTCCGGATGACAGGCTTGGGCAGGGAAATTCTACACCTGGTGTTTCCTATCTCTCTGAGGATCTTCCATAGTTTTTTTTTTGGGGGGGGGGGTGTTTCCCTTAAATCCAATTCACCTTTAACCCTCTGACCCCAAAGAAAGAGATCCTAGATTCTTGGTCAGTCAATCATATTTATTGAGCACTTGCTGTGTGTAGAGCACTACACTAAGCACTTGGGTGAATACAGTATAACAATGAACAGATGCATTCTGTGCTCACAGATTAGAGAAGCAGCTCGGCTTAGTGGAAAAAGCACAGGCTTGGTGGGAAGAGCCCGGGCTTGGGAGTCAGAGGTCACGGGCTCTATTTCCGGCTCCGCCACTTAGCAGCTATATGACCTTGGCAAGTCACCGTCTCTGTGCCTCAGTTCCCTCTTCTGTAAAATGGGGATTAAGTCTGTGAGCCCCACCTGGGACAACCTGATTACCTTGTATTTACCCTAGTGCTTAGAAAAGTGCTTGGCACATAGTAAGCAACTAAAAGTACCATTATTATTATTATTATAATCCCAGCTCTGCCTTGTGTCGGATCTATAATCTTGGGGAAATCACTTAACATCTCTGAGCCTCAGTTATCTCATCTGTAAAAAGTGGGGGTTAACAGTGTGAGCCTCATGTGAGACAGGGACTGTGTCCAACCTGATAAATTTGTACCTACCCCAGCGCTTAGAACAGTGATCGGCACATAGTGAGTGCTTAATGAGTACCATTATTATTCTAATTAGAGGAGAGACAGACATCAATATAAATAAATTATACTTGAGTGATGTGGGGTGGGGGGGATGCAGAAGGGAGTGGGAGAATAGAAAAGAGGGCTTAGTCTGGGAAGGTCTGTTGGAGGAGATGTGACTTCAGTGAGGCTTTGAAGAGGGGGAGAGTTGTTGTCTGCTGGATATGAAGAAGGAGGGCATCACACATGGACAGACAGGTCAAGGCCTGAAAGTCTGCCCCACCCAGAAGGATGATGGGAGGTGAGCAGGGCCAGTGACCTCTGGAGATAAGCGGTTGGCAGATGGCAGGCGAAAGAGGTCGTCACAGACTTGTCCCAGTCACACCTGGTGCCGCCCCAGCAGGAGGATCACAGAGGCAACAGAGAGATGTTGGGGCCACTTCCCGGTCCCCGAGGACAGTGCCTGCTCAGGCCCCGCCTCTGGGCCTCTGCGGGCCACGCCGGGATAAGTCCTGGCCCACTCCAGACTCCTGTTCCACAGATCGTCAGCCTCCTGCCACCCCTCCGGTGCCCAGGAGACCTCTGTACAACTACCAACATGAGGACCCTCTGCCTGCTCTTCTCTGTCCTTTGCCTGGCTGCCCAGGGGGCTGAGGTCAGAAAAGAGCTACCAGACCAGGATGGACAGGTGGACATGACCGGAGCCCTGGGGCCGACTAGCTGATGCGAAACACTGATGCCTCCCTAGAGCTTCGTGCTCGAGACCCACTCTCTAGATGAAAGAGGGCCAAGTCCTGGGGTTGGGGGAGGTGGGGGCTAGGAGAGGTAGGGGCTGGAAGTGGGGGTGGAATATAGAGCTGCTGTTGTGGGGACAGATTCTGGTTGCCTTCCAGTAGAGTTCAGGAAAGGCACTCTGCAGTGCACTGTTTTCTAAATGCCATGCTAACCCCCGGTTAACCCTTCCCCTCCCTATCGTCCTCTTTTCATTCATTCATTCAATCCTATTTATTGAGTGCTTACTATGTGCAGAGCACTGTTCCTCCTCTTCCCCACCTTCCCCTCCTCCTCTTCTCATCCACCTCCACCATCTCCTTATCGTTCCTTCAGAACATCTCAAGAATCTGTCCTTTGCTCTCCTTCCAAACTATCACACTGATCCAAGCACTTATCATTTCCCACTTTTACTACTGTACTGTATCAGCCTCCTCACTGACCTCCCTGCCTCCGGTCTCTCCCTCCTCCAATCCATACTTCACTCTTGTGCCCGGATTATTTTTCAAAATAACCCTTCAATCCACATCTCCCCACTCCTCAAGAACCTCCAGTGATTGCCCATCTGAGGCCTTTAAACCTGGTTAGTCTCCAGCCAGAGAAGAGGGGCCAGATCGGGGAAGATGGACAGTGGGATATTGGGTGATCATGGCCCTCACCCAATCTAGATCATTCTCTCTGTCTCCCCTCGAGGGTGACCGGGGAAGTGGCCAAATATGAGGCTAGACTGTAAACTCACTTTGGGCAGGTAATGTGTCTGTGTATTGTTGTACTGTACTCTCCCAAGCATTTAGTACAGTGCTCAGAACACAGAAAGCACTCAATAAATACGACTGAATGACTGACTGTCTGAACCCCAGAGCAGTTGCAGTCATGGTTTTCCCTTCACCTCCTTCTCCTCCTCTTTCTCCTCCTCCACCATCTCTTCCTAATCCTCCCCTTCCTCCTCCCCCACCACCTTCTTTAAGGATCCTCCTCTTCCTCTTCGTCCTCCACCTCCTCCTCATGTTTCAAGGAGTAGTAAGCTCAACCCCACCCAGAGTTTCTCATCCCTCTGAACATCTTTCACGGTTCTGGAGGGGGCGGTTCCTCCGAGGTCCATTTCACCTTTCAACATCTAACAATCCTACACCCCTGATTCTTCCCTCTTCATCTCCATTCTGGGCTGCAGAATGGAAAAGATCCCTAAATCCCTAGTCACACATGGACAGACAGGTCACGTTTCTGGATGTCTTCCCCCCTCAGGGAGATGATGGGAAGTCAGTAGGGCTGGTGATCTCTGGAGATAAAGGGTCATCATATGGAAGGTGGGAGAGGTCATCACTGACCAGTCCAGATCAGACCTGGTCATCACAACGACATAAGAGGGATGTCTGGGACACTTCCGGGTCCCCTGACCCCGCCCACCCAGACTCCGCCTCTGAGCCCCTCTAGGCCACCCCAGTATAAATCTGGGCCAGCTCAGACCCCGTTCCAGAGATCATCGGCTTCCTGCCATCAGCTTCCTCTGGTGACCAGGAGAGCCCCCCCGAAGCTACCAACATGAAGATCCTCTACCTGCTCAGCTCTGTCCTCTGCCTGGTCTCCTGGACCCTGGTCCAGGGGGCTGAGGTCAGGGAAGAGTTCCTGGTCCAGAATGGACAAGTGGACATGGCCAGAGTCCCTGGGGCTGACCAGTTGTCGCTGAACACCGATGCTCCTCAGAGCTTCGTGCTCAAGACCCCCTATCTAGGTAAGAGCAGATCAAGTCCCGGGGGTGGGGAAGTTGGAGGCCAGGGAGGGGGAATGGGGAGCTGCCCTAATACCATTCCAACCTCTGATTAACACTCTCTAGACCACTGTCCCCTCTTGCTCCTCCTCCTCTTCTTCCTTTTCTTCCTCCTCTTCCTCCTCCCACCTGCCTTTTCCTCCTCTTTGTCACCTCCACCTGGTCTTCTTCCTGCTGTTTCTCGCCTCCTCCTCTCCCCCATGATCTAGGGGTGGAGGGGAGGGGTGGTGCAGTACTGTCTGTATTTGATTTGAGAGCCCCCACCCCTAGTCCCCATTGCACAGTTTCGACACTCACCCCTCTGTGCCAGTTGGACGGGTGGGCAGTCAGCGGCTGGCTTCTCCAGCCAGGGCCCCAGCTGGGTTGGGATCCACGGGTTGAGGGCTTGCTGAGCAGCCAACCGGGACCCGTGGATTCTCCTTTTGGCAGGTGTCCATGAGGCGAGGAGCTGTTTCTGTCGCTGTAAGCCAAACTGCTTGGGTCCAGAAGCCCAGATGGGGACCTGCAACAGTAACAGACGCCTCTGCTGTAGGTGCTGAGCCTGTTACATCAGCCAACGGCCACTTCCGGACCTCCAGTGGAATCACCCACCTTTCCCTGCTGTACTTCTACTATGAGACACATCTCACCTCAAGCCCTGGAATTGCAAAAGACAGATCTTCACCCTCTCGGAGTCCCAGAAGAATTATGTTCTTTCCTGGGGGTCTAAGATCCTCCTCTACTCTGTTCCCACCCACCTCTGTCAATCTGTCACTTAATAAAAACGATAATAATAATAACTGTGGTAGTTGAGAAGCAGTGTTGTCTAATGGACAGTGTCATTAGGTGTCAAAAAGACCTGGGTTCCGATGCTGGCTCCAGCATTCTTGTACGCTGCGTGACTTTGGGCACATCATTTAGCTTCTCTGTCTCTCAGTTATCTCATCTGTAAAATGGGGATTAAGACTGTGGACTGTGAGCCCCACCTGGGACATGGACTGTGTCCAACCTGATTATCCTTCTCCGCGCTTAGTACAGCAGCTGGAACACAGTAAGTGCTTAACAAATAGCTTAAAAATTGCTAACTGCTTCCTATGTGCTAAGAACTGTGCTAAATACTGGGGTAGATACAGACTCATCAGATTGGACACAGTCCTTATCCCACACAGGACTCACCATCTGTGGAGAGAAGAACAGGCACTGAATTGTCATTTTTGCAGATGAGGAAACTGAGGCGCAGATAGGTTAAGTGAGCTCTTATTCTAGGCATAACATTTGGGAGAGTACATGATCACCGCCTTCAAGAAGTTTACAGATTACAACCTAGCATTCTGTACAAATACAAATGCATTTGCAGCAGTTTGAAAGCAAGTTGAGAAGCAACATGGGCTAGTGTATAACACACCATCCTGGAAGTCAGAAGGACCTGGGTTGTAATTCTGGCTCCGCCACTTGTCTTTGTGACCTCGGGCAAAATACTTAACTTCTCTGAGCCTCAGTTACCTCATCTGTAAAATGGGGTTTAAGTCTGTGAGACCTCTGTGGGACAGGGACTGTGTCCCACCTGATTATCTTGTATCCACCGCAGGGCTTAGTACTGTGCCTGGCACATAGTAAGTGCTTAACAAATACTATATATAAAAAAGAAGTATGCAGCAAGCTAAAATAGAGGAAACATGAGTTCCTGAGAGGGGGATGTGTCCACTAATTCTGTTGTACTATAAACACTGCTCTGCACATAGTACAAACTCAATAAATTTGATTGACTGATTAGTAATAACGATAATTATAATGGTATTTGTTAAACACTTACTATGTGCTAGGCACTGTACTAAACTATGGGGTGGATACAAGTAAATTCCTGGGCTTCATTTACGGCAAGGGTTGGCAAGAATGAGTCCTATTACCTCCAGCCTGACGGACAGACAGGATTGAAGCTTATAAACCGTAAAGTGGAAGGACAGGGTAAATGCAAATTGTTGTTTCCTAAATCTCACCCTGATGGGATGAAGGAGAAGCCCCAGTGAAGCTGAAGAGCAGCAGGTTCAGAATGAACAGCAGGAGACCCTTTTTCCCCCAAAGACTGGGTGTCTGTTCCCACAGAAAGCTGTGCAGCCTGGAATGGAGATAGAGAGGGAAGAATCAGGGGCTTGGGATTGTTCATGCTGGTCACTGGGAGAGCAAAAGGTGGAGAAGGGAGAGTCAGGAGTGTGGAATGGTCCACACTGGGGCAGTGGGGGAGAGCCGGTGATGGAGAGGGGAGCGTTAGGGATGTGGGATGGTTTGTGTTGGGTCACTAAGGGAGAGTCAGTTATGGTGATGGGAGAGTTAGGGGTGTGGGATGGTCCATCTCTAACCATCTCCCCCCAGTGTCCCTGTGCCCCCTTTGGAGACAGAATCCTGGTCTTGGGAATGGGGTTGAGGGTGTCTACACATCTTTTAGCTAAGACCTGGGTTTGGGTTAGGGGTTGGAGCATGGCAGTGCTTCAAACCTTTTGCCCTCCCATCTCCTTCTCTAGTCCAGGGTTGTACCCTCCTACTGGGAATGTGGACATCAAGTGCTTACAGTACAGTGCTCTGCATATACTAAGAGCTCAAAAAACCCACCTGTTCATTAATGCAGCGTGGCTCAGTGGAAAGAGCCCGGGCTTGGGAGTCAGAGGACATGGATTCGACTTCCGGATCTGCCACTTGTCAGCTGTGTGACTGTGGGCAAGTCACTTAACTTCTCTGTGCCTCAGTGACCTCATCTGTAAAATGGGGATTAACTGTGAACCTCACGTGGGACAACCTGATGACCCTGTATCTCCCCCAGCGCTTAGAACAGTGCTGTGCACATAGTAAGCGCTTAACAAATACCAACATTATTATTATTATTATTAATGGAACAAGTTGTTTCGTTTTAAGAGTCAGCACTCCCCCTACTGCTTTCCTAGAGCGTTGCGGCCAGCGGGTGCTCAATAAATAGCATTTAGTGCTGCTGTTTTCTGTCGTGAGCCGGACATTAATAGTCATAATAATAATAATATTGGTATTTGTTAAGCTCTTACTATGTGCAGAACACTGTTCTATGCGCTGGGAGTAGATACAGGGTAATCAGGTTGTCCCACGTGAGGCTCACAGTTAATCCCCATTTTACAGATGAGGTAACTGAGGCACAGAGAAGTTAAGTGACTTGCCCACAGTCACACAGCTGACATCGAACCCATGACCTCTGACTCCCAAGCCCGGGCTCTTTCCACTGAGCCACGCTGCTTCTCTAGTAACTCACCTTCCTTCCAGAGCTAGGGAACCCCAGACCTTCTTCCTGATCCGGGAGTGAAGTTCTGGCTCACACTCGCGGGCACACTCAAAGACAGCGTACATGTGTGGGAGGGATTCTCTCTCACTGATGCTAACACTAATCCTAACCCCTTCCCCTCACTCGATACGGTAAGCTCCGTACGGGCAGAGAATGTGACTGTTAATTCTGTTGCATTGTACTCTCCCAAGCACTTAGTACAGTGCTCTGCAACTAAGAAAGCACTCACTAAATGCCACTGATGGATTGATTATTTGGACACACTCACGGGCACAGCGTGCACGTGGGCCAAGGATTCTCTTGCCTACATTCACACTCGTACATGAACAGACACAGCGTCTATGTGGGCGAGGGATTCACTCTCACCAGTGCTCATACTCATGGATACACTCCTAAACACAATATGCATGCGTGTGAGGGATTCTCTCTCACCAGTGCTAACATTAGTGGACACACTCAGACATAGCAGGAATGTGTGCAAGGAATTCTCTCCCACCGACGCTCACACTCAAGGGCACACGCATTCATTCATTCAATTCATTTAATCATACACAGTACCAAGTGCTTGGAAAGTACAATTCAGCAACAGAGACAGTCCCTGCCCAACGACGGGCTCACAGTCCAGAAGGGGGAAGGCAGACATCAAAACAAGTAAAAAGGCATCAATAGCATCAATATGAATAAATAGAATTATAGATATATGCACATCATTAATAAACTAAATAGAATAAATATATATACATACACAAGTGCTGTGGGGCAGAGATGGGGGTAGAGCAGAGGGAGCAAGTTGGGGTGATGGGGAGGGGAGGAGGAGCAGCGGAAAAGGGGGGTTTAGACCGGGAACATTCACGGACCCAATATGTCTAAGAGGAGGCAGGTACATCCTGGAAGCGACGTGAATAAGGACACAGGTATCTCGACACCCGGGTTGTATTGGAAACAAGGCACTAGGTCACGAAGACACAGTTGTCAAGGACCAGATTTCCACTTTGTCTCTTCCCGACCCTCAGCATCCACAGCAGATGAGTCCTCCAGCCCACATTCCGGCCACCCTTTCCCTGGACTTGCACAGTCTCCTTTACAAAACACATTGGCATTTCCTGGCTCAAACTGCATGAGAGAAGATGTTTGCGAACACTTTCTTGAAGGCTCTAAATTATCCATTGAGGGGTCACAGGAAGGTCAATCCAAAAAGGTCCTACCTGTGTCCCAATCTGGGTAGGCAGGGAACGTATTTCCATCTTCAGTTGTGCATTCTCTAGCACTCGGTACAGTGCCCTGCCCCAGTGAGTGCTCAGTAAATACCATTACTGTGCCTACTCTTCCCATTCCTTACAGTGGAAAACCGTGCTACCTCCTTCCTAGAAGATTTTGAAGAACAAGGTTGATGCCCTCAAAAAGCAGGGGGATGGATTAGATGACCTGTTTAGAGGTCTGACTATCCCGTGGGGCCAGACCCCAGAGAAGCCATCTGCTTCTCCAAACAGCATGGTGGAGCCAGGATTAGAACCCAATTTCTTCTGACTTCCAGGTCCGTGCTCTATCCACTAGGCAATGCTGCTTCTCTCTGAGGCCTGGTCAGCCCCAGAGAGAAATCTGCCTTTTCAGCAGTAGCCAAAGAAGGTGGGGAAGGGTCTTGGATATAGGAAGGGGGAACCGGGAAGCAGGGTCTCAAGAGACAGGAGAGGGTCACTAGCAACTGCAGAATGACTGCATTCCGCCCTTCCCCAGGACTCACAAGGGGCTTCCCAGAACCTCTGCCCCCAATCACTCAGGTTCACATTCCCCTGGCGCCCAGCTTCCCTTCCCCCAGGACTTGGCCCATTCTTACCTAGAGAAATTGTCTTGAGCATGAGGCTCTGGAGGGCATCAGCACTGAGCATCAGCTGGTCAGGTCCATGGGCCTGGCCGTGTCCACCTATCTTGGGCCGGAAGCTCTTACTTGACCTCAGTCCCCTGGGCCTGGGTCTGGAGGTAGAGGACGACGAAGAAAAGGCAGAGGGTCCTCAGGTTGGCACCTGGGCAGGGTTCTCTCGGACATCAGAGAGGTGGCAGGAGGCTGATGATCTATGGACCAGGAGGACAGAGGGGGTCTTGATGATTCCTGGTGCAGAGTGGAGGGGCATGGAAGCAGAGCCAGGTCTGGTGATGGAAGCAGCCCCGACTTCCCTCTGATGCCGCTGTGATCCGCCTGCTGGGGCGGCACCGTATGTGATCTGGACAGGTCAGTGACACCCTCTCCTGCCTGAAGCCTGCTGATCTCTTATATCTTCATATACCCAGGCCAACCTGACATGCCAAGCATTATCTGTTTATAAGTACACACACATAAACACATCGACGTATAAGAGTCAAGCAGTGTGGTCTAGTGGATAAAGCACGGGCTTGGGAGTCAGAAGGATCTGTGTTCTAATCCCAACTCCACCACATCATCCCAAGCACCACCTCAAAATCCTACCAATTTCCTCTCTCTCCTTGGGACTTCTGAATGGAGGCATTTTCTTATTTATTCATCTGTTGATTTGCACATCAATTTGTCCATTCAGGTCTCTGTTCAGCCATTTCTAATCCTAACCTATCGGGACAACATCTAGGCTTAGCCTTCCTCTTTCCTTTACCTTTCCTTTTTGTCAATGACTGGTCCCTCTTTTGGTCTGTCCCCTTTAGAGTGTCAGCACTCCCCCGAGGGCAGGACCTCCCAAGCGCTCAGGACAGGAGCTCAGTCAATTTGTCGGCCCAAGGTGGGAGGGGATAGAGGTCAGAATTAGGTTTCTGTTAAGAGGGCCAGGTTCTGGGGGTGGGGGGCGGGGAGGGGAAGGGCATCTTCTGGAACTTTAGGCTATCTGGGTCTGGATTGTCGTGGGACTATCTGACCGGGCTTAGGGGCCCGAGGTCCGCTCACTTTTGGGGAAAGGAAAACAGGATACTGGGCCTTGGTGCTGGGAGAGGTTTTAATGGAGGGAGGGTAGAGGGGACTTTGTCGCTGTAGGTCTGTCTCAGCAGTTGTGGCAAACTTGGTTCCCACTGCACCAGCCCCTGCTCGCCCAGCCCGGCCAGCAAGAGGGCTGATAGCGGCAACTGCAGATGATCGTACGGCTGCCATCTGCTCCAAGAGAAGGTGGTGTGGGTCACTCGTTGTTGACCTCGGGTTACCCAAGGAGTCCTGGCCCAACCCGTTCCTGTCTGATCTCGGTTGACGGGCTGGGTTCTCAGGACATTTGGAAACAGGCTTGACCGGCTGCAGGGGCTGGGGCTTCTTGACCCCCACAAGGCCCGTTGGGCCTTGGGTCTGGTGGTTCTGACTTGTAGGGTGTTCTGTGTATGCACACATTTGGGCCTCCTGGCCAAGCAGTGGGGTGACAGAAGAGTGGGAGGTGAGCAGGGGTCTCCCCCATTCAAAGGTGCGGGGATCTCTCTGGGTGGGGCCCAGGCTAGGGAGGGTGAGGGAGAAGGGGGTAGGATCTCTCCTCCCTCCCCCCCACTGCTACCCCCCCACCCCTGTTCCACTGGAGCAGTTTAATGTGTATACTGGGTTGTGGGAGAGAGATCCCGGCTTAGAGAATGAGGAGGAGGGAGCTTTCACTGCCTGATCCAGCAGGGCTTATTGTTTGAGTTAGTCCTGGCATGATAGGTAGACTAATAGTAATAATAATAATAATTATAATAATACCTGTGGTATTGGCTAAGGGCTTACTATGTCCCTGGCCTTTGGCAATACTGGGTCATTTTCTTCCTTGATGACATTTGTAATCTCCATCCACATTTTCTCCGCTCCCTTGCCTGTGAGATTGAGCACCTCAAATCTATATTTTACATGATCCTTAAATACAGGGGGAATATTCATCAGGTCATATTTGGGCTGCTGTAAGGCATAATTGATCTTTCTAAGTTTTAGCCTGATTTGCACATTAACAGCTCATGATCTGCTTCCCAATTAGCTCTGGGCCATGTTTTTGCTGCCAGAATATAACTTCTCCATCTCTTTCTACAAATAACAATCTATTTGATTTCTATATTGTCCATCTGGTGAAGTCCATGTGTACAGTCACTGTTAAGGTTAGGTAAAGAAGGTGTTGGCAATAAAAGTCATTTGAGTCAACCAATAAGTCGGTCTTCAGCTTGATTCCAATTTCCAAGGCCATAATTTCCAACAACATTCATTTCCATTCCATTACCAACTTTTGCATTCCAATCTCCAGTGATAAACAACCTATCTTTCTTGCAGTTTTTATCAATCTCTCTGCACTTCATTATAAAACCTATTTCTTCTGGCTCTGCAACTGTTGCTGGGGTGTATACCTAAAGTATTGTCGTACTAAATGGTTTTCCTCTGAATCTAACAGATATCAATTGGTCACTGGCGGCATTATATCCAGTAACTGTCTTAATTTCCTTTGTTACAATTACCGCTACAACGATTTTTCTCTTCTGGGATCAATCATCAATAATAAAGGAATTAGTAGTCAAGAAATTAGCCAAAGATTAATACTAGGAAGACTTGCTTTGAAGAACCTAGAAAAAGTCATGAAATACGCTGATGTAACAATTGCCACAAAAATACAAATTTTCAATTCTATGGTGTTTCCAGTAACAGTGTATGGATCTGAAAGCTGGATAGTGAAAAAGCAGGAGAGAAAGAGCTTCAATTCTTTAAAAATGTGGGGCTGGAGAAGGCTTTTGTGAATACCATGGACTGCCCGAAAAACAACGGATTTTGGAGCAAATTAAGCTGAAGTGATCTTTGGAAGTTCACATGACTCGATTTAGATTAGCATATTTTGGACACACAATCAGGAGGACTAGCTCTCTGGAGAAGACACTAGGAAAAGTCTAGGGAAAACATGGAAGAAGCAGACCAGAAGCTAGATGGATAGAGACCATAGCAACTATAATGGAAGAACCGTTAGAAAGTTTACAGATTATGGCAAAGACCGCACTTTCTGTAGAAAATATATCCATAGAGTTGCTATGAATAGAAAACGAGTCGACGGCACTTGAAAATAATGATACTATGTGCCAGGCACTGTTCTAGGCGCTTGAGTGGATTCAAGTCAAGTGGGTTGGTCTCAGTCCCTGTTCCACATGGGGCTCACAGTCTTAATCCCCACTTTCCAGATGAGGTAACCAAGACACTGAGAAGTGAAGTGATTTGCCCAAAGTCACACAGCAGAGAAGTGGCAGACCTGGCATTAGAACTCATGACCTTCAGACTCTCAAGCCCTGGCTCTATCTCCTAGGCCACACTGCTTCTCTGAATGGGGTTTCCGGTCCCTCAGCCATCCCCACGTTAGATTGGCTGGCCGGCAGCTGGGAGTCAGGGAGGGTTATTGCTACTGAACTAGATAACCCAGGGTAAATAAGGAGGGCCCACTGCTGGAGGGGGTGCTGACCCAGTGAGAGACATCAAATGGGACATCAAAGAGGGCGGGGGCCTTTGGGACGTCCTCAGAGTGGCCCCCGACTGTGGCAGTCACCACCTCTCCCCGCCCCCTCCAGCCCCACCCCTCTACCCTAGCATAAATTCTGAGTCTCCCCGTCCTCTCCTCCAGAGCATCCAACTCCCCCTTGCCTCTCTCAGGAACCTGAGATCACTGCTCAACAGCCACCATGCGGACCCTCAGCCTGCTCCTGGCCCTCCTCTTCCTGGCTGCCCAGACCCTGGCCCAGCCCATAGACGAGGGGGCAGAAGAGGTCATAACCGAGGAACCAGAGATCACAGAGACCCAGGATCCAACCACCATCATGTTGATTGAGAGAGGCATAGATGGTGACTCTACAGGTAGGGGTTGGGGGGGGGGGAAACCCTGAGGTCTGAAAGCTGGCATCCAATGCCCGGAGATGATCCAGCCCTGACTGCTGAGGCTGGAGCCTGGACAGGGAGACAGGGAACCAGTCCACCCAGGGCTTGGGACCTGGACAGAGACAGGAGGGAGAGGGCAATGGGGGCAGGAAGGTTGGGGGTGGCCAGAATGAGCCATGTAAAGGGAACAGCCGTGGGAGAGGCAGGGGGCAAGGGTCCAGAAAGGGAAAGGTGCAAAGGTGGGGGAGGTGGGAGATCAGAAGGCATGGAGGTGCTCAATCCCCTGAAGCAGTCAGAGCTCTTGGAGGAAAACCAAGAGAGTGGAGAACAGCGGAGGGGGCAGGTTTAGAAGAGTCAGGATTGCCCATGGGACGGCTGCCCAATTCACCCCTTGCCCAGTCAGAGACGGCCAGCCCTGGGCCCCTGGAGGGAAGAGGTGACAGCAGGCAAAACCACATGAGAGCAAATAGAAGACAAACCCTTCCCTACTAAAAGAGCAGGGACAAAAACAGATAATCAGAGTGTTTCCTTTTTCCACAGATCCCAAGCGAGGCACCATCACCTGTTACTGCAGATTATCTTGCTACCTTTGGGAGAAGAGTTCCGGGACTTGCCGTTTATCAAACCGCACCTACAAGCTTTGCTGCTAAAGGACCTCATGAGGCGTCTCTCTGAGTTCCCATCCCCTCTGAAAACTCCACCTTGCTCCTTATCCTTGACCCTCCGCAATTGTGTCTCTGACTCAAATACAGAATTGCATCAGATCCGTGCTTGTGTGTGTATTACTGCATCTGGGCGTGTCTCCATCCTAGACCACCCCGACCCTGGGAGTTTGACATGAGGCCATGGGGCCAAGACAGGAGCCAGAACCTGAGTCCTCCTTGTTGCAGGACAAGGAAGTCATGTTTCCCTAGACAAGCACAGGTCGGCTCCATAGGTTCCACTTAGCGTGCCGGTGCAGTGGAAGGAGCTTTAGTACGACCGCGTGAAGCTGCTCTAGGCTCGGACTGCTGTAGTGTCTAAGATATCACGTGTGTATGGGAAAGTGTGTGTGTGGGAGCACAGGTTTTCCTGAAATTGAAATTACACAAGCTACATTCTAGGAAAACTGGACATTCAGGGCTTTGGTGCCCAGTACAGTAGACTGCACACAGTAGTTGCTCAGTACAGCGCTCTGCATAAGGTAGGTGCTTAGTTCAGCATTCTGTACACAGTGGGGTATTCATTACAGTACTCTGCAACAGTAGTTGCTCAGTAAAGTGTTCTGCACACAATAGACTCTTGGTTCAACACCCTGTATGCAGTGGGGTATTCATTACAGTGCCCTGCACACAATATGGTGCCCACTCCAGCACTCTGCACCCATTACATGCCTCATACAGGGCTCTGCCCATAGTAGAGATTTCAGTACAGTGTTCTGCTCAGAGTAGGATGCCCAGCATAGCGCTCTACACATAGTTTAAACTTAATCCAGCACTCCGCACACAGACGGGTGTCCAGTACAGTGCCCTGCACACAGTAGGGCATGTAAATTAGCATTCTGAACCAACAGATTCCCAGAACATTGTTCTGCACACAATAGGTGCCCGATACAGCACTCATCACACACTGCAACGACATCTAACAAAGCAGAAGGCTAACCTCTGAAGGGTACATTTCCTTGCCCCCACATGATCCATCTTCCCCACTTTGGAGTGAATTATGTGATCAGGAGACCACCCCCCCCCCCACATGAGTCCCCTCTGCGGGGCCGTCAGGACCAGGGGAGCAGAAAAGACAGGCCTTCTCCCTGAGTACCGGAGGCCACTGGTTAAGCCCCATCCAACGACCCTCACTGCCTCCAGCCAACATCGAGGAGGCCGCGGTCATGGCTATAAACGGGGTCTCTGCGTACACAGGCGCCAGCTTCTCACTGTCAGGGCAGGAGTCAAAAGGCTTCAAGGAGCTAATTCTGTACCTACCTCATGATTGGCATATAGTAAGTGCTCAACAGAGGCCGCAGTTATTCTGAAGAGCCCCGGAAGCCGTCATCTTGGATCTCTGCAACTCTGAATGGAAACTTCTAGGTCTGGTCAAAATCCCCAGACAAGCGAGCCTGGGGGAGAAGGGGTCGTATGCCCTCCCGCCCCTTGACCAGGGGATAGGGCACCCATTTCAGGCACAGGTCCTTGGAGGCCTGGGCTCTCCGAGAGGGTGGGCAGGGTGGGGATCCTGTGTAAGCCTTGTGTCTGATGCCTGTTTCCCCACCCTGTTGCCACCACCACGGGTTGGGGGGTGGGGGTAGGGGGAGAAATCACAGCCCTCGGAGGGATGACAGTTTTATCTTTATTGGAGGGGAAATGGCAAAGACCGGTCAAGAGGCCCAACAGCCCATCCACGCCCAGTAAGTGGGTTGCCCTCCCCCCCTTCCCCAACAATACTTTTCAGCAGGTTTAGCACCGACAAACCATCCCGTGTCCCGGTTTCTCCCGTGGAAAAATCACCACTCTTCCCCCAGCCCTTCATTCTCCAGTTGAAATGTACAAACCACTCTGCCGTCATCTTTCCCCAGCTGAAAGGATGAACAGACCACTCCGCTTCCTTATAGCTCCAAGTGAAAAGATTTTCAAACCACCCTGCTGCCTTATGTCTCCAAGTGAAGTGCTGCTCAAACCATCCCTCTGCCTTATAGCTCCTTGTGAAAAATTGCACGGAGCACCCTGCATCCTTGTATCCCCACGTGAGATGATGCACAAACCACAGCACAGCCTTATTTCTCCAGTGACATTCTACCTCAACTACCCCCATGCCCCTATTTCTCTCCTCTCCAAATCCCACTTGGAGGTGGAGGTCCAGACAGAAGATGAGAAGAACCCTAGAGTCCGCCCTTTTTCCCCTCCCCCGTCCCCCTCGACCCCCACCTCCCCAGAGCTCTGAGTCTCCTCCTGGATCCCCCACTGTAAGCTCCCTCCTTCCCCAAGCCTGTCTCCCCCAGACCACACCCCGACAGCCCCTGGATAGGCCCTCGTAGTCCCTGAGAGGGGGTGTTGGAGGAGCACGTGTGCATGTGTGTGTGTGCGTGTGTGTATGTATGCATGTGAGTGGAGTTGAGGTCTGTGCTCTGCCCCATCTCCAGGGGGAGTCCAGTCCCTCCAACATCTCCGAGCGGGGGGGGGAGGCGATGGAGTGGGGTCTCTTCGGAGGGCAAGTGCTGGTAAGCATTGAATTAGGTTTTCTTCATCTCCCACTCCTGTGGGACAGAAAGAGAGGGTCTATGAGTAGCAGTCACTGCTGTCACCATCCCGAGTCATCGGTGTCGTGGTCAAACACAATTATGATGGATTCATCTTACTGATCAAGACGGTCGGCGATTGCTAGCTGAATTATTAATGGTGACGAATGGCGAGCTCAACAGTTAATTGTTATGAACACTCTATGGCACTCTCATAATCCCATAAAACTGTAATTTATATTCATGTCTGTCTCCCCCTCTAGACTGTAAACTTGGTGTGGGCAGGGAATGTGTCTGTTTGTTATATTGTACTGTCCCAAGCGCTTAGTACAGTGCTCTGCCCACAGTAAGCTCTCAGTAAATATGATCGAATGAATGAATACTCCCACAAGTGCTCAGAAAAGCGCTCTGCACAAGGTAGACTGTAAACTCCTTGAGGTTAGGGACCGTTTCTACTAACTATTATACTCACCCAAGCACTCAGTATAGTGGTCTACATACAGTAGTCTAACCAACGAGAGGGCAGAGAACATGCCTATTAACTATATGGCACTGCACTTTTCCAAGTGTTTAGTACAGTGCTTTCCACACAGACTAAACCCCTTAAGGGCGGAGATCATCAATCATTTAATCAATCAAATGCATTCTCTGAGTGCCTACTGTGTGCAGAACACTGTACTAAGTGTCTGGAAGAGTACGATATAACAGTACAATAGACATTCCCTGCCCACAACAACCTTACAGACTAGAGGGGAGACAGACATTAATATAAATGAATAAATTACAAATATGTGCGTAAGTACTGTGGGGCTGGGCCCAGGGAGGGGCGTGAATAAAGGAAGCAAGACACAGAAGGGAGTGGAAGAAAAGGAAAAGAGGGACTAATCAGGGAAGGCGTCTTGGAGGAAATGTGCCTTTAATACACTTTGAAGGAGGGTAAAATGTCTACTAACTCTCTTGTATTGCACTCACCCAAGTGCTCAGTACAGTGCTCCACACACAGTAAGTGCTCACAAAATACTGTTGATGGATTGACCGCTATGCTCGTGAACGATCCCGGCTAACCATCCCAAACCCAGCCATGATAGAAGAGCGATGGAGCCCCATGTTGGGGGACTGAGCGGGAAGTACCTTTGCCCTCTGCAAGACTTTCCCTTTGCTGGTGGCTGCGACGGATGGCCTCCTCTTCCTCAGCTCGGAGGCACAGTTGACCGGGACTGCGGAACCGCCGCTGGGCTTGCTCCCGGCGTCCTGGGGAGGGAAAACTCACTCAGCCGGCGACTCTGCCTCTCCCGGCTTCAGAACCCTCATGAGATCCAGAGCCGGGCCACGGAACCCCTGACCTCTGTCAGTCCACTGCGAGTTGCTAACCAGGGCCCCTGGGCCAGTACACGGGAAGACTCTGATAAGTGTTGCTCTTCTCCACTATCAGTGGGTGTTAATAACAATAATAATAATTGTGGTATTTATTAAGTGCTTACTATGCGCCAGACAAAGTACTAAGCACTGGGATGGATACAAGCAAATCTGACTGGACACAATCAGGGTTCTAATCCCGGGTCCGCCACGCACCTGCTGTGTGACCTTGGGCAAGTCATTCTTTCAATCGTATTTATTGAGCGTTTACTGCGTGCAAAGCAATGTGTGCTAGGTCACTAACTTCTCTGTGCCTCAGTTCCCTCATCTGGAAAATGGGGATTAAGAATGTGAGCCCCATGTGGGACAGGGACTATGTCCGACCTGATTTGCTTGTATCCACCTCAGTGCTCAGTATAGTGCCTGACACATAGTAAGTGCTTAACAAATACCAAAATTATCATTATTATTAGCCCAGTGTCAGACCATTAGGGGACATAGATTAGTGCCGCCCTACTCAAACATCAAGGGAAGCCAACCGGCATCCTGCTACCAGTTATCTGGGAGACCTCAATCCCCTGTCCCTCAACATGGACCCCTGAGAACTGAGTCAGCTCAGATGAGAAGCAGAGTGGCCTAGTGGAAAAAGTCCAGGCCTGGGAGTCAGAGGACCTGGCTTCTAATCCCGGGTCCTCCCCTTGTCCAGCTGTGTGACCTTGGGCAAGTCTCTTGGTTTCTCTGTGCCTCAATTACCTCATCTGTAAAATGGGATTAAAGGTTGTGAGCCCTAGGTAGAACAGACCTGTGCTTAACTCGATTATCTTGTATCTACCACCCGGGGCATAGTACAGTGCCTGGCACATAGTGTTTACCAAATACCATTAAAACATTAATAAATGCAGGGGCACGCGCTGTCTACTCTGCCACTGTAGAGTGCAGAGAGGGGTTGGGGAGGGACTGCAGGGTGGGGGGGGGTCTCATACCGAATTCTTGGCCTGCCCAGTCACTGCCAGGCCCAGGGCGGGGCCCCCGGCCAGGCTCTGCTTGAGGCTTTCCTTGACGGCGGTCAGCCGCAGTTCCAGGTCGATGCGCCTCTCCTCCCGCTCCCGACATTCGGCCTCCAGCGCCGCTGCCCGCTGTTCCAACGTCTCCAGCCGCTTCCCTGTAGGGTGGGGGGTGAGCTCAGTGTCCCAACCGGTGGTAGGGGGCGGGGGTGGCCTCTGAGCAGCCCAGCACAGTGCTCAGCACCCAGCAGGTTCCCAGTACAGCGCTCTGTACACAGGGGCGCCCAACACAATGTTCTGCACACAGGGGCCACACAATATAGCCCTCTGCACCCAAGGGATGTCCAGTGCAGTGCTCTGTACCCAACGGGCCCAGTATGGTGCTCTGCACCCAGGTGGCACCTGAATTGTATTTTCCAAGTGCTTAGTACAGTGCTCTGCACACAGTAAGCACTCAGTGAATACAATTATATGAGCGCATATAGATCTCTGCACCCTCCAGATCCGGAGTACAGTGCTTTATACAGACTACAGTTCTCTGCACCGAGCAGGTCTCCAGGACAACATTCTGCCCACGGGAGGCACCCAGTGCAGCACTCTGCACCAAGCAGGACTGCGCTACAAAGCTCATCACCCTGAATGCGCTCAGTCCACCTCGGCGAGGTCACCGAGCAAGGGGATGGGACTGCAGGCAATTACCGGGAGCTCAGCACCAGAAATCAGGATGGGAGGGGGTACCTGAGCTGGTCTTCATGGCTTCCTTCACCTCCCGCTTCTCCCTCCGCAGCGACCCCAGTTCATCCCGGATCGACTGCTTCTCCCCCTCCAGCTTCTCCTTCTCCACCAGGAAGCGGCGAGCGTCCTCCTCGGCCCGGTTCTTGCCGTAGCGATACTGCTGAGCGCCTGACACAAGGGCCCGGAAACGTCACAGGATGGCACGGGGCCAAGATCAAAACTGGCATGCCCGGGGGAGACAGTCAGGGCCTGGACTCAGAAGACCAGGGTTCAGGTCTTTCCTCTGCCCCCGGCCTGCTGAGAGGCCTTGGGGGAATCACAAAGCCTCTCTGGCTTCTGTTTACTCCTCTGTAAAATAGGGATAACAGTCCCCAGGCCTCCCTAGTTCACAGGGATGATGGGAGGACAAAAATGAGATCATGAGAAATGAACGAAGCCTCTTTGGGAAAATAACAGCACCAGATAAATCTAAGGTAAAATAGATGCAGGGATGAGCATCCATGTTGGGTTACTGGGGGAGTCAGAGATGGAAAGAAGAGAGTCAAGGGTGTAGGATGGCCTGTGCTTAGTCACCAGGGAGAGTGAGGAATGGAGAGGGAACAGTTGGGGTTGTGGGTTGGTCTGTGCTGGGTCAGTGGGGGAAAGGAATGGAGAGGGGAGAGATGGAGTGGAGAGGGGAGAGTCAGAAAGGGGGAGGGGGAGAGTCAGGGATGGAGAGAGGCGAGTCAGGGGTGTTGATGGTCTGGGCTGGGTCACTCACAGGTGGTATATATGGCCCAGCCATCCCCTCGGGTTGGGGCGGAGAACTTTGGGGCCACTGGGCTGGGAAGGGCTTGAGGGTTTCTTGGTGTGAGGGGGCCACCCGGCCGGGTCCCGGCAACGTACTGGAAGCGTGACGTTTGACCTTGACCTGGGGATCCACCCGGCGCGACTTCTCACTGCAGGAGGAGGCGTGTCTCTTCACCTGGGCCCCTGCCGGGCGTTGCGGGTCCTCCGGCTGGGGGAGGGGTGCCGAGGACGGGAGGGACAGCCATTCAGCCCCTGGGCAGACACTGAATCCCCCCGCCCCTCAACGGGGGTTCTCTTCCCTCCAGAACGGGCCCGGGGCCTTGAGGATGGAGCCCATCGCTCGGCAACAGGACCTCTAGTTGCTGGGAGAGCCGAGCTAGGGACCAAGATGCAGCGTTGGGGACATCCTCTGGGGAGGGAATCTCCGGGTGGAGGAGTGGGGAGGAGGGGGACAAGGAAGGGGCTCAGGAGGAAGAGGTGCGGGCTGGCCACAAACCTGCAGCTTCTCATAGGGAACTTCATCATAGACTCGGGGTTCAGTCCACCTGTCCGGGCAGGAGCTGGCAAACCTGGGGGAGAGAATGTACGAGGATGAAGGGCACATCGTGTGAGCATGGGCAAGTCACTTAACTTCTCTGGGCCTCAGTTTCCTGATGTGTAAAATGGGGACTCAATGACTCTTCTCCCTCCTTCTTAGATTGGGTGCCCCATATCATGGCATAGTAGAGAGAGCAAAGGCCCGGGTGTCAGAAGGTCATGGCTTCTAATTCTGACTCCACCATTTGTCTGCTGTATGACCCTGGGCAAGTCACTTAACTTCTCTGGGCCTCAGTTCCCTCATCTGTAGAATGGGGATCGAGGCTGTGAGCTTCATGTGGGACAGGGACTGTGTCCAACCCAATTTGTTTGTATCTGCCTCTGCGCTTAGTACACTGCCTGACGCATTGTAAGCCCTTAACAAATACCATGATTATGTTGAGGGCAGGAATGTGTCTGTTTGTTGTCATATTGTACTCTCCCAAGCACTTAGTACAATAAATACAATTGTACACAGTAAGCACTCAAATACAATTGACCAAATTAGTCAATTATCATTATATGTCCAACCCGATTATCTTGTATCTTCTCCAGTGCTAAGTACAGTGCCAGGCACATAGTAAGCACTTAATTATCACGATTATCAGTAACCTGTAGAGACCCCATTTCCTCCTCCTCCTCACCCATCTGTCCCCATCCTGCTTCTAAGCACGCCTCTGGCCAGGCCCCTTTGGGGGCTTCTATGCTTAGGGCATCCCATCACATGAGCCTCTCACATTCTCCCACCCCTCCAAACTTGGCCCGAACGGGACACCACCCCCCTTCTTCCCACCCCGGATCCCCAGGGGAGGGGTCCTCACAGGAAGGACTGGCGGCCGGCGGTGACGATGCTGGCTAGGGTCTCCACATCCACGTAGTCGTAGTGCAGGGCCTCGGGTGTCTCCGGGGAGCCCGTCTCTACCAGCAGCAGCCCCAGCCAGCGGCCCATGTCCTCCGAGCTGCTTGCCTGGTTCAGAATAATCATCAACATGATCATCGTGGCATTCGTTCGGCGCTTACTATGTGCCAGGCACTGTTCTAAGCACTGGGGTAGGTACAAGATAATCGGTTTGGATACGTAGGGCTCACATTCTTAATCCCCATTTTACAAATGAGGGAACTGAGGCCCAGAGAAGTGGTGATCTCGCACGCAGTGTTTTCCACACCCGGAAGGGCTCAGTAAATTGAAAGAGGGGGAGGAGACCCTTTCTCAAACAGTCAACCACATAGGTTGATGGCCAGCGGATTTGGGGGGTGGCGAGGGAGGGGGTGTGGATGATGCGATGACACCCATCACCGCTGCTGCGGCTCCACAGGCTCCTAGGGCTAGGGTAACCCTTCCCAGCCGTCCCGTCCCCCCAACAGCCCCCACCCGAGGGTCCTCCCAACCCACGGCCATCTCCACCCCCTCCCACCGGCTGCCAGGGCCCAGCTCGTCCCGACCCCAGCCCCGGTCCTCCCACCTCCAGCACGGCGAGCTCCCGCTGGCCGCGGAGGATGCGGAAAGCCAACGGATGCTGGTGACCGAAGCCGGGGACGAGCCGGCAGCCCCGCAGCTCCACGGCGTCCAGAGGGTTCCTCAGGTCCGCCCGGTCCTTGTGCACGAAGAGGGTGTGAGCTTGCACACGGCACCAGCGCTCCCGCCAGCACTGACGGGACAGCACACGCAGGGAGCCTGCGGGGAGGGGCCGCCGCCCGGTCAGCCCCCGCCCGCCCACGCTGCGCCAAGCGCTGCGCTCGGAGCTGGGGGACAGGCTGGATCATCGGGTCCTGGCCCACGCCGGGCTCACAGGCTAAGAGGGAGGCGGGCTAAGGATCTGGTCCTCCTTGTACAGAGGGGAAACTGAGGCACGGAAGGGGACACAGAGGCATAGAGGGGAAAGAGGCGCAGATGGGAGAACTGAGGGCCACAGGGGGACACAGAGGCGCAGAGGGGGAGGCCGAGGCGCAGAGAGGGAGATTGGGGCGCTAAAGGAGAGCCTGAAGTGCTGAAGCCTGAGGACCAGAGAGAGAAACTGAGGCACTGAAGGGGAGATTGAGCCGCTGAGGGGGAAACAGAGACGCAGAGAGGGTAACTCCATCCTCGCTCTCGGTCTCCCTCCACCTTCCTCCGGTCTGGTCCAGTCACCCTTCCCCCGGGCATCCTCTTGCCCAGTTCCTTGCCCCACCAGGGTCTCCCCCTTGTCTTTTCTAGCCCTCCAGACTCCCCTTCCTAGATTTTCCCCGTGCTTTCCCGACTCCCCCTCCCCCAGCCCCCTTCCCCAATTCCCCTTCCCCGCAGCCGGGTCCCCCGGACGCACCGCAGCCCAGCAGGTCCTCCTCCGAGGGGTGCGCGCCTTCCGCCGGCGACTTCTTCTTGGAGAAACTGATGATGCGGTTGATCTTCCTTCCGGCAGCTCGACTCACCGACCCCTTCAGCTCCGCCAGACCGCTCTTCTTCCCTCTGGCTGCGGGAATGGGCCGGGAGGGGGACACGAGAGTGAGAGGAGGGTCGGTGCGGGGGGCAGGGAGAGAGGATGAAGGACCCCCCCCCCCGCCCCATTACCCCTCCCGGCCAGGAGCCGCCCCCAACAGTTTTAAAAATTGACAGGTCGGACCGAGCCCACCTGATGCAATAATAATAATTATGGTATTTAAGTGCTTTCTGTGTGCCAAGCACTGTTCCAAGCCTGGGGTAGGTATAAGGTAATCTGGTTGTCACACTCTTAATCCCCATTTTACAAATGAGGTAATTGAGGCTTAGAGAAGTTAAATGACCTGCCCAGCTGACAAGTGGTGGAGTCGGAATTAGAAGCCACGACCTCTGACTCCCAAGCCCGTGCTCTTTCCAGTAAGCCACACAGTGTGTCTCCGGGGGCCCCCAGTGTCACTCCCTCGCTCCAGAGCCTTTGTGTCCCCCCCCACGACACCCCCATCCCACACTGGTGCTGCGTCCAAGCTTCGGGCCTAGGCAGTGGAGGGAAGCCGGACTCTGGACACAGAGGCGCCCAGTACATCTGGACCAGATGGGAGCTGGACCTGGGGAAGTGGGGGTGGGGGACCAGGACCGTCCTGGCAACTTCACACCAGGCTCTCTGGACTCCTGGGTTGTAGGAGCAGCCCCGCGGCGGCTGAAGAGCCTAAACTCCCATAGGGTCCCTAGAGGGCCCTGGGTGATCTGGGGTCTCACCGTGCTCCCCCGCCTCTTTCCAGCTGACCGGGGAACAGCCGTCCCCTACACCGACACTGTCCGAATCCGAGGTCTGTCTCTCCTGGGAGAGCCGCTGCCATGAGGGAGACACAGATCCAGCCCATCTCCCCTCCCTCCTCCTTCCCTCTGAACCCAATGACCCCAACGCACGACCTGACCCCCACACCTTTGACCACCCCATCCCCATGGCCTCTGACCCCCACACCTCCCACCCCCTCATTCTCGACCATTCTGCCCCCACCACCTCTGACCCAAACACTCTTGACCACTCCTCACTCCACTCCAATTTATTTATTGCCATTGTTCTGGTCTGTCTCCCCCGATTAGACTGTAAGCCCGTCAAACGGCAGGGACTGTCTGTATCTGTTGCCGACTTGTTCATTCCAAGCGCTTAGTACAGTGCTCTGCACATAGTAAGCGCTCAATAAATACTATTGATTGAATGAATGAATCCTCCACCCCCATGAGTCCACACCTCCCATCCCCTTGACCACCCTGCCCTTACCTTCCCTCTCCCACACCCCCTGACCCTCCCTGCCCTCTCTGGCTTCATGCCTGGCTCAGGGACCGGTGCATACCCTTCTCCTGGTCAACGCCACGGTGCCCAGCTGGACGAAATTAGAGTAGAACTGACCAGACCAGGAGCTTTGCTGTTCCCGACCCTCCCCACACTGCTAGGCTGCAGTTCCCGCCCCTCCTGCTTCCCAAAGCCACCCCGTACTCCCGATCAGCTGTGATTGACTTGGGGATCCCGCATTTGGGGGCTGGGGGTGGTGGTGGCTGGTAGGGCCTGGAGGGGGGCACAGTTGTACCTTGTCTACGTCCAGCCTACAGGGCAGCAGCGGGGACGAGGGCGACTCGGACACTCCCGCTCCTCCAGGGCTGCTTACCTCCCTGATCACCTGCAGGGAACAGGGCAGGGGGCTTTGGGTCAGAGAAGAGATGCCCCCACCTCTTTCCCAGGAGCTGGATGGGGGCACAGGGCAGAAAGGAGTTTGGGGAGCAGCCATGCTGGGGGGCAAGATGTTCTATCTTTCCCGTTCAGTCCGTGGCAGTATTTCTCCTCCTCATCCTCCTTTGCTCAAGTCGGGGACAGAGACTGCCCCGGGATTTGCCTTCCCCAGAAAGATCTGGGGGTGGAAAGGTGAAGTGGGAAGATCAGATCGCATCACTAATACTGTTCTGGATGCCCGCTGTTGGCAGAGTGCTAGAGTGGGCACCCACCATGGGCAGATCACTAGACTGGGTGCCCATCACAGGCCCAGAGCACTGGATTGGGCATCCGCCTTGGGCAGAGCACTGGAGCAAGGACCCACCATGGGCAGAGAGCTGGAGTGGGCATCCAATGTGGACAGAGTGCTGGACTGAGCGCCCACCATGGGTGGAGGAGCACTGGACTGGGTACCCAGCATGGGAAGATCACTAGAGTGGGTGCCCACCGTGCACAGAGTGCTGGATTGGGCATTTGGGAACAAACACTGGATTTCAAAGATGTCACCCGCAGCCTCAAGGAGCTGCCAATCAAGACCATCTTTGGTGGCTCCGCTACGGCCATGGACACCCAGGCCCGAGGCTCCGGAGCAGATGGTACCTTGAGCCACTCGTCGGCCTGCTCCTTGCTCTGCACAGCGAGGACCAGGGCCTCAGCGCCCGGCGGGGAAAAGCGAAGTTCATGCTTTTTGCGGCGCCCGTCCTTGGGGACATAGAGGACATTGCAGGTGCCTAGGGCCAGCTCCAGGTGTGGCCGGCGGTCCTTGGAGCTCTTGTAACACTGGGTGGAGAGAAAAAGCGCCCAACAGGGCCGGTCAGGTGGTCTCAGAGGGGCAAAGGCTTCCCAGTGAGAAGATCAGAACAGGACGCCTGCCAGATTCTGATTCAGTGGGACCAGCAGACTGGGAGGAATTGTGTGCTGGTTGTCCTCTTGGACACCTGCCTTCGGGGTTAGGACTGGACCATCCCACAGCCCTGATTCCCTCTAAACAGACCCCCCCCCCAAACACCCCTAACTTTCACCTCTCCATCCCTGACTCTCCCCCAGTGACTTAGCATGGACCATATAACACAGCTGACTCCCCCAGTGACCCAGCACGGACCATCCCACACCCCTAACTCTTCCCCAGTGACCCAGCATGGACCAGCCAACACCCCTGACTCTCCCTTCTCCATTCCTGACTCCCCCCGTCTCTCCATCCTAGACCCCCACCCCAGGGCTCCTCCCTCCTCCCCGCTTACCATCAGCTTGTCTTCCCTGATGACGGCCAGCTGCCTGGCCCACTGCCCAAAGCGCTTTTTCCGCAGCAGGAAGGCACATATCCTGCTATCCTTCACCAGGTGCAGGGAGGCCTCCTCTGACGGCCACTGGTGGGCTGGCTGCCGACCCTTGTCCTCCTCCTCCTCATCGTCGTACGATTCGTAGGAGCTGCTCATAGCGTCCGAGTCATTGTCTGCAGGGGACAGACACTCAGTGACAGGCGCTTTGTCTGTCTGGTGTTTCCAATCGTTCTAACCCCCCAGACCCTGGTCTCAATCATCTCTGGCCTTCTGTCCTTTGTACAGATAAGGAAGCTGAGGCCCAGAGAGGTTAAATCCCCCACTCCTCATCTCCCAGCAGGTGAGGGGCAGAGCTGGGTCTAGAACCCTCATCTCTAGCCTCCCAGTCCAGTGCTCTCTCTACTAGAAAAGCAGCATGGCCTAGTGGAAAGAGCCCGGATCTGGGAATCAGAGGACCTGACTTCTTAACCCAGCTCTGCCACTTGCCTGCTGTGTGTGCCTTTGGACAAGTCACTTAACATCTCTGGGCCTCAGTTTCCTCATCGGCAAAATGGGAATTCTAAACCTGCTTTCCCTCCCCTTTCGACTGTGAGCCTCATGTTGGACAGGGATTGTGTCTAACCTGATTATTGTGTATCAACCCCAGGGCTTAGTACAGTGCTAGGCACACAGTAAGCACTTAATAAACAGCACAATTATTATTGTCCTCCTCCTCGTTGTTGTCTCTCCCGGAACTTACACGAGCTTTTCGGCTCCCCATTCATCTGGGTCCCCGGGTAATTGCTGTCTGCATCTTCGTAGTATCCATCCTCGAGCGAGTTGGGGGGGCTCATGCCATCTGCAGAGAAGTCCTAAGTCAGCAAAACCCAGAGGGGATGCAGGGCAAGAACCCAGAGAGGGACACGGGGTGGTGGTGGGGGGACCCCAGATTGGGGACACAGCGGGGGGATTCAGAGTGGGACCCAGAAAGGGATGCAGAGTGGGGTCCCAGAGCGGGGACACAGAGGGAAACAGAGCTGGGAAACAGAGTGGGACTTAGGAAGGAGGCTGCGATTCTCATCTTCACCTCCACTCCCAGCATGCTGGGCAGCCTGGGACAAGTCAATCAATCAGTGGTATTTACTGAGCACTTACTGCGTGCAGAGGACTGTGCTAAGGGCTTGGGAGAGTATAATACAACAGAGTTGGTAGACATGTTCTCTGCCACCGAGGCTCTCCATCTCTGGGCCCCAGTCGACCCGCTTTGTAAAATGGGGATGGGGCTCCCCACTTACTCTGGGCAGTGATGTATTCGGGAGCTTTGCCAGGGCCCAGGGGGAGGGCTTCCTCGTAGTAGTCTTCAGGCGGGGGCGTTGTGGGGAGGGGTGGTGGGGGCTCCCGGGACACCTACGAGGAAGGAGAGGGGTTTGGAAGTCTCCCGAGGCAAGTCAGAGGTCCCCGGCTGACCCAAGGGACATGGGGGGCAGTGGGGTCGACAAGCCCAGCTCCTCACATGGGTCGGGGCTTGAGATCCAGCACCCACAGTCTCCACTCAGGGACCCCGAGTAGCCTCTCCGAAGGGATTTGCGGAGGAGGAGACGGCTCAGCTCATAATGATAAGATCAGAAAAGCAGGGAGTGGCTCAGTGGAAAGAGCCCGGGTTTGGGAGTCAGAGGTCGTGGGTTCTAATCCCGGCTCCGCCACTTGCCTGCTGTGTGACTCTGGGCAAGTCACTTCACTTCTCAGTGCCTCAGTTACCTCATCTGTAAATGGGGATTAAAGCTGTGAGTCCCACGTGGGACAACCTGATCACCTTGTATCCCCCCCAGCGCTTAGAACAGTGCTTTGCACATAGAAAGTACTTAACAAATACCATCATCATCATCATCATCATTATTACCCCATTACAAAGCCTGCACCAGGGTAGAGCTCTAGGCAGTAGTTTGGGGTTAAGCAGTGTGGTCTGATGGACAGAGCAGTTATCATTATCACTGTAAAGTGCATTCCAAAGCCCACCCCAAGTCCCCTTCCAGACCAAGCTCAACCCCCCATTGGTGACCACCATGAGGTTGCCTGGTAATGATCACCCATAATCGTGATGCCTCTGTGGACTTGGAATTATGGACACGGGGCACTTCCAGGCCAGGGGCATTCCTGGAACGTTATTCAGCACGGGCTGTCTTCCAGCTAACCCTACCTGGGGACAGTCAGCCTAGGAGGACAGGGAGGTGGGCCGACGGGTAGTGGTAGCCAGTCCAGCGTCAAACTTACATTTCTGAGCTCGTGGCTCTTCGCTGACTCGGAGTTCGTTTCCTCGCTGTCATCCTCGGGCGTGTCTCGGAGATCTCCCAGGTCACAGTCTGGAAGGAGTCGAGACTTCACACATGCAAGGCCCAGATCCTTCTCCTGCCTCTTTCCCACCCGGGTCACTGCTACTATCACCTGTCTCCAGTGGATCAAAGTGGATTCAGCTCCCAGAGTACTTGGAACATGTCTACCACCTCTCTCATACTGTACACTCCCAAGCACTCAGTACAGTGCCCTGCACTCAACAGGCGCTCAGTAAGTATCTCTAATGATGATGCTGGGGACGAGGAAAGGGCCCCCTATTTCCCACCTCCCTTCTCTCCCTTCTTCACTTCCTCACCCCTGCTCCTGAGATCGAATAAATCACAGAAGCAGCACTGTGGGCAGAGTGCTGTACTGGACGCTTGCTGCGTGTGAGTGCTATACTAAGCACTTGGGAGAGTACAGTCGATGTAGAAGACTCTGCCCTCAAGGAGGTTAGAGCCAAACAGGGGTGACCGGCTCTCGCTCTAAGTCTCGGGTCTCAGGTTCTGTAAGGTTGACAAGCCAGGGCTTCAACTGGGCATGTCAGGGGCGTGCCCACCTGTTGTAGGAGCTGGGTGGGCCGGGCAGTGAAATGTCCCAGCATCCTCTAGGATGTGCGAGTTGAGATGGGGCAACCGGCCAGGGACGTAGCCCTGGTCTTCCCACAGAGTCCCAACGTGCATGTGGGGGGCTATTAATAGTTTATCACGGTCAAGCACTATGGTCGCCATAGCTCTGATCGGTGGTTTAATGCTCGACGCTGTTCTCGGGGGTCCATTACCAAACTCGTCGAACAGGGATTCCACGAAGCTGGGGCCGTTGTGCAGGTCTGCAGTGTTCAGGTACAGATGAGTGCTCTCCTTTCCTGAGACCAGGCGGGGGGAGAGGGGCGTCGTCACTGCCGAGCTGGTGCATCCTCCCATCCTCCCCCAGGCCCCATGGCCCCTCACCCTGGCTGACCCTCGCTTTGGCTTCCTCTCCCCGGGGTCGGTGGCTGGAGGACTGTTGACCCCCGGGAGCTGGGCAGCCGGGGAGGGTGGCCGGCAGGGGAAGTAGAGGCCGAGGGAGAGGGCGGGAGGCCAGAGGAAGGCAGGAAGAGGAGAGGGGCCCGCTCCCCCCCGACCCTCCCTCCCCCCATTAGCCCAATCCAGGCCCCAGGGGAGCGGAAGCAGCTGTCTGCACAGGCAAGTCCTGGGAAAGGGCAGAGGACGCTGGCCACAGAGGCGACCCCGGGCCACAGCGGGGAGGGCTTCCCCCCTCGGGAAGGTACCCCCTTCTCAAGACACCCCCCTCGAGAAGCAGCGTGGCTTAATGGAAACAGCACGGGCTTGGGAGGCAGAGGACGTGGGTTCTAATCCCTGCTCCACCACTTGGTCTCCTGCGTGACCTTGGGCCACTTAATTTCTCTAGGCCTCAATTACCTCATCTGGAAAATGAAGATTAAGACTGTGAGCCTCACGGGGGACAACTTGATTACCTTGTATCTACCCCAGTGCTTAGAACAGTGCTTGGCACAGAGTAAGCCCTCGGCAAATATCATCATGATTATTGTTGGTCAGACGCTGGGCCAGCTCTAGCCCCCAGTGACCACACTATCCCCATTGGCCCTGGGGGACTGGGGAGACAGGGCGCAGAGCCGCCAGACACCAGGGCTCCAGTGCCAGGTCCGCTGTGTGACCTTGGGCCAGTCGCGGAGCCTCTCTGGGTTCGGCGTCCTTGGGGGTGAAGAGGGAGAGGGCCAGGCTAGCCTGCTGCCCATGGAAGGGTTGGGGGGCAAGGGCAAGTGAGGCCAGAGATGTGGGAGTACAGAGGTCTCGGCGGATCCCCGGGGAGACTCAGTTTCCCGAGGGCTTGAACAGGTGTGAGCCCAGTTCCTCTAAGGAAATCCGGTCTCTCCTCCTGGATTCTGCTCGTCCATCCTGGGCCCAGGGCCGCTATTTCCTGGCCAGTGGAAGGGTGGGAGGGAAGGGAAGAGGGAGGAGGGGGTAGCTATGGAGCGACAGATTCCCCAGGACCAGTGGACCCCACCCTCAGGTTGCTCCAGATCGGTGTGGGAAGGGTGGGGGGCTTCCCACAGGGAAAGGGGAATCTAGGGGAGGGAGCACCAACCAGGTAGAGGCTGTGCCCTCTGCAGAATGGCGGACACCGCGGCCTTCTTCTCCAGGGCCGCAGGGCTCAGGTCCTCGCCGTCCAGCAGCTTGAGCAGTAGTCCGAGTTCCGGGAGGAGGTGCTCCAGCACTGCAAGGGAGATGGCAGAGCGGTGGGGTCACCGCCGGGGTCACCGTCCCTCACCCCCAACTGCACGGGGACCCTTTCACCTGGACCTCCCCCCTGAAAACCATGCCCAGCATGGCGTAGTGGATAGAGTGCGGGCCTGGGAGTCAAAAGGTCCTGGGTTCTAATCCCGGCTCTATCGCCTGTCTGCCGTGTTACCCTGGGTGAGTCACGTCGCTTCTCTAGGCCTCAGTCATCTCATCTGTAAAATGGGGATTGAAACTCTGTGCCCCACGTGGGACAGGGACTCTGTCCAACCCGATTTGCTTGTATTCACCCCAGCGCTTAGTACAGTGTCTGGGACACTGTAAGCATTTAACAAGAACTATAATTACAATTGTTATTACTATTCTGGCTGGAGAAGCAGCCCCTCCAGCGCCTCTCTGAGCGCCTACTACGTGCAGGGATCTGTACTGGGTGCTTGTGGCGAGCAAAGCATTGTGCTGGGTACCCACTGTGGACAGAGCCCTGTGTTGAGAGCCTGCTGTGCGCAGAGCGCTATACTAGGTGCCTGATGCGGGCACAGCGCTGTGCCGAGTGTCTACTGCCGAACTGTACTTTCCAAGCGCTTAGCACAGTGCTCTGCACACAGTAAGCGCTCAATAACAACGATCACGTGAATGAGTTGCTGAATAGATAAGTGCTTAGAATCGAGTGAAGGAATCCCTTCGGGAGGCTTTGAAGAAGGGAGGGGATAGGGTCTGGAAAAGCTGAGAAGGGATGGGTATGGGGTGGGAGGGAGGTGGAGGGGCCTGGGCTGGGGAGGAGGAGGAGGAAGAAGCAAGACCGTCCGAGGGATCCTTGGACACCAAAGATTTGCAGAGCCGTGAGAAGCAGCCGGAGACGGGGAACGACCGGGGACGTGTGACCCTGGGGGAAAGACCCCCATCCTGGGGTAGAACCGGGCCCCCCGCTCCGCACCCCCCGACGCTGCTTCTTCCTTCCTCCCGCTGCGGCAGCAGGCGCCGCCCAGCCCGGACTCCGGGACGCGGACAGGATGTGAGCCGGCCCTGCTTCCCAGCGGACGTCCCGCTATCGGTGGGACCTCCTGTTTCCTCCTCCTCCTCCTCCCCTCTTCCTCCTCGTCCTCCTCCCCGGCCACTGTTAACCCCCACTGTGCTGGTCAGCCCTCCACTCGGCCCGGGGCCTTGGTCACCTCGGGGCGGCCCTTGTCCACTCTAGACCAAGACTTGGACTCCCAAAGTGGCGTTTGGAGGATCTCTTGCTGGTCACCCTCCTGGACATCAACCTTCATGACTCAAGATAGGCCGTCAACACTCCTGACTCTTCGCCAGTGACCCAGCACGGACCATCAACACCCCTAACTCTCCCCTCTCCATCCCTGACCCTCCTCCGGTGATCCAGCTTAGACGCTCGTCCATGGATCTGTCCAAACTCCTCTGGACCTGCTGGGATTCCCCGCTGCACAGTTCTCTTTAGGAACGGATTCCCTGTGCTCACCTCGGGCCAGAGGAAGAAGTGATGTATTCTATCCTACCGTTCCACCCTCCCCACCCCCGTTAGCGCTTAGTTTAGTGCTTTGCAGACAGCACTCAAGAAACATCTTTGACTAGGTGATTGAAGTTTCCTTTTGTTTGCTCTAAACCCGCCCCGGTGGGGTCCCTCGGCCTGGTGGGGTGGGATTTGGGGAACAACAATTCCAGGTCGGTCCGGTCCACCCCCTTGCTGGTTCTGCCAACTCCAGCCCTGCCCCCTCTCAGCCTGTGTCTGTCCGGCCTGCAGCCTCTCCTCGCCGGGAAGCCGAACTTCCTCCCACTGAGCCTCCTGATTCTTTTTTCCCGGGTGCGGGGGGTTTATCCTGATTATGTCTCCTTTTTGTCCGTCTCCCCCGAATAGACTGTGAGCCCCGTCACTGGGCAGGGATTGTCTCTATCTGCTGCCGAATTGTCCATTCCAAGCGCTCAGTACAGTGCTCTGCACACAGTAAGCGCTCAATAAATACTATTGAATGAATGAATGGAGGACCCCCACGAAGGGGGAGGGTCTCATAGGGGTCCCGGGGACCTACCTCGCCCCCGTCTCCCCAGCGAAGGCTCTTTTCCCCGCGGAAAAGGCAGCAGGGAAGAACCCGGAGCCACCTCTGCGCCACGCGGGGGCGACGACATCAGCTGCAGAGGCGGGAAAGGGATATTCGTTCAATAGTATTTATTGAGCGCTTACTAGGTGCAGAGCACTGTACTAAGCGCTTGGAGTATACAATTCGGCAACAGATAGAGACATCCCCTGCCCAATGAGGGGCTCACAGTCGAATCGGGGGAGACAGACTAAAACAAGACAACATAATCGCGATAAATAGAATATGTCGCCATGGCCTCTCTGGGCTCACAGGGGGCGCCAGCACACCTCGGTTGAGACTTTGGTCAGAGGCCTCAGCATCTACACCGTGCCTCGTCTGCCTAGCAGAGGACACCAGAAACAGAATTCGACCACTGGGGGAATGCCTTCCCAGCAGCAGGCTCGTTGGCTACCGAGGAACAAATCACGTTCGGGCTTTTGGGATGGGGGGGGGGCAAGCTTACTCAAGTACTCACGGATCGGGGGGGAGGTCCAGGGGTCTTACCCACATCTCTGGGGTGCATTCTCTCCATCGTACAGATGAAGCGAATGAGGTCCGGGGGAGTTGAGTGACTTGCCCAGGGCCACCCGGCAGGCCGGGACCGGGGCCTCCTATCAGTCACTCTTACCGATGGAATGTCTGCCTTGTGCAGAGCACTGCACGGAACGCTGAGGAGAGAGCAACAGAGAGAGACGACCCGACCCCTGGCCTTGAGGATCTTTTAATTTGGCGGGAGAGACTATTGTGCTCCCTCAACCTCTTTGCTGTGACCCTTACCCCCTCACTCCCTGCTTCCTCCCACTCCCCTCTCTGTCTTCCCTATTAGAGGGCAAGCTCTTCTAAGTCTCTAATTTGCTTAGTACAGTGCTCTGTAGGTACTCGGTACATACCAATACTGCTAATACTGTCCGGTCCAGTCCTCCCCCAGTAGATGATGATTCCCCCACTATGATAGGGCAGGGCTGGGGGCCGGGGGAGAGATAGGGTCTTCTCCCTCCCTGACTGCCTGGCCCCATGGTCGGGGCACGGCCACCCGGGCACAGGCTGAGGCTGGAGGTCTGGACTCAGGGCAGTGGACCTTCTGGTGTGTAGGACACTCCCTCCCACTTCCGCCTTGATGCCCAGCGGGCACAGGCAGCTGGGGAGGGGCTCGGAGCCACAAAGCCAGTGTTGTGTGTGAACAGAGGGGAACGGGAGAGGAAGGAGGGGAGGAGGCTGAACTTTTCTGACCCCGGATGGAAGCCCCAAGTGTCCCTCGGGGGAGACAAGATCCCCATGGACTGACCCAAGGCAGGGCCTAAGGCCCAGTGCAGGGGACAGGACCGAGGGGGCCTTTGGGTACCCAAGGTGGGAGTTCACCTGCCCCAGGGGAGCAAGGGTGATCTCTGCCATAGGGTACAAGGATGGGGGGACAATGCAGGCTGGACTAGTGAGTGAAGACAGCTCCCCACCTCCCATGAGGCTCTCCCAAGCACCCTGCAGAGTGTCTTGCACACACTGGGTACCCAACACAGCACCTTGCGTGTACCAGGTATCCAGTACACTTCCCTGCAGGCACCGGATGCCGACCACAGAACTCTGCAGACACCAGGTGACAAGCACCATGCCCTGCACCTGTCAGGAGCCCAACAACAATAATAATAATAATTATAGTATTCGTTAAACTCTTACTAGGTTCCAGGCACTGTACTGAGCACTGGAGCAAATGTAAGGAAACTGGGTTGGACACAGTCCATGACCCACAAGGGGCTCACAGTCTTAATCCCCATTTTACAGTTGAAGTCACTGAAGCACAGAAAAGTTAAATGGCTTGCCCAAGGTAACACAGCAAACAAGTGTCAGAGCCAGGTTTAGAACCCAGGTCCTTCCGACTCCCAGCACTGTGCTCTATCCACTAGGCCGTGCTATTTCCCTACAACACTCTGCATGCGGAAGGGCTCAGTACGGTGCACTGCACACACCAGGTCCCCAGCACAGCGCTCTGCACGTAGGCACCTGACCCCCGCTGGACAGGAGATTTTCTTGAAACTCTTCCTGGGGGCCCCCATCTCAGGACACTCACAGTTCCCCAAACCAAAGCCTCCTAAGAGCCATCTTCCCCAGAAGATCTTCCCTGACTGACCCTCCCTTTCTCACTCACACCATCCTGCCCCTCTAGTGTTTAATCAATCAGTCAGTGGTCTTTACTGAGTGTTTACTGTGTGAAGAGCACTGTACTTCGTGCTTGGGAGAGTACAATACAGCAGACTCGGCAGACACATTCCCTGCCCACAACAAGCTTACCGTCTAGAGGGCTGTATGCTTATTGATTGCTCTATCTGCCAGCAAATATGAGTATGTGTACAATTCCTATTTTAAGGTAGGCCCCTGAAAGTGTTGTCTGATTGGTCTGGGTAACAACTTCTTGCTCTGAAGATACCCAGTTCAAAGTTGTCAGAGGTGATAAAAATGACAACATTCTAGCTTATTAAGCTAAACTCAAATGGAAACACTGCTTCATTCAGGGACCTTAAATTTATAGACCGTAGACTGCAAGCTCATTGTGGGCAGGGAATGTGTCTGTACTCTCCCAAGTGTTTAGTGCAGTGTTCTGCACACAGTAAGTGCTCAATAAATACGACTGACTGACCGTTGGTTTTGGTAGGACTGCTGCAGTAACTGTGCATCTTATCTCCAGTGTATTAAGGCCAGTCACTCCAGCACTTATGTCCCCCTTTTTCCCCTCTGTCCTGTCCAGTCTGCCAGCACCTCCAGGCCCGAGCCAACAGGCATTTTAGTGGTCACTTGACATTATTGCTTTATCCCTGATAATTACATTCCAGACTCCCTGGGATCCTCATCTCCCAATCAGCGATGGGTGGGACCCCAGACAGGGTTGTGATTACTAACCTCTTCCTACCCCAAGCTCTCCAAATGCAAAGCCACCATCGCCCGCATCCCCTTCCACCACAAGACTACCACCTGCAGCCCCCGGAGCAACTCCCCCCTCCACTTCCTTCCCCAGCCTGTCTCTGGGGTAGAAGATGGAAGCCTGGTGGGCGTGGGGGTCGGGGGAGATGGAGGTCATTGTTTATGGCCAAAATAGCCTCTTCCTGCCACAGTGGCTAGGGACACGGAAGAATGGGAAAGGTGGGGGGAGGGGGCCGTAAACAAAAATATTTTTAGTCCTGGTGGCTTCTTGGGGGCTGGCACACCGAGGGCTAGAAGACGTGGGCACAGGCGAGGGAGCTGAGGGCAGGGAGGGAGAGTTGTGGAGGGAGAGGAACCAGAAAGGGGAGCAGAGGAGCCAGCCGGGGGGGGAGGGAGACCAGCTGTGGAGAAGCAGCCGTGGGAAGGAAGCAGTTGGGAAGGGAGAAGTTGACTGTGGGGGGAGTAGAAATGGGGTGGTGTGGATACTGTGGGCCCAGGGCACAGGTGGTACTGACCCCACCCACAGGGCCCGGGGGGAGGTTTGGGTCCTCCTAGAACTGCCCTTGCTGCCTCCAGCGGGCCTAGCTGAGCAGGGTAGGACAGGGCAGAGTGGGGAGGGCACCAGGAAGCTCAAAGGAGGGAGCAGCTTTCGGTCAGGGGGAGACGGGAAGGCTCAGGGCCTTGCTGCCAGGATGAGGCAGTGCTAGAGTTTACAGGATAAGGAAGGGGGTGATCCCTATTGCCCTTCCCCCCTTACTGCCTCTCCATTATGCCCAGTCCTACCCCCTTTACCCGAGGCACATAAGGTCCCAGTATCGGGGACAGTTCCAGACCCCACCCTGCCCAGGATAGCACAGCTGCAGCTCCATCACCCTCCCCGTCGAGGACCTCCCCGCAACCCCCCAAGTTCCGGGGCAGACTAGCCCGACCCGCTTGTCCAATTAGGCAGCCTGGGAGGGGGGGAGCAGAGTGATGGGGTGAAGAGCGGAAGGGGCGTGAGAGGAAGAGAAGGGGGAGAGAAAGCAGGGGAGTGGATAAGGGAGGGTGAATAGGGTGGGGAAATGAGGGGTTAGTCAGGGAAGGCTTCTGTGAGGAGATGTGATTTTAGTAGGGCTTTGAAGGGGAGAAGGGTGGTGGTCAGTGGGATATGAAGAAGAGATTTATTATTATGATAGCATATATTAAGTGATGACATATGCCAAGCACTGTTCTATAAGATCCGGGTTTCTGTGGCCAACCCTCCTTCTTCCCTGGAACTCCCTCCCCTTTCACAACCAGAGGACCACTACCTTCCCCATCCTCAAATCCTTTCTGGAATTATACCTTTTCCGGGAAGCCTTCCCTGATTAACCTTTTATCTCCCCTTCCTTATTTGAGTCCTCCAACCAGCACCCCAGGTTCCACACCACCTAAGCAGGTGAGTCTTCAACTCGGACAAGCTCTTATGCCCATCTATACACTATTACTTCCCCCATATGTAGTTTATTTTTGTGTCTGTCTTGCCACTTTCCCGCACAACCTCCACCTAGATTATAAACTCTTTAAAGGTAGGGATCCTGAGGGCCACATCTCCTCCAAGAGGCCTTCCCGGAATAAGCCCTCTTTTATTAATATTATTACTACTAATACTAATAATAATAACGGTATTTATAAAGGGCTTACTATGTGCCAACCACTGTTCTAAGTACTGGGGTCCTTTCCCTGGCTCCCTCTCCCTTCTCCATCTTCTATGCACTTGGATCTGTGACTTTTGGGTATTTGATATTCGCCCCAACCTCAATCCCACAACACTTAGGTACATATCTTTAAATTATATATTATAAATTATTTATATGAACATGTCTCCCCCTCTAGACTGTAAATTCATTGTGGGCAGGGAATGTGTCTGCTATCTCTGATGCATTCTACTCTCCCAAGCACTTAGTACAGTGCTCTACACATAGTAAGTGATTGATAAATACTTCTGATTGATTTATTGTATTCTCCCAAGCTTTTGGTACAGTGTACTACACACAGTAAGTACGCAATAAATACCATTGATTGATTGATTAATTGAACCCTGTGAGTGAGGGAAGGCTCAGAGGGAAAACTTTACAGCGTTGTCTAGTGGAAAGAGCACGGGACTGGGAGTCAGAGGACCTGGGTTCTAATCCTGGCTCTGTCACATGACTGCTGTGTGACCTTGGTCCAGTCAGTGGAAGCAGCATGGCCTAGTGGCAAAATCACGGGCTTGGGGGGCAGAGGACACGGGTTCCAATCCCGACTCTGCCATTTGTCTTCTGTGTGACCTTGGGTAAGTCACTTAACTTCTCTGTGTCTCAGCTGCCTCTCTGTAAAATGGGGATTAAGACTGTGAGCCCCACGTGGGACAACCTGATTGCCTTTTATGTACCCCAGCGCTTAGAACAATGGTTGGCACGTAGGAAACGCTTAAATCCCATTATTATTATTATTATTATTCTCTGGGCCTCAGTTTCCTTGTCTGTAAAATGGAGATTGAATACCTGTTCTTCTCACTTAGTGAGCTCCAGGTGGCTCAGGGATGATGATGATATTGCTGATATTGCATCTGACTAAGCTCTTAGTACAGTGCTTAGCATTTAATAAAAGATTCAACAAATACCAACATTGTTATTGTTACTTTGGTTGCGGGGAGCTGGAGGGGAGGGAGCTAAAGTCGCCCAGCTGGGGTTTCGTCCTGAGGGTCTCCGGCCTTACCGGGCTCTCTGCAGCTGGACTGGCCCCTCCCTGCTGGACCCCCACAGCCTCGCCCCCCGATCCTGCTGGGTCTGAGGGGCTGTCTTCAGCTGCACATCGAGGTGTGGTCAAAGGGGTGGAACCTCCCCCTCCTGTCTTCCCCCCTCGCCCCCCAGCCGGCCTCCAAGACCAGCTCCCTGTCCAGCCCAGCCTGGGCTATAAAAAGCCCCGAGCGACTATCCATTCCAGCAGGAATGCTTGTCATGCTTTGTCCCACCCGCCCAACCGGCCGGTCCGGGCAGGGGTCCGACAGCTGAGCCCCCTCCCCTCCCTTCCCCACCCCCGCCCGTCGCCACCGCCCTGGGGAGGGGCCGGGAATGCGAGGCGGCAGCGACCTCGGCCCCTGCGGGGGCGAAGGGAGCCGAGAAAACCTCTCAAACAACAATCCTTCCTGGGATTTAGGAAGGGTTTACCCTGCGCCGGACACTGCGCCAAACTCCCGCTGGCCCTGGCTAGGAAGAGGCGGCTGAGGGGTGTACGGTCTGGGCGGGGAGTCCGGTCAGGATCCCCAAACATCTTTCCGAACCCCCTAACCATCGCCCTCCCGCCCCCGCGGTCCGCGCTTTGACACCTCGCCCTCGACGCCCCAGGAGGCAGGAAGGACCTGACATTCCTTTGGGGGGGCGGAGCAGGGAGGGGACGGGGCGCTCCCCTCTCTCCCCCTGCCCCCTCACCCCACGGAGTGGGGCTGGGACCGGCAACAGCAGAGAGCCCGGGCCTGGGAGTCCGAAGGTCCTGGGCTCTAATCCCGACTCCATCGCTTGTCTGCTATGTGGCCTTGGGCAAATCATTTTACCTCTCTGGGCCTCAGTTCCCTCATCTGTAAACTGGGGATGGGGACTGTGTCTAACCCGATTTGCTTGTAACCACCCCAGCGCTTGGTACAGTGCCTGGCACCTCAGAAGCGCTTAATATGTACCTTTATTATTATTGTCATCATCAGCCCCTCAGTGCCCTCGTATGCTCTCGCTGAGGGGCTGGGGGAGGGTTGGGGGTGGGCCGGGGGCGCGCCTCTCCGAGAAGGAAATGGCTGGCGTCCAGACCAGGCCGTTTTCCCAGCAGCCGCACGCCTGGCGGCAGGTCCCAGCACGATGCGGTCGGGGCGCGGCGGGGGCGAGGCGGGGCCGGGTGGGTGGGTGCAGCAAGGGTTAACCGTGTCAGCCCCGGCCAGGCAGGCCCTCGATCGCTCCCTCGCCTCACCGGGGCTTTGAGAATAATTCTGGCATTTGTTAAGCGCTTGCTATGCGTATGCACTGCACTAAGCGCTGGGGGGGGCACCAGCAAATCGGGTTGGACGCAGTCCCTGTCCCACGTCACAGTCTCAATCCCCCTTTTATAGACGAGGTAACTGAAGAGAAGTGAAGCGACTTGCCCACGGTCACACAGCGGACAAGCGGCGGAGTGGGGGTTAGAACCCACGACCTTCTGACTCCCAGGCCCGGGCTCAAAGCCTCCTCTGCTTGGCTAGGGTGGGTGGGGGGAAGCCCACCCGCTGACTCAATCCCAGACCCCACCGTAGCCCACTGGTGAGGGGGCACCGTGACTGCTTGGGTGGAAATGGAAGTGACGTGGAGGTGACCCCTCCCTCCCCTGTGCCCCCAAAACTCTTCTAGTTGCAGGACAGGAAGCAGAGGGGTTCAGGAGGGGACGACCGAGAGAGGGGAAAAGCCCCTCATCCCCGCTATCCATGATGTTTTTGAGCATCTATCTCACCCCATCTAGAGAAGCAGCATAGTTTAGTGGAAAGAGCCCGGGCTTGGAAGTCAGAGGTCGCAGGTTCTAATCCCCACTCTGCTACTGTATGACTTTGGGCAACCCTACTTAAAACTCACCTCCTCCAAGAGGCCTTCCCAGACTGAGCTCTACTCCCTCTACCACTCCCCTTCACCTCTCCGCAGCTAAACCCGCTTTTCCCCCTTTCCCTCTGCTCCTCCCCCTCTCCCTTCCCATCCCCTCAGCACTGTACTCGTCCGCTCAACTGTATATATTTCCATTACCCTATTTATTTTGTTAATGAATTGTACATTGCCTTGATTCTATTTAGTTGCCATTGTTTTTACGAGATGTTCTTCCCCTTGTCTCTATTTATCGCCATCGTTCTTGTCTGTCCGTCTCCCCCGATTAGACTGTAAGCCCGTCAAACGGCAGGGACCGTCTCTGTTGCCGACTGGTTCATTCCAACGCTTAGTACAGTGCTCTGCACATAGTAAGTGCTCAATAAATACTATTGAATGAATGAATGAAAGTCACTTCACTTCTCTGTGACTCCATCTGTAAAATGGAGATGGAGACTGTGAGCCCCACGTGGGACAACCTGATTACCTTGTATCTACCCCAACGCTTAGAACAGTGCTTGATACATAGCAAGTGCTTAACAAATGCCATCATTATCATTATAAACTCCTCGAGAGCAGGGATCATATCTACTAATTTTACAGTGCTATGCAAAAAGTCAACTCTCAGTAAACACCACAGCTGGCTCGATTGCAGAAAACACTGGGAATGTTGAAGGCCTGTCTCGCGATGACTGGAATCATTCATTTAATCATATTTACTGAGCACTTAGTGTGTGTAGAGAACTGTCCTAAGAGCTTAGCACTGTTATAATCACTTGGGAGAGTACAAATGCAATAGAGCTGGCGGACACATTCCCTGCCCACAGTGAGTTTATAGTCTAAAAGTGATCACCACTTTGCCCTCTTAATCATGCAACTCAAGAAGTCTTCATTGATGCCAGCAACAGGGAACTGGGCTTTCGCTCAGTCTCCCTGCAGAAGAACAAGTGCGTGGGGGGGGGGAGAAGTGTCACTGAGGCCCTGCTGTGGGGGTGATGAGGCCAGTGGCCCGAGGTTCTGGTTGTGGGGGCGACGGTGTCCCCGGATCCCAGTTCTAGGGACGAAGGGGCCAGTGACTTCCCCACAGCTGTGACTAACGATTGACTGATCCCATCCTTGCTCCCACCAGGAATCCATCCAGATCTGAGAACATCTGAGCTTGGCCAGAGAGATGGGAATCGGTTGTGTCTGCCCCGGTCACTCCGCAAGTCAAGCCACATCCCCTCGGACTCTCAGTGGGCTGCTGCCTCTCTGGGGTGGGGTGGGGGGGTTTCCTGGGAAACCCCCTCTCCGCTCCTACTGAGAACAAGGCCTTTGATGGCTGGGAGCCAGGCCTCTCCCGGGAGGAGCAGATGCTGGCCCCTAACCGGGCTGCGGAGGACAGAGGAAGCGCCGCCCCTTCCGGGAATTCCCGGAGTCCGGACGGAGGCAGGGGGGAGGAGGGGACACTGCGGCCCCCCAACCATGAGCTTCCGGCCAGACTGGTGTCCGGGCAGCCCCAGACCAAGTGGCTGGGTCAAGACCCTGCCTTCGTGGCCAGAGATGCCCTATGCTAAGCCAGCCATCTCTGACTAGGTCAACTGTCCCCCCCCAACCACACATTCTGACTGGCTCAAAGAGAGCTCCAGGGTGGGAACTGGCTGGAAAGATTGATGGAAGGGAAGTGGAGAAGGACAGGATTAGGAGGGAGGCAGGGAGACCAGGAGGCCCCAGGACAGCTTGAGAGAGCCAGCCCTGGCTCTCTCAAGCCACAGTCCAGGCAGACCCATCAACCAACCATATCTACTGAGCATCAACTGTGTACAGAGCACTGTACTGAGCATTGACTAGAGCAAGTACATATGATTCCTGACCTCGAGGAACTTACATTAGATCAATTAACGGTACTGAGTAACTATTGAGTGTAGAACACTCCACTAAAAGCTTGGAAGAGCATAATACACTGTGAACCCCATGTGGGACAGGGATTGTGACCAACCTGATTAATTTGTATCTACCATAGCCCTTAGAACAGGGCTTGACAGATAGTAAGCACTTAATAAATGTAATAATACTAATAACTTGTATCTTCCTAACACTTAGAGCTGCACTTGACACTTAGTAAGCACTTAATAAATGGTTATTATTATTACCACTGTTATAGATTTGGACATGACCCCTGCCCCCAGAGAGCTTCCAGTCCAGTGGGGCAGACATGGAAATTAATAATAATGATAATGATGATATTTGTTAAGTATTTACTGTGTGCCAGACACTGTTCTAAGCACTGGGGTTGATACAAGGTAATCAGGTGGTCCCTCATGGGGCTCACAGTCTTAATCCCCATTTTACAGGTGAGGTCACTGAGGCACAGAGAAGTTAGGTGGTTTGCCCAAGGTCACACAGCAGACAAGTGGCAGAGTTGGGATTACAACCCACATCCTCTGACTCCCAAACCGGTGCTCTTTCCACTAAGCCACGCTGAAAGATATGGAGAGGAGTGCTACAGGGTTGGTGGAATGAGTATCCAAGGGCTTAAAGCCAAAGTACTGAAGTGGCAGTTGGGGGGAGATAAGATGGGGCGATGAAAGATCAGTCTTGGAAGGCTTCCTGGGGGAGATGGGCTTTTCCAAAGACTTTGAAACTGGGGAGAGCGTTGGCCTATCGGACATGAAGGGGGAGGGAGTTCCAGGCAGAAGTTGGAGGCGGCAGAAGGGAGGGTGAGGATGGGAGGGGGACGAGAGACTAGGTGTGGGTGGGAAGAGACCTGATGGAGAGGGAAAGGTGTAAGGGCAGAGATACCTGCATAGATAATGACCTTTGCTATCCAAACACCTCACTTATTCACTCTCTCTTCCATGCCTCTCCCATCCCACCCCCCTAAACACGCGAATCCCAACCTTCCTCCCAGCCCAGATTTCTCCTCAAAGAGCCCCAGCTCTGACTTCTGACCCCCACTCCCGCCTGCCCTTCTTTTCTGGGTCCCGTCCCCCCTCCATCCAGGCGGAGACCCCCCCCCCCGACCCGAACGCCTCATAGACCCCTGCAGAAACCGTGTCCGGGGGGTGGGGGGACCCCTCCCCCCTTGCTCCTGGGGGTCACGGAGAGCTAGCGGAGCCCGGCTCCGTGCGGGAAACTTCCACGGAGAAAGTCACAAGGCTGTGACCCCTCCACACTCAAAGGATTACAGCTGGACCTGGTCCGGGACTCTGGCGTCCTCGCCCCCAGCTCGTAGGGGGGCGGGGTTGCCATCCGCTTCGGTGGGGAAAGTGGGGAGGGGGGGTCCGAGCTCCGGGACACTTCGCGGACCCCGACGTCCAGTTCTGGGGACCTCGAGGGAAGCCACAACCTCCCGCGGTTCAAAGACCCCCCCCCACCCTCCCTCGGAGTGGGACCCCCTAAACAGCCCTTTCCAGGGTTCCGGCCCGGCTGACACTTTGGGGGGCTGCGGGGGGAGACGCCTCCTGCCCAGCGAGAGGCCGTGGGGAGGAGGAGACCCCCTGAGATGGCAAGGGCTTGTTTGGAGAGGGAGGTGGAGAAGACCGGGGTGGCGGGGGACCCTCCCCCCGGGGTCCCCGGGTCCAGGACTCACCGCTCGACCTGTCCATGGTCGGGGGTCGCGGGGGGCGAGGGTGTCCGGCCGCTGGGCTCCTTCCACCTTGCAGCGAGGCTCCCGGGCGTAACTTCCTCGTCGCTTCCTCCGGACCGGCTGAAGCCGGGTCTTAGCGCCCGCGCCCCCGCCCCCGCCTCCTCCCCCCAGCGGGCTGGGAGCCGGGGGACCCGGGCTCTAGCCCCACCTCATCCGACGGTCGTCTGGGGGGGGGTCTAGGCCCAGCCCCGGAACCCCTCCGGGCCTCGGCCCCTTCGTCTGTAAAATGGGGGGAAGGGTCCCGCATCTCCGACCCCCCCACCACACGGGACCGTGGGTTGGCTAGAAGTGACCGAAAGGAAAGATCGCGGGTGAAACCGAAGGGTCTGTGGGACCCCGGGCTCCTCCAAGCCCCCCGAGACCTAGGAGCTTAAAGGACAAATGAGAAGCAGCTTGTCTTAATGGAAAGAGCACGGGTTTGGGAGCCAGAGGTCGTGGGTTTTAATCCCCGCTCCGCCACTGATCAGCTGTGTGATTTAGGGCAAGGCACGTAACTTCTGCGTGCTTCAGTTACCTCCTTTATAAAAGAAGGATTAAGGCTGTGACCCCCACGTGGGGCAACCCGATTACCTTGTATCTACCCCAGCGCTTGGAACAGGGTTTGGCACATAGTAAACGCTGAACAAATACCATCGTTATTATTAAATGGTGGCTACTGTATGGCCAGAATGGGCAGGTCCTACCGCAGGACCTTGAGTCCCACAGTTGCTTCCCCCATACCGCCACCCCCACCCATCTATTCACCCCTTTTGCACGGCAACTCTTCCAGGCCAAGAACTACGTAGCACCTCATAGAACTTGGTAATAATAATGATGGCATTTGCCAAGCGCGAACTATGTGCCAAGAACTGTTCTAAGCGCTGGAGATGACACAAGGCAATCAGGTTGCCCCACGTGGGGCTCACAGTCTTCATCCCCATTTTACAGATGAGGTAACTGAGGCACAGAGAAGTGAAGTGGCTTGCTCAAGGTCACACAGCAGACAAATGTGCACCAGGATTTGAACCCATGTCCTCTGACTCCCAAGCCCTCTTGCCACTAGGCCGTGCTGCTTCTCAGAAGACACGTAGCACAGTACTTTACACCCAGGACAGTGCTAGGCACCCAACACTGCACTCTACATTCAGTAGACTTTCAGAGCAGTACTGTATGCCCAGTAGGAGCTCAGCACAGTACTCCACACACAGGATGCACCCAGCACAGTGCTCTGCACCAAGTAGACAATCAATCAATGATGGTTATTGAGCACTTACTCTAGTCAGAACCCCGTATTAAGTAATTAGGAGAGCAAAATAGGATTAATAGACAAATCGCTGACCTCGAAGAGACTACAATCAGTCAATTGATGATATTTATTGAGCACTTACCGTGTACAGAAAACAGTACTAAGAATTTAGGATAGCACAGTACAATAAAGGCAGGGTAATCTGGCCTGGGAATCAAGAGACCTGGGTTCTAATCCCAGTTCAGCCTTATTTCTGCTGTGTGACTTTGGGCAAGTCATTTAACTTCTCTTTGCCTCAGTTTCTTCATCTGTAAAATGGGGGGGGGATCCTATTTCTTCGTGAGGGGAAGGGATTATGTCCAACCTGATTATTTCGTATTCTACCACAATGCTTAGTAAAGTACTTGACAAATAGTAACCTCTTAATAAATAGTAGTAGTAGTAGTATCCATTCAATTGCATTTATTGAGCGCTTACTGTGTGCAGAACACTAAACACACGGGAGAGTACAATGTTACAATAAACAGATGCATTCACTGCCCACAATGAGCTCAAATTACAGATATATACATAATTGCTGTGGGGCTGGGAGGGGGGAAGAATAAAGGGAGCAAGTCAGGGCAATGCAGAAAGGAGTGGGAGAAGAGGAAAGGAGGGGCTAGTCAGGGAAGGCCTCTTGGAGGAGACGTGCCTTCAATAAGGCTTTGAAAGTGGGGGAGAATAATCGTCAGGATTAGTAATAGTAGGCAGGATCCCTGCCCACAAAGGTTTTACAGTCTAGAAGGAAAGGCAGACATTAAAATGAAATATAAATCAGGGGAAATGGGAAAGTGTACGGATATGAACATAAGAGTTGTGGGTCTGAGAGTGGGGTGAATAGTAAATGCTTAAAGGGAACTGTTACTAGTTCACAGGGGGAAGGATGTAGAGAAATAAGGACCTACAGTAGGCTCAATATCCGCTATTGATTGGTTGGTCGGGACGAGGTAATCAGATCGAACACAGTCCTCGCCCAACATGGACCTCACAGTATAGTTTATCTGCAGTTTACAGCTGAGGAATTGGCGCCTGGAGAGGTGAAGTGACTTGCCTGAGATCACATAGCGGGTCAGGGGCAGAGCTGGGATCGGAACCCGGGCGTCCAGACTCCCAGCCCAGAGCGCAAACTATGAGGCCACACCGCTTCTCTTTATCCCCACAAAGGCACCTCGGGGACCCGAAGGGCTCGTCTCCTTTGGACCTCCAATGCCACATCTCACGCTGGACCCGAGCCGGCTCCCAGAAGGTATCCGGGCTCTCGGCCCCTCCCCGTTCCCCGCCCCCCGCCCCCCCCGCCCATATTTTCTCTCCTCGCTGCGGGGCCGTGTAAAACGCTCCTTGTTCGGCCCCGCACAATGCGGCTGTTATCTCTCTCCCCGCTCTGGGGAAGTGACGCCCAGAGCCCCCCGCCCCCTTCCTCGGGAACGGCCCTGCGGCCGGCTGGCACCGGCGTGGGGAGGCTGGGTGGAAACCCCTTCCCCAGAATTCCGCCTCAGACCCCAGGCCTCCCACCCTCCACCCCCGGGTCCGGTCCATCCCCAGGGCCCGCGGATGATGGTCCATCCTCGGTCCGGTTCAGAGATCTGGGAATTTTTTAGGGCTTGGACACTCTTCCTTTCCTCCCCTTCCCCCCAGGCCCTTCCCGTGGAGAAGCAGCGTGGCCTAACGGAAAGAGCCCGGGCCTGGGAGTCAGAGGATCTGAGCTCTAATCCCAACTCCAGTTATCTGCTGTGTGTCGTAGAGCAAATCGATTAAATCTCTCTGGGCCTCAGTTTCCTCAGCTATAAAACGGAGGATTTAATATCTCATCTCCCCTTTGGAATGAGAATCCCCGGTGGTATAGATGATTGGGTCTGATCTGACTGTATTGTAATTCCCCCCTAAAGCGCTTAGTTGTATCTTTTGATGGTAGTTAAGTGCTTTCTATGCGTCAAGCACTGTGCTAAACGCTGGAGTAGATACAAATTTATCAGGTTGGACCCAGTACTTTCTCACACGGGACTCATAGTCCTTGGCATATAGTAAGTGCTTAATCAACACCACATTTATTATTACAATTGAGATAATAACAACGGTATTTGTTAAGTGCTTATTATTTGCCCCACACTGTACTTATTATTAGGGAAGCAGCGTAGCCTAGTGGCTTGGAGTCAGAGGACATGGGTTCTAATCCCGCCGCCTCCGCAACTTGTCTGCTATGTGACCTTGGACAAGCCACTTAACTTCTCTGTGCCTCAGTGACCTCCTCTGTAAAATGGGGATTCAGACTGTGAGCCTCATATGGGCAATCATGACATTATCTTGTATCTACCCCAGCTTTAGAACAGTGCTTGGCATATAGTAAGTGCTTAACAAATACCATTATTATTATTATGTCGACCCCTGTGGATGACAGACCCTCTGTTCCAGCTCCCCCTAACCCCCCCGCACATCTTCCAGTGGTCCAGCCCCTGTCTTTGTTCGAAACAGTATGATTTCTATCTGTGAAAAACAAAGAACCCAGAAGAATAATAATAACGATGACGGTATTTGTTAAGCGCTTACTATGTGCCAAGCACTGTTCTAAGCACCGAGGGTAGATACAAAGTAGTCAGGTTGGCCCACGTGGGGCTCACAGTCTTAATCCCCATTTTATAGATGAGGTTACTGAGGCACAGAGAAGTTAAGTGACTTGTCCAAAGTCACACAGCTGAGAAGTGACAGAGCCGGAGTTAGAACGCACGTCCTCTGACGCCCAAACTTGTGCTCTTGCTTATTAGACCAGAATCTCTCGCAGGTCCCAGAGACGCAGGGAGAAAGGATGCTTTTTTGGGGAGAGGGATGGGACGGGGAAGGAGGTGAGGCTCATAGGTAGCATCGATGCTGAGGTCGTCGTGAGGGGGATCAGTGCAGAAAATCCAGGCTGAAAAGCATCCAAAAATGGGAAGCGGAAGGATCCAGCCAACAGATAATTTATCTGTGTCCTGCCCCCGCCCTGCGCCGCCCCCCAGGACCCTCCTCCCCTTCCCTGCGCCTTGTAACCAGGGTGACCCTCCCCCAGCTCCAGCCCAGCAGCCACCCTGGCTCCTTGGAGCCCGAGATACATCGTGAATTTGCGACCCGTCCCAACCTCGACGAGGCCACAGCCCAGCCTGGCCGGGCTCGCCAAGCTTCGCTGCCCCCGGGAAGCTTTCCAGTTTCCGCTCGGAGGCCCGAGGCGTCTCCCTGCCGCCCCCCACAACCGGAGAGACAGGGGGACCCTTCGAGATGCAGTCCCGCGATATGGTGAAAACCCAGGAATCAGGAGGACGTGGGTGGCTTTTTTTTTTTATTTTTCCAAAGCGCTTTTCACATGACACACATCGTCTGTTCTCCTCACAACAGCCTTGTAAGGTAGAGAGAGGTGGGTCCGAACATCCCAATTCTAAAGATGGGGAAACTGAGGCCCGGAGAGGGGAGGTGGCTGGCTGGGGGAGGAACCTGGCCTCAATCCGTGTTCCGAGCCCGAGGCTGTTTCCGCCACACCATGCTCCTTGTGAAATTCCGAGGGCGGAGGCCGGGGCCTAACCAGCAAAGGTAACAGTGACTGTTCCATCCGGGCCTCAGTTTCCCTGGCATCGGTCTTGTGGGGGTGGGGGCGGGAGCAGAGGGGGAGGGCTGAGTCGGCCCGCCCAGAGGCTGGACGGGAGGGCTGGTGGCCGGCCTGGACAGTGGCTTCGGCCCTTGGTGTTCTAGGCACGTAGGTCGGGCGTTGGGGGGTGGGCGACCCTCCTGGGGCGGGGAAGAGATGTGCCCGGGCCCGGGGGCCGGGGGCCGGGGGCAGGGCCAGGGGCCGGCAGTGGGGCTGGTTTGATTGCACTTGTGGTGGTGGGGGGAGGCCTACACCAGCCTGAAAACCCCAGCAGTTTGAGTCTGCTGGGACCTCAGGCAGGCTCTCCCCCATCTGGGTCCGGCCTGGGGGGGGGGGGCAGCAGCTAGGGGAGCCCCCTCTCCCACCCCCCTTCCCCGTTCCGGAGGGCTCCAGGGGGGGCGGGGAAAGTGGAGACGTCGGGGTTGGGGGACAGGCTCCCTTGAGAGGAAGAGACTGCTCATAGTAGACCCCAAGGAGGGGCGGGAGTAAGATTTGGTATAAAAAAAGACGCTCGTGCGGGGAGGGCGACTCCTAACCCTATCCCCCTCACCCCACCACCTCCCCCTTGCACTGGGCAAAGGGGGGAGGGAGGCGGGGGAGGCAGCGGGGGAGGGGTTCAGGTACCCCCCACCCTCTGCGGGCTGCGGCCCCTATTGCACATGAGAGTTCATTCAGGGCTTCAGGAGAGAGGTCCTTCTAGACTCTATAGGTTTGTAGGTAGCTCTCTCTCATACATATATTTATCTATCTAGCTATCTGTCTATAGATAGCATACTCTATTTCTATAACCTTCCAGGGGGCCAGAAGGCCGAGACTCTAGAACAGCCGGGCTTGTTTCTTCAATTCGTTCCTCTTCCAGAGAGCCAGCCGGTCAAACTCGGACATGGCCATGCCGAAGATGTGGCGGAATTCCTCCGGGGACAGGTGGCGCTGGAAGGCAGGGGGAGGGCAGGTTGAGGGCAGGTTGAGGAGAGCTGGAGGGCGAGGACCAGCAGGGGAAGAGGGAGAGGGAGGGAGGGGGGACTCAGGCCCTGGGAATGAGGTGGGGGCAGAGGGTCCAGCAAGAAGGCAGGGGATGTGGAAGGAGGGGGCGAGGGAGGAGCTCCATCTTGGGTCGGGGGTCCGTTCTCCAGGGCCGGGGATCATCATAATTTTCATCCCATCTTTGTCAACAGGGTTTATTGATAGCCCACTGGGTACAAAATCTACCCTCCGTGGTGTTTCCAAGTACGAAGGACTGTATATATATATATACAGGTGTATATATATATACCTAAGAGCCCCGGATCATACATATAGGAACCAGGGCTCTGTATATATACATATATGTGATCCAGAGTTTTGATTTGGGTACATATTTGGGACGGAACTCTGTAATAATAATAATGATGACAATAATAATACTTACTGAGACTGTGAGCCCCACTTGGGACAGGGACTGTGTCCAACTCGATCTGCTTTTATCCACCCCAGGGCTTAGAACACTTCCTGGCTCATAGTAAGCACTTAACAAGTACGATTATTCTTTGTCAACCCATACCACTAATAATAATGATAATAATTACGGTATTCGTTAAGTGCACACTCTGTGCCATGCACTGTAGTAAGCGCTGCAGTAGATTTAATATAGTCAGGTCGGACACGGTCCCCATCCCACATGATGTTGGTATTTGTTAAGCACTTACCATGTGCAGAGCACTGTTCTAAGCGCTGGGGGAGATACAGGGTAATCAGGCTGTCCCACGTGAGGCTCACAGTCTTAAGGGTTCACAGTCTACGGGAGAGGGACTTGCAGGTGTTTTATTTTTTACATTTCACAGATGAGGAAACTGAGGTACAGAAAAGTTAAGCTCTTTGCCCAGGCCGAACAGCGGACAGTGGAGCTGGGATTGGGATGCAAATCCTCTGGCTCCCAAACCCAGGCTCTTTCCACTGGGGAACACTGCTTCCATAGAGGGGACTTACTATGTAAAGAGCACTGGGCTGGGGTCCTGCTTTGTATAGACTATTTTGGGCACCTACTGTGGAGGAGCTCTGTACTGGGTGCCCTCCATGTATAGAATTTTCTGCTGGGCACCTACTTTGTGCAGCGTGCTGATCTGGACTCCTGCTGCTTGCAGGGCGCTGTACTGGACGCCTGCCGTGAGCAGGGCATTGTACTGGGTTTCTACTGTGCGCACTCTTCAGCATTTGGAAGAGTAGGCGCTGCCCCTAGATTTCCCTTCCCTCATTCCTCACTGCCCCTGGACCTTTCTCGGTTTAACTGCGGCCCTAGGGGTGGGCCGAGAGGCTGGGATAGAGGGGCCCTTGGGGGCTCTAAGTGGTCGCCCCCTCCTCCTCCTTTGACTTCAGCAGGGTCAGAAATGCCCCATCTCTTCCCCGGAACCCATGTGAAGGGGGAGAAATGCCCCTCGCCCTCTTACCTCCAACCGGGTCCGGTCCACGTCCTTGGGCAGCTGATTGCGTCCCCTGGTGGTCACCAGCAGCAGTTCGTAGGGGTAGATCTAAGGGGCAACGGGATCGTGGAAAGGGCCAGTAACGCTGGCGAAGGAGGCGGCAAGCCAGGGGGCGAGTGATTGGGAGCAAGGTCAGGGGTTGTGTATGGGGGGAGGAGGTGGGGGGGGGAAGAGGCTGAGCAGCAAGATCGAGGTGCCCGGCCCTCCCCTCCGACCCTCTCACCCTGGGGTACTCATCAGGGGTCCCTGCTAATAATAATAACGGTATTGGTTAAGCGCTTACTACGTTCCAGGCACTTCACTAAGGGCTGGGGTGGATACAAGCAAATTGGGCTGGACACAAGTCCTCGTCCCACGCGGGGCTCAGAGTCTCGATCCCCATTTTACAAAAGAGGTAACGGAGGCACAGAGAGGTGTAGTGACTTGCCCAAGGTCACAAAGTAGACAAGTGGCTGAGCCGGAATTAGAACCCGTGACCTTCTGATTCCCCGTCCTCTATCCACTATGTCAGGCTGCTTCATCATCACTATATAAGAGCTTGCTATTAAGGGGTAGGTACAAGATAATTAGGTCAAACACAGTCTCTGTCCCCAATGGGGCTCTCAATCTGAAGGAAGAGTCAGAGGGTGGAGGGTCCTGGACAAGAGCGGTTGAGATCCCCCCCCCCCCATCTGACCCCGTGAGTTGGCGTCCAAGGGGTTGGGGGAAGGGGTTTGGGTGGTCCCTGACAGGGTGACTCTGGATCAGCAGAGACTGGGGGCCACGGGACAGGGCTGGAGGAGGAGAGAGGGAGAGCGAGGGAAGGGGATGGAGGTGGAAGAGGAGGAAAGGGGAGGGAAGGGGAGAGGAAAGGGGAGAGAAGGGGAAGGGAGGAAGGGGTGGGATCTTACCTTGTACTCTAAGAGACGGCAGAGAGAAAGACAGACAGACACACACCACACACGTGAAGACCAATCAGTTGTGTTTCCTTTTTCCTCCCTTCACCTTCCCAAGCCTTGACCCCCTCCTCACGGGGTGCTGTTCCAGTGGCTTCTGTCCCTGGGAGGAGCTGCCCACCCGGGGCCTCCTCGGGGTCGAGAAAGGGGTGGGGGCAAACCGGTGGGTGGAGACCAACTCCCACCCTCCGACGTCCCCAGCAACTCAGAAGAGGGGTCCCGGAGTGGTGCGTGGGTGGAGTGGGAAAAGTGTAGACATTCCAAGCGCTTAGTTCAGTGCTCTGCACATAGTAAGCGCTCAATAAATACTACTGAATGAATGAATGTAGACGGCAAAGGGTAGGGAGTGTGGACAAGGCCGCCCCTCGATGACCGGTCCCCACCCTTTCCCACCGACTCCACCCCGACTACATACAAGAAGGTCCAGAGCTCTCGGGGGGAGAAGGGAGGAGTCTGTAGGAGACCCCCACTCACCACGCATGCCCCAGTTGACTGCGTTCATGCTGTCGTAGTGGAAGAGCTCCGAGCTGGGCGCCTGGAAAGGAGACGTATTTAGGATTTGAGAGCCCCCCTCTCCTCCCGCCCCTCCTAAACCTATGACCCTCCCCCGCACCTCCACTCTGGGCTGAAACAGGATTTCAACCTACCAGTGGGAGGAATTGGGGGAGGTGACTCGCTGAACCCCTTGAGGGGCTCACGGGCGATCATCATCATCATAATTATGGTATTTGTTAAACGCTTCCTACGTGCCAAGCATTCTTCTAAGCGTTAAGGTAGATACAAGGTAATCAGGTTGTTCCTCATGGGGCTCATCACTGTAGACAGCACCACCATCCTTCCCGTTTCACAAGTCCGTAACTTTGGCGTTATCCTTGACTCTTCTCTCTCCTTCGTACTCAATCTATCATTAAATCCTGTCGGTACAACTAATCACTGCATTGCTAAAATGCGTTCTTTCTTCCCCATCCAAACGGCTACCATGTTAATCCAAACATTTATCCTATCCCGCCTTGATTACCGTTTCTGCCTCCTCGCTGACCCGCCAGCCCTCCTGTCTCTCCCCACTCCAGTACACACTTCACTCTGCTGCTCGGATCATTTTTCTACAAAAACGTTCAGTACTTATTTCCCCACTCCTCAAGAACCTCCAGTGGTTGCCCATCCACCTCGGCATCAAACTGATGTTCCTTACCACCGGCTTTATAGCACTCAAATCATCTCGCCACCCCCCTCCTACCTCACCTCACTACTCTCCTCCCCTTCAACCCAGACCCTTCACTTTGCTGCTCTAATGCCAGCCTACTCGCTGTGCTTCGATCTGGTCTTTCTTGCCACTGACCTCTTGCCCACGTCCAGTCTGGCCTGGAACGCTCTCTCTTTTCATATCTGACAAACAATGACTCTCCCCACCTTCTCAAAGCCTTACTGAAGCCACGTCTGCTCCAAGAGGCCTTCCCTAAGCCCTCATTTCCTCTTTTCCCACTCCCTTCTGCGTCACCCTGACTTGCTCCCTATATTTATCACTAACCCCCAAAGCCCCCAGCACTTTCATGCATAGCTGTAGTTATTTATATTAATGTCTGCCTCCCCCTCTAGATTGTAAGCTCACTGTGGGCAGGGAATGTGTCTGTCATATTGTTGTGTTGTACTCTCCCAAGCGCTTAGTACAGTGCTCTACACATTAAGCGCTCAATAAATATGGTTGATTGATTGATTTCTCTCTATTCTGGATTTACTCTCCTACCCCTTAGAGTCGGCCTAGTGGCGGGAGCATGGGCTTGGGAGTCAGAGGACATGGGTTCTAATTGTAGCTCTGCCACATGCCTGCTGTGAGGCCTGGGACAAGTCACTTCACTTCTCTGTGCCTCAGTTACCTCATCTGTAAAATGGGGATTAACTGTGAGCCTCACGTGGGACAACCTGATTACCCTGTATCTACCCCAGCGCTTAGAACAGTGCTCTGCACACAGTAAGCGCTTAACAAATACCAACATTATTATTAGTAGTAGTATTGAATGAATGAATGAATGATGCGGAGAAACGTCGCCCCCTGGTGGCGACACTTACTCGGTGCAGCCCGTTCCTCCGGTAAGCAGGCAGGGAGGCGGATTTGGAGATGAAGGGATCTGGAGAAGAGGAGAAGCCGACGGCGTCACCGCGGGCCCCGAGACCGAGACCCCACTCGTCTGAGAGAGCGGCGAAGCCCTGGGCCGTGAGCGCCGAGGGGAGGAAGAGACCAAATCTTCTCCCTCCAGTGACTCAGCTGAGACCATCCCAAACCCCTGACTCTGTCCCAGGGACCCAGCACAAGACCACCCAACACCCCAGACTCTCCCTTCTCTCCCCAGGGGTCCAGTGTGGACCATTCAACACCCCCGACTCTGTCTTCTCCATCCCTGACTCCCAGTGGACCCAGCACGGACCATCCCACACCACTGACTCTCCCCTCTCCATCCCTGACTCTCCTTCAGTGTCCCAGGATGGACCATCCAACACCCCTGATTCTCTCCTCCCAGTGACGCAGAATGGACCATCCAACACTCCTAACTCTTTTTTCTCCATTCACGACTCTCCCCCAGTGACCCAGCTTGGCGAGCGGGGCCCCCAGAGAAAAGGGGTCCCGGGGGTGGGCGAGGATGGGGGGCTCTCCTGGTCCCGCGGACGTGCCGCCGACCGGCTCTCGGCCTCTGATGCCACGGGTGTTGGTGCGTGGTTTGGGGAGGGGGCTGGGCGGAGGGAGGGGCAGGGGAGACTCACGAACCGCTGTCCGCCAGGTAGTGAGATCGAGGCGCTGCGAAGAGACGGAGGTGGGGGCTCAGTGGGGGCAGCAGCGGCTGCTCAGAGCCCACCCAACGGGGCAGAGATTCTCGCTCTCTCCCTCGCCCCGTCTCCCCCATCCTTTCCTTGTCCAAATCGGAGTCCTCCGGCCGGCTCGCCCCAGGGAGGGTCCGTGGTGTCGCTGGTCGCACCGGGCTCTGTAACCATCCCGCCCCTCCTCCCCCCAAACTGGCCGAGGTCATCGGTGACCCCGCCGGCCTCCGGGGCGTCCTTACAGCCGTTGAGAGACGCCTCGTAGCTGGTCGGGTACAGGGCCTCTCGGCTGCTGGTGGAGCTGCGTGGCGGGGTCCAGGGGTCGGCGTACGAATGGGATCGCGCCTTCATCTCCTCCTTCAGGATCAACCGGCCAATTCCGCTCTGAATCTGGGTCACGGGCAATATCCCCCTTCAAATGCAAGGTCCTCGAGGCCGGGGCCCTCATTCTTCGTCCGCATGTTTCTGAGGGACTACCACCTCGCTTTGCACACCAGGGGCGCCCAGTACAGTGCTCTGCACGCAGCAGGCGCCCCGTGCATTCTGTGATGACGATAAGACAGATGATGGGGGAAGGGAAGGGGTCCGGACAGGGGGACCAGTGCAGGGAGGGGCTGGACCCTCGCCCGGCTGGAGGGTCTCCCTCCCTAGTAATAATGATGATATTTGTTAAGCGCTAACTACGTGCCCAGCATTGTTCTAAGCGCTGGGGTAATTATAATAATGTTGGTATTTGTTAAGCGCTTATTATGTGCAGAGCACTGTTCTAAGCGCTGGGGTAGATACAGGGTAATCAGGTTGTCCCACGTGAGGCTCACAGTTAACCCCATTTTACAGATGAGGTAACTGAGGCACAGAGACGTTAAGTGACTTGCCCACAGTCACACAGCTGACAGGTGGCAGAGTTGGGAGTCGAACCCACGTCCTCTGACTCCCAAGCCCGGGCTCTTGCCACTAGGCAATGCTGCTTCTCTTCGTCTCTAGACTGTGAGCTCGTTGTGGGCAGGAATTTGTTTGATGTTATATTCTTCTCTCCCAGGCGCTTAGTACAGTGCTTTGCGCACAGTAAGGGCTCAATAAATACAATTAATAATAATAATAATGATGATAGTAGAGTCTGTCTCCCGACCCTGCTGGGGGCTCTGAGAAGGCGGGGCCCGGGACGGGGTCTCGGCAGGCGCGGGGTCGCTCACTTTGTGCAGGCTCCGGTCGTAGTCGTCCTCTTCTCCCCCGGCAGAGAATCGCCGTGCCCGGGGCACTGCCAGGAGACAAGACCGCTCAGTCCCGGGGTGGGCAGAATGTAGAATATACTTGGTAACAGAGCTTTGGCACAGAAGATGCTGGTGACATTTGTGCGTTTGTGAGAATGCAGAGAGGTGATTTGGAAGGATTAGGATTGTGTTGTGTGGGCAGTGTGTGTGTGTGTGCATGTGAGATGCTGAGGGGTGATTCGGAGGGATTGTGATTGAGTTTGTGTGCACGGCATGGTGGTGTGTGTGTGTGTGTGTTTGTGTGTATCTCTCTGTATGTGTGTGTGTGTGCTTGTGTGCACGCGGGTGCGAGGAGCTGGAGCTGGGACAATCCCGCCTCCTCCCCTCCTTGGGACCCTCCTCACCTTTGGGCGACCCGTGGTGCGTCCAGAAGTCAGACTCGGAGTGGCAGTAGGGGTCGGGGGAACCGGCGGGGAGGAACTCGGAGGCCTGCCGGATGTCCTCGCTGGTTTTGCTCTTCGTGGCTGCGGGCGAGCGGGTGCCTGCAAGGGGCCCCCGGTGGCATTGGGAACAGAACTGCCCCCTCGTCCGCGGGCGATGACCGCTCCGTCCAGGCGACGGGACACCGGAGAGGCGCCCGGAGATTTGGAGGAGGGGAGCGGGAGGGGACGATGCCTTTTGGGTTCCCCTCCCGGCGACCCCCGGGGAGAAAATGCCATAGCAATTCCAGAACCCGGCGGGCCATAAGGACTTGGGGACCCCCATCTCCCGACCCCATCGTCCCTCGCAGCTGACACCTAGGACCACCCGCCTCATTTGTAAAATGGGGATCAAGATTGTGAGCCTCATGAGGAACATGAACTGTGTCCAATGTGATTACCTTATATCTACTCCAGCGCTTAGGACAGTGCCTGACACATAGTAAGCGCTTAACAAATACCACAGTTATTATCCCGCCTCTAGTACAGTGCCTGGCACATTGTAAGCGCTTAGCAAATACCATAATTATTATTACTTACGGGGATGCGCCGGGGAGGGCCGGCCGGGGCAGCGGGGACACCGCCAGAAAGAGAAAGGAGACACGAAGTTAGCTCGTCCCCAGGACATCAAGGCGTTTCTGCTCCCTTCCCTCGACCACCCTCTCTATTGGGGGAGGAGGGCGAGACAAGTGGTGGGGACCCCTCCCCCCGCCCCCACCGGTCCCCTCCCTCCTCCATTCCAGGGATCTCCCACCAAATTTGCTCCCTGGGTTTGGACAAACACCCTCTCCTACCTCCCATCAGCTCCCTAATCCTGGCATCTTGGCTAGAGTGCCAGAGTAGGCACTCGATCAATACTGATTGATTAACTGAGAGGCCGCACTGGCTTGCCCCTACACTACTCTGTGGACACCCAAAGAACCCCCCAAAAAAGGGGACAATCTGGGGGTCCTGCAGCCTCTTCCCTCGCCCCGATCCCCATAGACTTCAACAAGACCCCCTTCCTCCTCCCCCAGCCGCGGACCGCCCATACCATGCCGTTTGTAGATGGGAGGTCGCCGATAAATGCTACTCTCTCCTGCGGCTACCCGTGGGTCGGGCGGGGGAACGTGAGTGGCCAGAGCGAAGAGGTGGACAGTGGATAAAGTGAGAGGGTGGTCAGTTTCTTGGACCCCTACCGTCCCCCACCCATCACTTGGGCCGCCCGGTCCCTCTGTCTCAGACACCCAGCTGGCTTCTAATGAAACTTCCAAACTGGATCCCTCGAGGTTGCTGGGGGGCGGGCCGTCTCGGGGCCGGGGTGTGAAGTGAGCATGCTTAGCACATTCCCCAGGCAAAGATGGGGTTAGTATTGAAGCATGTGCCACCACAAGCTCGCCACAAGCTCTCTGAAGTGTCCCCAACCCCACCTGGCCCAGACTCCCAGAGAATGCTGAAGCCCCACTGAGGCCAGGTTCAGGGTTTGCCAGCTTTCCTGGCCCATCCCTCATTCATTTCAGACCCCTGGGCCCCTGAAGGGAGGTGGGAGCAGGGAACCACCAGAAGCAGCCCTGTACTTCCATAAACTGTAAGCTTGTTGTGGGCAGGGAGCGGGTCTACCCACTCAGTGGTGTTGGACTCTCCCAAGTGCTCTGCACACGGTAAGCACTCAATAAATTCCACCGATAGATTGATTGAACTTGGAGGTGTACTAAGTTCTTAGAAGAATACAATGCAACAGAATTGGCAGGCACATTCCCTGCCCATTAATGAACTTACTGTCTAGAAGGGGAGACAGACATTAATATGAATAATTTATAATATATAATCTAAAGATACAGACATAAGTGCTGTGGATGGTATCGATCTGCCTCCAGCTTGACAAGTGGGCAGACAAGGGGCTGGTTGTCTGAAGAACCGGGTTCTTGCCCCAGTTCTGCCACTGCCTTGCTGTGTGACCTTGGGGGAGGTACTTAACCTCACTGCATCGCTTTGAGCCCCACTTCCAGACTCTCCTAAGGCCATGGAAAGAAAATAAGCCCCAGGAAACCTGGGTCTACATCCCAACTCTGTCTCCATCCTCCTGTGTGATCTCGGGCAGGTGACTTAAGCTCTCTGAGCCTCAGTTTCTGAGCCTTGGTTTCCTCATCTGTAAAATGGGGAGGCTAACTCTTGGCTTCCGTTACTCCTCAGGGATATTGTGAAGATGAAATAGATGAGAAATCACATGGGGAAAAATGAAGAGTGCATTTCAGGGACGAACTCCTCAAGCCTTCAGCCCAGTGCTGCGTTAGCACTCGCTCACACGGAGGAGAAGGCAGAAAAGAAAGGGGGCAGGGGAGAGGGCAGGAAGGAAAAGGGGATGGGAACAGGGAAGAAGAGAAGGCACTGTGGTCCCCTGCCAGACCAATGATTCACTCTGGTTCCCCTTCCTGTCTCTGTCGCTGACGATCCCCCGTAGATCCCTAAAAGCAGGGAGCACGTCTCCTACCCCTACTTTACACTCTCCAAACAGCCTTGGAAAGTACTCTCCAAATAGTAGGTGCTCAACAATACTGTTACTACTAGGAGAAGCCCAATACGGTGCACTGCACACCATAGGCCCCCACCGTAGCGCTCCGCATACAGCGGGCGCTCAGTATAGTGCCCTGCAAAAAGGAGAGGCCCAGTACACTATTAGGACCTCAATCAATTGCGAGGATGGGGGTGGTGACGATGATGGGGGTTGGTGATGGAAATGCTTGCCTGACTTTCAGCCTGGGCTGTGGGGAGGGGCCGTCCCAGAGAAGCTGGGGCCTCCCACCCTCCCGGCAAAAAGCAGATGGGAGCAGGGAGGAACGCAGCAGCGAGATGCCTGGGACACGCGGGGCGGTCCACGCCCATGGACCTGTGCACGGGTGGACACTGAATGGGGTGGGGGGAGAGGGGAGGGGACGGTTCATGCCACAAACACTCGCATGCGGCGGCCGAGCGGCCCGGGGTTGGGGGCGAGGGGGGCGCGGAGCCTACCTGGGATGTGGAAGTGCTTGGGGGCCTGGTAGGCGGTGGGCGTGGGGGAGCGCACGTCCAACTGGCTATGGAAGGGGGAGCTCCTCCCACTCTCGGACCCTGCAGCGCGGACCAACAGGGGGGCGGGCCGGCAGGGGGGCAGGGTGGGGCGGGAGTGACATGAGAGAGACCAGGCGTGAAGGAGGAGGGGTGTGGGAGGAGAGGGACCAGGGCAGAGGGGCCGGGGTCAGGAGGGACCAGGAGCAGAAGGGGCGGGGCCGGGGCCGGGGGGCTAGGCCAGCAGGGGACAGGGGCAGAGGGCGCAGGGCCAGGAGGGGACAGGGGCAGAGGGGGCGAGGCGGGGGAGGGACCAGGGTCAGAAGCAGGGGCCGTTAGATGCCAGCTGGGGTTAGTGAGGCATCCAAGCAGCGGACTGAGCCGAAGATGAATTGGGAGCGGAAGAAAGGGGGTCCTGGGAGCTGGGGCTGAGTCAGGGCATCGTCCCCCGCCCAACAACCCCGGGGTGTCTATGGGGGTGGAAGCCCCTCTTCCGCCCCTCCCCGTGCATACTGCCGAGAAGAGCCACCTGCCAGAGGATTCCCTAGCGGTTCCCCACGTTGCTGGTTCCCTAGATCGGACCTCAGCTCAGCAAAGGGGCAGAGGTGAGGAGGAGGAGCAGGGCTTTGGTCTTGGGCCCTCGGAATGGCGGTGGCCAAGGCCTCGCCGCGGTCTCCCTCTGCTCCTCGGGGGGCCCATGGGGCTCCCGCTGTCCTCACCCGAGCGGTAGTAGTGGTGAGGCGAGCGGGGGGTGGTGGGGGACATTCCGTGCCGACTGTAAGTGGGGGAGTCGATGTAGCCTGGGCTGGAAGCGCGTCTCTGCCGCAGGTCCAAGCCCTCGTGAATGTCCTGCACCGGGAGGGCAGAGGAGGGGCGAAATCGGGGGGAGACGAGGGGCGGGTTGGGGGGGAGACGAGGGGCGGGATGGAGAAGAGGCGTGGGTTGGAAGGAGAAGAGGGGCGGGATGGAGAAAGAGGAGGGGCGAGATGGGGGGAGAGAAGGGGGTGAGAAGAGGGGTGAGATGTGGGGGGGAGTGAGAGAGGCGGGGCGAGATGGGGAGAGGAAGGGAGGATCGTGGAGATGAGGGGAGAGGAAGGGGAAGGAGAGGCAGGATGGGGGAGAGAGGAGAGAAGCGGAATGGGAAGGATAGGGGGTGGGATTAGAGGGGGAGGGAAGCTGCATCAGATGATGGCAGGGCCCGTGGCAGGGCCCTGCCGTCAGAATCTGGGAAATCTATTCCTGCAAGACCCTTCTCATTCGAGGGTACAGCGCTCACGGCGTAAGTGTCCAGTACAGTGCTCTGAGCCCAGTAGATGCCAAGTCCAGTGTTCTGCACACAGCCGTTGCCCCATACTGTGCTCTACACACCGTAGTTGTGCACTCAGTAAAGGATTTAGTGATTGACCCATGGTGGCATAAGGTAGAACAGATAACCCTCCCCATACACACACACAGGACGGAATATTCCCATTACCTGGGAATATGGAGACAGCGTTCCCAGCGACTGAAGAACCATGGAAAAGAGCAGACAGACAGAAACCAAGGCAGAGACAGAATCAGCGGCAGAGAGGAGTGGGAGAGCGAGATTATAAAATCAATGGGGAGAGGTGCATGGCGGAGCCCTGCCCTATATCACACTGCTGAATCTCTGGCACCCAACCCCCACCCACCTCAGCCCTCAGTCCCTCCCATTCCAGCTCATCTGAGCTATAGGCTGCCAATCAGAGAGAGGCCAGGGTTACTCGTCTGCAAGACTCAAAGTGCCAATGCCAGAAACTGCCAGTTATATATTGGCTAGAGCTATGAGATGTCAATCATAGATTGGCAGGAAAACCGCCAATCATAGAGGTGCCAGGGTTATAGCCTGGCAGGCCCAGAGGAGCTAGGCCTGTGGTCTGGTTAATCAAGAGGTGCTGGGGCAATGGCTTGATTTACCCGGAGGTGGCAAAAACAGGATCTGGCAGAACCAGAAGTGCCAGAGCTATGAACTGTCTGTTTCACAAGGCACCATGGTTCCAAGCCTATCAATTCCAGGCTAACAGCGGCAAGGCCTGGCACAAATAAAACACGGATCAAACTCCCAGTGGGCTCCCCAGCCTCCAGTGCCCACAGAGCAGAACCAGTTGCTGGCCTGCCCTGGGCAGACCTGTGCTCCCACTCCGCCTGGTACCTCCCCACAGCTCCAGCGGGCCAGCATCTCGTCTGAGGTGTAGCGAGGATAGGGCTCGTAGGAGGAGAGGTCGGGGTGCTGGACCTCGTAGAGGGCCTTGACCTTGGGCAGGGCCGCCAGGTCTCTGTAATTAAGGATCTCGTGGTCCACCTTAGCCTGAGGGGGGTGGGGCGGAGGCGGAGAAGCAGAGTGGGAAAGAGGGAAAGGACAGAGGGACGATGAGGCAGAGAAAGGCCCGCCCCCAGCCCCCCTCCCCTCCCCCCCAGAGGCAAAGTATCAGCCCAGAAAGGAAGGAAATAGCGTAAATCCGGGCAGTGGAGGGGCTAAATCGGTCAGAATCACTGAACTTGGGTTGCCTTTAGATAGGACATTAGGTGTCCACACTGTAGCTGACTTGGGGTGTTGCTGCACCCTCTGCATTTTGTGAGCTCCTTGAGGGCAGGGAGTATGTGACTTACCCTCCTGCTCCTCTATTGGTAAATCACTTTTGTTTGTGTCTCCCCCATTAAATTGTAAGCCCTTAGGGAGCAGGGAATACGTACTCTCTCAAATGCTTAACACAGTGCTTAGCACACTGTAGAGTCACAGTACAGCATTCTGAACACCTTAGGGGCCCAGCACAGAGCTGTGCACATGTTAGGCATGCAGCACAGAACTCTGACACATTAGGACCCTTGAAAAGAGCTCTGCATTCAGGAGGCACTTAGTACAGCACCCTGCACATAGGAAGCATTCAACAAATAACACTGTTTGATTGCACAGAGAAGGAACAGTTCTCCCCCCACCCCCTGCCCCTGGGCTGACTGGCAGAATGGAAGAAGAGGGGGATGGGGCCGATGAGATGGGGATCAGTTGACCTTCGCCTCACCCAAATTGACAGTCTGTGTCAAACACCCCAGAGCCCAGCACCTCCCTGAGCCGCCCCCACCCCTGGCCCTGAGCGGGAATACGTACACAGATGACACGGTTGGGAGAGCCAATGCTGGACCCTGGTGGGGAGATGGATGTCTCGGACATTCTCCTGAGCTGTGAGGAAAGAGGGAGGGAGAAGCAGAGTGGCTTGAGAAGCATCATGGTCTAGTGGAGAGAACAAGGACTTGGGAGTCAGAAGGACCTGGGTTCTAAATTTGGCGGCTGTGTGACCTCGGGCAAGTCGCTTCACTTAACCTGTGCCTCAGTTACCTCATCTGTAAAATGGGGATTAAGATGATGAGCCCCATATGGGACATGGATTGGGTCCAACCCAACTAGTACAGTGCCTGGCACATAGTTAATGCCTGGCACATAGTAAGCACTTAACAAATACCATTTTTTCTAAAAAAGCAGGCATCCAACGAACTTGCTTGACACCCCATGGCCGGGCTCCTGGTCGCAAAGTGACCCTCAAATGCTGTTGCTGCTATTTCTGCATGGTTGGTCACTGGACACCCCCCCCAGCTGGCCACATTAACTGAGGCATCCTTGAGTACAGGGATCATATACACCATAGCACTGTATTCTCCCAAGTGCATTACCATGCTTTGCACAGAGAAAGGACTGGATCAATAGAACTGATCGATTAATAGATTAATAGATAAAAGCTTGGGACTGCTTACTCCAGCCAACTCTGGCCCTCTGAATCTCCGGGGCCCCTGGCCTGGGGAGCCCCCAGAAGCCCTGCTCACCTTTAGCTTCTTCTCTGCCCGGGCAGCCTGCTTACAGGTAGGGTGCCAGACCTCGGAGCCTGAAAGCAAGAAAGAAGAGCAAAGAGTTGGAGAGCTCTGGCCCCTTCACCGAGCTCAAATCTGGATGGTTGGGGTGCGATAAGGACCCTGAGTCCTGCCCTGCCCATGTAGAGGGCAGCTGAATGCCAGGCCCAGCAGAAGGAGAGTAGAGCCAGGCCTCTCCAGGCTGCTACAGTGTCCATCCGATCCTAAGCGAAGGCCACAAGATCAGCTCTGGTCCCCGTCAACGACCAACCTCCAATGGAGGCATTAGGATACTGACAGGGACCGTTTGCCTCTGTCCTCCTCCACCCGCTCCAACCCTCATGGCTGGGGATGGACTATCCCACACCGCTGACTCTCCCCTCTCCATCCTCTACTCTCCCCCCGTGATCCAGCACAGACTATGCAACACACCCTACTCTCCCCTCTCCATCCCAGACTCTCACCCAGTCAACCAGGACTGTCCATGTAACAACACTGACTCTTTCCCAGTGACCCCAGCCTGGACCATCCTACACCCCTGATTCTCCCCCAGGGACCCATCAGGGACGCACTTCCTTGCCAAACTCCCCTGGAGCCGCTGGTGCTCCCGGGGCCACGGCTCCCTGTGGAAACAGATTCCTTGTGCTCGGCCCCGCTGGGGGAGGAAGTGTTTCCTGCTGTTTGTTCTGAGTCTGACCCATCATCCAGCCTCAGTGGGGCACCCCTCTCTTTGGAGGATGGGTCTGGGGGAAGAGGAGAATTTGGGGAATAGCAGTTCCATGATGAATGAAGGGTGAAATGCCCCCTCACGCCACTTCTCGTGTCTCTGGAGCCAGGATGGCTCCCGCTGGGGCCCGGGAACAGTGCCAAGGCTGGGGGCGGCCTGGCTCCTCCCCGTTAGAGCCATAACCCCGCGGGAGGAGCCCACCCTACCATCTGGCGGGCGCGGGCGGTGAGGAGGGGGCTCAGCCTGCAATTACATCCCCCTTCCCCGAGTAATTATAGCGGACGCAGGGTAGAGCCCTCCCTAATTACACGGGAGGGTGTGCTGGGAGTTGCTTTTCCCCCTGCGTCTCTGCCGGGAACGCACCACCTCCACGCAGCTCTCCCTGGTTAAGTGGGAGGGGGCGGGGGGGGGCGGCAAGGGCCGCAGCTTCTAATGCTCGCAGTGCTGTACCAAGTTGTCAACCTTCAAAACGCTTTAGATGTAGCAGGGCAGAGGATTGGGGCTGTTGGGGGAGTGGACGGGGCTGGCGTGATGGGCAGAGCTGTCAAGGAGGAGATGGAACGAGGAGGGGGGGAGGGGCTGACTGAATTCTCCAGAAGCCTCCTTTGTCCCTGACCTTGGAGTAGGGGTTCTGCTTATTAGCATCTCCTGCACCCCCGAGAAAGGCCTCCCAGAGCTGATACTGGGATGGCGATTTTGAGGCACCACGGTCTAGCAGTAACAGCTGCTAGAGAACTGAGAGCTGGGAACCTTGGGTTTCTAGGCCCAGCTCTGCCATGGATCTACTGTGTAACTTCAGGCAAGACACTTGGACGGTCTGGGCCCATTTCTTACTCTCTAAAACTGGGGTTAAATACCTCTTCTCTCCCCTTAATCTATGAGCCCCATGTGAAACAGGGAGTGTGTTCAACCTGATTAACCTGTATCTACTCCGGCGCTTCGTAAAGTGCTTGGGGACACAGTGAGACCTTAACCAATACTATTATTATTATTGTTATTATTCTAATTATTAACAAATAGCATCATCATTATTATCCCTGTTCTCCTCTCTTGGACAGTGGACCCCATGTGGCACAGGAACTGTGTCTGACCTGATTGTCCTATGTCTCTCCAAGCAATGAGCACATAATAAGCAGCTAGTAAATTTTAAAATTATGATTGTTCCGCTTCTGCCAGGATAGCCACCCTTTGATGTGGCTGAGTGACGTGGTCGTCCCTACCCCACCTACCTGTCAAGTACATTTCCTCGCCTTCGGTGAACATCTGCTGGCAGCGGACACATCTGGCACAGCCTGGGTGATAATGCTTCCCTCCAGCCTGGAAGGGGGAGAAAAGAGGTGACAGGATCATCGCCAGTCTGGCTGCGGGCCTAAACTACCACCTGCCACCCTACACTGTCCAGACATGGGGGCATCGCCAACTGGCTGGGTCGTGGGAGGAGCAGTGCCACAGGGCACTCAGTGGGTCCAGACACAGAACATCATCACAGGGCTCAGCGCTGAAAGCGGCAGAGAGGTGTGGGCGGGAGGGAAAAGGGTGAGCAGAGAAAGCAGAGGATGGGCAGGGTCACCCCTGGGGGTCAGCCCCATGGCCCTTCCGGCCCAGGACTCAATCAAGCAACCAATGGCATCGACTGAGTTCTTACTGTGTACAGAGCACTGCACTAACCACTTGGGAGAGGACGTTACAGTGGAGTTGGTAGATTAAATCCCTGCTCTCAGGAAATTTGGGAAGCATCACAGCTTAGCAGAAAGAGCACTTGCCTGGGAGTCAGGAACATGGGTTCTAATCCTGGCCAAGTAAGGTGCTCTGCACCCAGAGGCACTTTTCTTTCTAGGAATTGGCAAAGCGTCCTCGGGGGCACCCCGGGAGATCAAACCTTATGCTTCTAAGGCAGTTTTGAGTTTGCTCCTTGCGTGGCTCTTGCCCCTGCCCCCCGCCTCCGGCTCCCCCACGGAGAAATTCTCTTCAGCGCCGTCAGTCACGGACGGCCAAACTTTGAAAATAGCAACGTACTATTTTCCTCGGCGCGTGGGGGTTGGGAGCCGCACGTGCCGACCAGGGGAACAGGCTTAATTGAGGCCTTGTTTCCTCTCTGACGTCTGGGATCGTTTCGATTACAGACTCCCGTTCCGCAACCCGGGTCGGTGAGGCCAGGCAAAACTGAGTCCTGGCTCCCTGCCGCAAGCCAGTGTCGCTCCGGGGGCTTCCCGGCACCCCACTCCCTCCCACCTAGATGAATCCAGGGGTAGGCCGTGAGATAAGCAGGAGATAAGGTGGGACAGGGAAGGTCCTTCCTGGAATTTTCCCTGCCGGAGCCCGGGAAGGAGGGCGGGAGCTCCCCGGGCTCAGCCGGGCACCAGGGCGGAATCCGGGTAAGTCCGGGGTGGCAAGGCCACGCTTCCTCTTTCTGCGGCAACCGCAGGACCAGTAGTGCCGAGGGAAGCGTTGCCATGGTAACAAAAGGGAGGGGCGCGCGAAAGGAGGATGGACGGGGGTCACTGAGGCTGGAAGCATCCTAGCCGGGGGGGCCCGGGAGCCGGGGCGACACCGCTCGCGTGCCAGGGATCGGGGCTGGGTAGCGGGGAGGGGCTGGCACTAGTAATTATTATTATTATTGTAGCATTTGTTCAGCGCTTACTATGTGCCAAGCACTGTTCTAAGCACTGAGATAGATACAAGGTAATTAGGTTGTCCCACAGTCTTAACCCCCATTTTACAGATGACGTAACTGAGGCACAGAGAAGTTAAACTAGTCTTCACAGCAGACTAGTGGCGGAGCTGGGATTAGAACGCAGGTCTCCCGACTCCCAAACTCATGATCTTGCCACTAAACCACGCTGCTTCTCTATCTCACCCAATCTACCAACACTCGGGTCTCCAGCTCCCGACCCCCAGCCCCAACCCCGACCCCCACCCACCTCCAGGACGCGGCCGCTGATGTAACGGCTGCAGGTTTCGCACTTGATGCCGAACTGGGCGTGATAATCGGCCTCGCAGTAGGGGACGCCGTCCCTGCCGGGGTCGACCGTCAGTCCATCCGTCCGTCGGTCGGCTCCACGGTCAGTAGGGTAGCCGCCGAGCATCCCGGGGGTGAGGGGAGGGAGAACGCAGTGCTCAAAGCGTACACGTGCGCGTACACACCCACCGCCCCCTCCCCCGGGAAGGGGAGAAGAGCTTGGGCTCGGGGGGGTTGCTCTGGGAGGGGTCCTGGGGGAAGGCCTATCCGGAGGCGAGAGAGGCATGCCCCATCCCCCCAACTCCGGGACAGTGGGGGCTCCCGGGGTCGCACGAGGACCCTCACTTGCTGATGTATTCTCCGGTCAGGATGACCCCACAGGTCTGGCACTTGAAGCAGCTGACGTGCCATTGTTTGTCCAACGCCAGCAGGGACTGTCCGTGCTTGATTTCCTCCGAGCAACCGGCACAGTCTGGAGAGCCAAGAAGATGCCCCCCCATTGCTGAGCCAACGCCCCTCGCCACCCTCTCCCCCAAGATGGTGCAGTCCAGACAGCCAAGGAGACCCTCCTCCACCGCTGAACCAGCTCCCCGCCACAACTGGTGCAGTCCGGAGATCCAAGACCCCCCCCCCCAAAAAACAAACACTTCAGCCAGCTTCCCCCCACAACTAGAACGAGCTGGAGAGCCAAGGAGATGCCCCCCCACTGCTAAACCAGTTCCCTCCTAGTTGGTGCATTCTGGGGAGACCCCCCATGCCCACTACTGAGCCAGACCCCTCCCCCAACAGCCATGCAGTCTGGGGAGACAAGGGAACTCCCCCTAAACCCTTCCCATCTCCACTGCCCCCTCCAAACTCTAGACTGTTAACTCGTTGTGGGCAGGGAATGTGTCTCTTTACTGGTATTTTGTACTCTCCCAAGAGCTTGGTACAGTGCTCTACACACAGTAAGCACTCAATAAATAAGATTGAATGAACAGGTCAGGTACAGAAGCCCCCCAAGCCGGGGCTGTGGTCCCTGGCCCCGGATGGAAGGAGGGAAATCATATCTCTCTCAGGGGATTTGGGGAGGAGCGAGCAAGAGGCTGGGAGTCAGGAGATGGAAGTTCTACTCCTTGCTCTTTCCCAGTCCACCTCAGACAGGACACTTAAATCTCGCTGAGCCTCAGCCTCCACATCCGTATAATGGGGATAAGATTCCTGTCCTCCCTCCCTCTTAGATTGGGAGCCCCGTATGGGATAGGAACTGTGTCCAACCTATCTTGTCTCCACCTAATGCTCAGCACAGTGCTTGCCACATTGTAAACTGAATCAATAGCACAGCTATTAATAGAATCTATCGAGTCCCTACAATCTGCAGAACCTTGTACTGAACGCTTGGGAGAGTACAAGAGAGTTAGTATTAGTGGACACGATTCCTGCTCTCAAGGAATTTACAATATAGTGGGGCAAACAGACACTAAAATAAATTACAGATCGGAGGAAGCAAGAGGATATAAAGATATATACGTCAGTACTACTGAGGTGTTGGGGAGGGAAAGGAGGGTAATGCAAAATTACTGAAAGACATTTTGGGGGAAAATAGGGTGGGGAGGGAGAGATTAATCAGGGAAGGTATCCTGGAGGAGATGTGATTTTAGTAGGGCTTTCAAGACGTGGAGATCAGTGTTCTACGGAGATGTGAAGGGGGAAGGAATTCCAAGCAGTGGAGAGCAGGTGAAACAGAGATAGGAGTCAGGAGAACGAGGCACGGTGAGTAGACTGGATTTAAGAGTGTAAGCTGGGGGGTAATGATATATGAACGTGGAAAAGTAGGACTGGCTAAATAGCACTTTATATACTATTTGCATTTGTGCCCATCTTTATACTTATGGGTGCATTCAATTATGGTTTTTTCTGATTCCTCGCCTGGTAAATAATCCTATGTCAGTCGCTCCAGTGGGGAGGGAACCGATCTGGACTTTCTGATGTAGATTCCCAAGAGTCCACTACATTGCACCTCCGCCAGGGGGCGCTCAGGATACACCACTGGCGTTACTAGTGGAGTGGGGCAAGTCTCCGACCCCCTTGAGAAGCAGCGTGGCACAGTGGCAAGAGCACGGGCCTGGGTGTCAGAAGGTCATGGGTCCTAATCCTTCCTGCACTACTTATCTGCTGTCTGACCTTGGTCAAGTCTCTTGACTTATCTGTGCCTCAGTTATCTCATGTGTAAAATGGGGATCGAGACGGTGAGCCTCTCATGCTTGCATCCACTTGGAAGCAGCGTGGCTCAGGAAAGAGCCCGGGCTTGGGAGTCAGAGGTCAGGGGTTCGAATTCCTGCTCTGCCACTTGTCGGCTGTGTGACTGTGGGCAAGTCACTTCACTTCCTCTGCGCCTCAGTTACCTCATCTGTAAAAGGGGGATTAAGACTTTGAGCCTCACGTGGGACTTCCTGATTACCCTGTCTACCCCAGTGCTTAGAACAGTGTTCTGCACATAGTAAGCACTTAAATACCAACATTATTATTATTATTGTATCCAGCCCAGTGCTCAGTACAGTGCCTGGCACATAGTAAGCGCTTAACAAATACCGTTACTATTATAGGAGCCAATGTGGGCGGCCGAGGGGTGTTGGGGGTGGGGGAGGACGGCCCACGGAATGAGGGGAAGTGGACGGGAAGGGGGGAGGGTGGACGTACGGCTGGGCCCGTGGACCTTGACGGGTTTGGCGCTGACCAGTGAGAGGCTGCAGGTCTGGCAGACGCACTCCTTTCCCCGGAACGTCACCTTGTCTCCGATGGGGAAGGGTTGCCTGGAGCCGGAGACAGAGGAAGTGGTGGGGGACGTTGAAGGAAGGCCGGGGTCTCGGCCTAGCTTCCCCGAGATGAACTTAAACCATGGTTGGATGGTGAGTTTGATCGTGAGGTTTCCAAATCCCTTATCGCTCCCACATTCTGTCCTCTCCCCATGCTGGAGAGCCAGGCCTGTTCTTCCCAGAGAGAGGCAGCGATGTCCATTCCTTCCCTAGTAGCCCAGCACGGACTGTCTCCGTCTCTGGCTCTTCCCGCAGAGGTCCAAGCATGGAGCATCTGACTCCTCTGACTGTTCCTCCAGTTCCTCCCACACCCCCTTCCACCGCTCCATCCTCTCTCGTCCCGCCCTCCCCCGGCCCCCGCTGACCGGCACACGGTGCACACAAAGCACTTGGGATGATAGGTCCGGCCGAGGGCGGAGATGACCTCCCCGGTGATGAAGTCACGGCAGCTGTCGCACCGGGTGCCGTAGAGCTGCTGGTAGTCTTGGGTGCAGATATATTCCCGGTTCTTGAAGAAGAAACCCGACTGGGCCAGGTCACAGCCGCACACTGTGGGCGGGAGAAGGGGACAGGGTCAGCACTGGGGGTCTGGGGAGGGGGTCGGGGAAATCTCCCTGAGTATTCTGCGTTTTTATCATCATGAAGAGCAGCAGGGGCTAGAGGAAAGAGCATGGACCTGACAGTCAGAGAACCTGGGTTCTAATCCCTGCTCTGCTGTGTGATCTTGTTCAAGGCACTTAACTTCTCTGTGCCTCGGTTCCTATTTTCAATACCTTTTTTTTCCTCCTACTTAGACTGTGAGCCCCAAGTGAAACAGGGACTATGTCCAGGCTAACTTGTATCTACCTCAGCACTTAGAATAGTGCTTGACACATAGTAAGCATTTAATAAATGCCAGTAGAAAAAGTATCAGCCTCCATATCTCTTCTTTCCACCTTTCTATACTGGGAAGCTACTTTTTTTAATAGTATTTGTTAAGCGCTTTCTATATGACAAGCACTGTTCTAAGCACTGGAGAACACACAAGTTAATCTGTCTGGACACAGTCCAACAGTTGGACACTGTGGGTGGAACCCTGGGTGCCTACTGAGGAACAGAGGAGGAGGAGGAGGGGGAGAGGAAGAAGAAAACAGCAGCATAGAAACATTGGTCTAGCGGATAGAGTATGGCCCTAGGAGCCAGAAGGACCTGGGTCTAATCCCCATTCCATGACAAGTCTGCTTTGTGACCTTGGGGAAGTCACTTGACTTCTCTGGGCCTCAGTTACCTTATCTGGAAAATGGGGATTAAGAGTGTGAGCCCTGTGTGGGACAGGGACTTTGTCCAACCTGATTAACTTGTGTTTAGAACAGTGCTGGGCACACAGTAAGTGCTTAACAAATACCATAGTAAGCTTATTGTGGGCAGGGAATGTGTATGTTTTATTATTATACTGTCCTCTCCCAAGCGCTCAGTACGGTGCTCTGCACACAGTAAGCATTCAAAAAAGTTTGAAAGAATGAATGAATTAGTTTTTACCTAATCAGTGTTTAGTACAGTGCCTGGCACATAAATAGTGTTTAGCAAATACTGCTTATATATAGAATAATAATGGTGGTATTCGTTAAGCGCTTACTATGTGCCGAGCACTGTTCTAAGCGCTGGGGTAGACACAGGGGAATCGGGTTGTCCCACGTGGGCCTCACAGTCTTAATCCCCATTTTCCAGATGAGGTAACTGAGGCACTGAGAAGTTAAGTGACTTGCCCCAAGTCACCCAGCTGACAAGTGGCCGAGCGGGGATTTGAACCCATGACCTCTGACTCCAAAGCCCGTGCTCTTTCCACTGAGCCACGCTGCTTCTCATATATATATATATATACATATAAAGAGAGAGACAGTTTGCAGTGGTAGTGGCTGCTTTCCTTGCCTATGAGGGAAGTTTTGTGTTGTGGTCTTTTCCCCATTTTCTAGGGATTTTTCCTGCCCCTGGGGGTAACCAGGATGCCCCAACTGTCAGCACCTCCTGTCACCCACGCCGTTGCCTTTTCCTGTCCGCCCCACTGTAGCTGGCAGAGCTGCGGAGGGGGAGTCCCAAGGGGGACCCCTCCCCTAGCTCCCCCTGCCCCCCACAACTACCTGCAATCACCGGCTCTGCCGACCAGGGATTGGGGAGGACAGAATTGCTGCTGTCCCTCCCTCCCGTTCCCCGCAGTTTCCCCCTCCCCTCCTTCTCCCCTCTGCCCCCCTGCCCCCAGCCCAGCCACCGGACTCCGGGAACGGCCTGTACTCTTCTTATCAGGGTCAGGCGTTGGCCACCACCGCCGATCAACCCCGCAGGCGTCCACTGAGAGCCTCCCTGGGATGGACTGGGGGGTGGGGGATTGGCTGTTAACTCACTGTCCGGAATCTGCTCCCCCTCCCCCTCGCCCGGCCTAGGGAGACCTGCAGTGGTCCCCTCCACCCTGCGCCCGGCCTGGCGCCGGACCACAGCAGCAAGGAGTAAGGACTACGGGTCAGCTCATTACACTGGTCCTGGGGACCAAAGGCATCCACTCTGTGGGGTTAGTAGGAGGAGGGGTGTGGGGTGACGCTATTGTCTTCCCCAGAGCTGCTTAGGCTGGACTCTGGTCTTGCTTCTCCCGGAGAATTGCCCAGATTAGAGTGATCCCAAATTCCAGCGTGCTCCCTACTTCCTCACACCCCTAATATCCTCCCCAGCTGTTAGTGGATAGCAAAGCCATTCAAGGCCGGGTTCTCACTTCCCGGGAGGGAAAGGGAGTCCAGGCTGAGGCCCTGTGGTCCTGGAAGTGGTTGGGGCTCCTTATGGGCAGGGAACGTATCTGCTACTTCTGTTGTCTTGTCCTCTCCCAAGCACTTAGTTCGGTGCTCTGCACACAGTAAGTGCTCGGTAAAAATAATTGATTGATTCATTCCGGGGCAAAGGCAAGAGCAGGCAGGGATTCTCCGGGGCTGGACCCTCATCTGCACGGTGTTGGGGTAGCGAGTCTTGGATTAGATGTTTCCGGGGTCCCGAGGGGAGTGAGGCTGGGAGCCCCCCCGCCGCCCCCCCGGAGCGCAAGTGTCCACTACCTTGGCAGGTGAAGCAGCGGATGTGGAAGTGGTTGTTCTGGACTCGCACGACCTCGCCCTTACAGGTGTCTCCGCAGCGATAGCATTGGATGGCCGGGGACCCGCTGCCGGGGTTGTACAGGTTCTGTTGGTAGGGGGCTGCAGGGAGGCGAGGGGGAGAGAGAGGGAGGGAGGGAGAGAGAGAGAGAAGTAGAGAGATAGATGAAGGGGTGGGAACTATGAAGGGGAGTGAGCTTCAGGGAGCGGCTGGCCCAGAACGTGGGAGGAAGGGATATTGCTGGGAACTTTCGCACTGGCCCACAGGGAGTGGCACACGCCTGCAGACATGGATACAGGTGAGCATAGGGGCACACGTTCATTTCCATTGTGCATACGCCACGTCCATGGACACGTATGCATATACATGCAAATGCACGCATTCATTCTCACGTACACTACACACACATGCACATGTACGCAAGCTCACACTCAGTGCTCACACCACACACATGCGTGTGTACACAAAAACACACAAGTACCCACATCCATTCCCACCATGCCCACACCACACACATGGATGAGACGTGCACACACATTTTAGTCCCAGGGCTCATCCTCACAAAAATGGCGAAATCAATAGGTTTTGGAGGCTTTGACCTCTCCTGCTGGACCACAGATATCTCGGGAAGGCCACGGACCACTGAAGCAGGAAAGGCTCTAAGCCCCTGCCCCAGGGCCTTGCTGAGGTTCTGGGAAAGGAACACCCAAGATTGGGCCAGGGTGGGGGGCAGGTCTCATGGGGTCCTCACCCCACAGGCCTCGGGATCCAGTCCCAGTTCTCTCCAACCTCCATTCCGGCTCCTAGTCCTGGCCAGGCTGGAGAGGGTGTGAAAGGTCACTTCTGGGCATCTCTGTGGGCTCGGCAGGACAGCCAGGCTACGTGGCTCGCTCACGGCTCTTTCCCGGATTTCCAACAGGAAGACCCGGCCCTGGAAGACCCGGCTCGGGCCAGATACCGCGGAGGTGGTTGGCCTTGCTGGGACGTCTGGACCCTCCCCCACCTCCTCCCCTTCCCCTCACGCACCCTTGGGGGCCCAGTTTAATGTGCAAACTTGTACTTTTCCCAATGTTTAGTACACTTCTGTGCATGCAATAGGCGCTCAAGAGACATTATTGCTAATACTAGAGTTAGAGTAGGCCTTCACTCCCATCATCCCCCGGGACCTCCTCCACCTCAAGGCCCCCTCTAACTCATGAGAAGCAGCTGGATTAGTGGATAGAGCACGGGCCTGGGAGTCAGAAAGACTTGGATTCTAATTCCAGCTGTGGCATATGTCTTCTGGGTGACACTGGGCAAGGCACTTCACTTTTCTGGGCCTCAGTTACCTCATCTGTAAAATGGAGATTAGAGTGTGAGCCCCATGTTGGATAGGGACTGTGTCCAACCTGATTACTGTGTATCTACCCCAGCACTTAGAACAGGGCTTGGCACATGATAAGTGCTTTACAAATACCATAATGATTATTATTATAGGTCCTAACGTGCGAAGGGAATGGACATGGAAATCCTCCCCCCACTTCAGGGCGAGGAGTCCCCACTGGGGCTGGACAGGGCAGGTTCAGAACTAACAGCAGGAAAGACTTCTTCCCCCAATCTGGGGTGAACATGGGAATTGGGTCCCCCAGAGAGCTGTGCAGCTGGGAATACCAGCAGATCCAGAGGGATTTGACCCATCCATGGACAGACTTTCATGCTGGATCACTGGGAGAGAGTCAGGGAAGGAGAGGAGAGAGTCAGGTGTGTGGGATGGCCCATGCTAGATCACTGGGGGGACAGTCAGGGATGGAGGGGGAGAGTCAGGGGTGTGGGATGGTCGGTGCTGGGTCCGTGAAGGAGAGTCAAGAATGGAGAAGGGAGAAAGCTCTACTGGGCACCTATTGTGTTTAGAGCACTATACTGGGCGCCTGCTGGATGGACCCCGCACTGTTCAGCTCAGGCCCGCAAGCTCCCACGGGACTTTTCACCATCAGTAGCGTCTCCTGTGAGCACACGTGAGAGCTCGGTGTACACACGTGTGCAAGGCCGGGCCCAGTAAAGCAGTCCTGTATGCAAAAGGCCCCGGCAGAGGCCTGGAGCGGGCTATTGTCTCCGCCGCCCCCTCCCGCACCCAGGGACAACCCAGACAAACAGGAAGAGGCAGTGGTCCCTCTGTTTAGTGGTTGCCGTGGCGACCGGCCTCGTTGAACAGGATTGACAAACTCTGGCCGCATCCGCCTGAGATCTTGGAGGGATGGGGGCGGGGCCGTCATACTATCCATAACTGGTTGATTTACATTTATTTACGTTCATGTCTTGCTCCCCCTCTAGACTGTAAACTCCTCGGGAGCAGGGACCTCATCTACCAGAGAATCAGCGTGGCTTAGTGGCAAAAGCCAGGGCGTGGGAGTTGGAGAACGTGGGTTCTAATCCCAGCTCCACCACTTCTCTGATTTGTGACCTTGAGCAAGTCACTTCACTTCTCTGTGCCTCAGTTACCTCATCTGTAAAAAGGGGGTTGAGACCGTGAGCCCCATGTGGGACAAGGGACTATGTCCAACCCCTGTTGCCTCTATCCACCCCTGTGCTTAGTACATCGCCTGGCACATAGTAAGCACTTAACAGATATCATTATTATTATTATTACTCTCAACAGTCTAGAGCAGCACTCTGCAAGCAGCAGGCACCCAGCACAGTACTCTACACGCAGCAGGAGCCCAGGACAGCGCTCTGCACCCAGCAGGTGCCCAGCACTGCGCTTTGCATCCAGCAGGTGCCCAGGATAGTACTCTGCACACAGCAGGAGCCCAGCACAGCGCTCTGCACCCAGCAGGCACCCAGCACCGCGCTCTGCCCGCAGCAGGCACCCAGCACAGTGCTCTGAACACACAAAGCCTTAAAGTCGGTCATCAGCTCCTATTTCTGGCAAGAAACAGCGAGGAGTTGGGGGACCGAGTCTCACCAGAGTGGGGTTCATTTCCTAAGCCAGAAACTGTCCCCAAGCCCCCCTCCCCACGGAATGCGTGCCTGGCCCAGGCCAGACCAAACCGATGTCCTCCCGGCTCGGGCCGGGGTCCCGTCAGGGCAACGGCAAGGTCGCATCCTCAGAGAATCGATCTTTTATTCTCAAGACAGCCACCGCCTCCCCTCCCCTGATTCCCGGGGCTGCTCTCATTAGCAATAATTAATTGTCCGGGCTCAGGCTTTGATTTCTCGCCAGAACGCAGGCCCCGAGTAACAAGCAGAGGAGGGGGGCAAAGGAAGGAGACCCCAGCACTGTGCAGAACACTGATCCTGCTGATTGCTGTGTGCAGAGCACTGTAATAATAACAATTATGGTATTTAAGCGCTTACAATATGCCAATCGCTGTTCTAAGCGCTGGGGTAGATCCAAGGTAATCAGGTTGTCCCATGTGGGGCTCACTGTTTTAATCCCCATTTTACAGATGAGGTAACTGAGACACAGAGAAGTTAAGTGACTTGCTCAAGGTAACACAGCAGACAAGTGCAGAGTGGAACCCAGTGCCACTGTGTTCAGAGCACTGTACTGTGCCCCTCCGGGTACAGAGTACAGGACCAGATGCCCCTTTCGTGCAGAGCACGCTGTGCTGGATCCTAGTGGCAAGAGCACGGGCTTGGGAATCAGAGGTCCTGGGTTCTAAACCCGGCTCCGCCACCTGTCTGTTGTGTGATCTTGGGCAAGTCACTTCACTTCTCTCTGTCTCAGTTACCTCATCTGTAAAATGGAGATTAAGAGTGTGAGACTCACGTGGGACAGGGGCTGTGTCCGACCTGATTACCTTGTATCTACCCCGGAGCTTAGAACAGTGCTTGGCACATACTAAGTGCTTAACAAATACCATTATTATTATTATCAGGGCACCTGCTGGGTGCCTACTCTGTGTTAAATGTTTCAAAGAGTGACCCCTGTTTGCAGAGTACTGTATTGGGTGTTACTATATGCAGAGTACTTTCCTGGATGACTGATGTGTGCAGAGCACTGTACTGGGCACTTAAAAAGCCTCTAAGAGAAGATAAAGCTACAGTCCCTAGGGAAGACAGGAAGAAATCAATTCACGACGCATCAGTCACTGAAAAAATGGGAACATATGGGCCTCAGTTTCTCCATTTGTAAAATAGGGAGCACATTCCTGCTGGTCTTCACTCTGACCTATCAGCCATGAGGCCATGCTGTCACTTTGATTCCTAGAGCAGGCTAAGGCAAAGGTGTAGTGATCTAAAATGCTAAACTCTGCTACTTTAAAAAGAAAAAAAGGGTTAAGCTCTTACTACGTGCCAGGCACTGTACTAATTGCTCAGGTAGACACAAGAGCTTGATCTAGTGGATAAAGCATGGACCTGGGGGTCCGAAGGACCTGGGTTCTAATCCCAGATCCATCATTTGTATGCTGGGTGACCTTGGACAAGGTATTAACCTTCTCTATGCCTCAGTTTACCTCATCTATAAAATGGGGAGATTGTGAGCCTCATGTAGGATATGGGCTGTGTCCAACGTAAATACTTTTTATCTACCCAAGCATTTAGTACAGTGCCTGGCACCTAGTGAGTCCTTTACAAGTACCATTAAAACAGCGTGAGAGGTGAGCATGAGCATGGCAAGAAGAAATACCTGGACCAAGAGTGTGAGCACTGGACATGATAAGGAGAAGAATCTGGACCAGGAGTGTGAGCCCTATGACAAGAAGTCTGAGCATTGGGTGTAATGAGGAGGAGCACCTACACTAGAAGTTGGATCACAGGGCATGACATGAAGTCCCCCGATTAGACTGTAAGCCCATCATTTGGGCAGGGATTGTCTCTATCTGTAGCCGAATTGTACATTCCAAGCGCTTAGGACGGTGCTCTGCACATAGTAAGTGCTCAATAAATACTACTGAATGAATGAATGAATGAAAGAGAATCTGGATTGGGAGTGTGAGCACAATGCGTGATGAGGAGCAGCCCCTGGGCTGGGGGGTGAGTGCTGGGCATGAGGAGGAGGAGGAGAACGACCATCATATTGAGCGTGATGAAGAAGAAATTCCATACTCTGTGAGCACTGGGCAGGATGAGGAGAGCAACCAGACTGTGAGAGGCCAAGGAAGAAGTCCCCTTCTAGCCCCTTTCTAGACTGTAAGCTCCTTGTAGACTGAGAACACGTCTACCAACTCCTGTGTTTCTCCTGGTGCTTGATATAGTGCTCTGCACATGGTAGGCACTCAATAAATAGCACTGATTGATTGTTCCATCGATCGGGAGGTTAATTACCGCAGCTCATCACAGGACAAATACGGATCCTTTGAGGTCGAGTCTCAGATGTTGGGGCCCGACCGGGAGTCGATAGCAGTGGACAGAAGGGTCAGCCTGGCAGGCAGCCAGCCATCGGAAATGGGGCGGGCCTCTCAGAACTGCGACTTCAGGAAGAGAGGGATACCGAGAGGCAGAAACGAAAACGGTGCCAGGAACAGCAGGGTGCAAAGGCAGGCAAAAAGGGACCACCTAGATCAGGACTGTGAGCACGGGGCATGACAAGGAGGAGCACGTGGACCGGGAGTGTGAGCACTGGGCATGACAAGGAGGTGAATCTAGACCGGAAGTCCGAGCAGTTGGCACTGACAAGGGGTAGAATCTAGACTGAGAGTGTTAGCATGGGACGTGACAAGGAGAAGTTCTTAGACTGGCTGAGTTGTCAGTGTGTACGTGGTGAAAGGGGCTGTCAGTTCCACCTCGTCCTGAGCAGTCAACTCAAACCCTTCCCCCGCAGCCTTGTCCTACATACAGTCCCCTCCCCAAGGGCCAGCTCGGAACCCCGAGCACAGAAACTCAGGACCAGCTACGTCACACACACTCCTTCCTCATACCCAACAGCGACTCTCCCCAACTTTAAAGCCTCATTGAAGGTACATCTCCTCCAAGAGGCCTTCCCTGATTAAGCCCTCCTTTCCTCTTCTCCCATTCCTTTCTGTATCACCTGACTTGCTTCCTTAATTCATTCCCCCGCCCCCAGCCCCACAACACTTATGTCCACATCTGTCATTTATTGATATTAATGTCTATCTCCACTCCTCTAGACTGGGAGCTTGTTGTGGGCAGGGAATGTGTCTGTTATACTGTACTCTCCCAGGCACTCAGTACAGTGTTCTGCACACAGTAAGTGCTCAATACATATGATTGAATGACTGAGTGAATGAACTTAGTACAATGTTCTGCACACAGTAAGTTCTCAATAAATGTGATTGACTGACTAACCTAAAACTCCGCTGCTCTCAATCTCCCCAAGAAGGGTCATCCAAATATCCGGCAACTTGTCAACACAACCACTGTTAGTAGTCACCCCTTCCTAATCCCCAGGCCAAAACCTAACCCTCTAACACTCTCTGGCATCCTGAAAAGATTAATCAATCAATCAATCAGTGGTATTTAGTAAGTGCTTAGGGTGTGCAGAGCACTGTCCTGGGCACCTAGTGGGTGTCTACACTGGATCCCAATGGAGTGTCTATACTGGGTATCTACTACCTGCTGCGGAGTGCTGTACTGGGTGCCTACTGTGTTCAGACCAGTGTACTGAACACCTATGTCCAGAGTACTACTTGGCATCTATGGGAAGCAGCATGGCCTAATGGAAAGAGCAGGGGCCTGAGAGTCAGAGGACCTGGGTTTTCATCCTTTCAATCGTATTGGAGTGCAGAGTACTCAGGAGAGTACAATACAACAACGAAAACTGTCCACAGTGAGGTTTTATCGGCCACCTGTCTGCTGTGTGTCCTTGGACAAGTCACTTAACTTCTCTGTGCCCCCATTTTCTTATCTGTAAAATGAGGATTAAAACCTATTCCCTCCTACTTAGGCTGTGAGCCTCATGTGGGACGGGGACTGCGTCCAAACTGATTTGCACAGTAGTACAGTGCTTGGCACACAGTAAGCACTTAAATACCGTAACTATTATTATGACTGGGTTTAGAGTGCTCTCCTGGGCATCTACTGGGTGCAGAACAGCTGGGTGCCGTCTATGTGCAGAACACTGTGTTTAGGGGAGTATCCCAGAAGCATTGCTAATTCCCACCCCACTTCACCTCATCCCAACAGCTGTCCTCAGCATTTCTGTCTCTATCAAATCACATTCTCTACTTATTTATTATTTATTTATTCATTTGCTCATTTTTCCATTCTCTAGTTGACGCTAGTTATAACTACATACTGTCTACTGCTTCCGCTGCTCAGAAATCATTTCTATCTGCCCGACTCTCCCATTAAACCAGGATGCTTGAGGGCAGTCTCCGTGTTTTATATTAGACCCTCCCAAGTGTCTAATACAGTGCTGTACCTGCAGGAGGCCCTCAATAAATCCCATAGTATGAACGACTAATAATATAAAAATAACGGTGGTATATTCATCATCATCTTTGGCATTTACTGAGCTGTTACGATGTGCAGAGCACTGTACGAAGCACTTGGGAGAGTACAATGCAACCAAGTCAACAGACACATTTCCTTCCCACAACGAGCTTACAGTCTAAAGGGGGAGAGAGACATTAATATAAATAACTTATAATGCACCATTTAAAGATACATACATATGTGCTGTGGGCTTACTAATGGGCTCATTAAGGGCTCATTAAGTCCAAGCGCTGTGCTGAGCACTGGGGTAGATCCGATGACCAGATCAGACACAGGCCCTGCCCGGAGGGGTCCCAGTCTAAGGGGAAGGGGGAACAAGAACATGAGAATGATAAGGTGGAGAGGGGTTGGCGGGTGGAGAGGTTCCTCAGATGGAGAGACCAGAAGCGCATGGGCTCTACAGGATGGACAGATACAGACTAAGGGGACAGGGCTGGAGTTTTTAGAACCAGGAAGGGGATGAATACAGAAATGCCATTCCCCAAATTAAGTTCCCAAGAGCCAGGGGGCTTCAACGAGGGTTTGAAGGGAGGGGGATCAAAAATAAGCAGCAGGAAACTTCTTCCCCCAGTGCGGGTGAGCACAGGGAATCCCTTCCCACAGAAAACTGGGCAGCCAGGAACTCTAGCAGGTCCAGAGAGGTTTGGACAGATACATGGACGACCGTCCATGCTGCGGAACTGGGGGGAGAGTGTCGGGGATGAAGAGGGGGAGAGTCAGGGGTGTGGGATGGTCCATGCTGGGTCACTGGGAAGAGGCAGGGATGGAGAAGGGGCAGTGTCAAGGGGTTTTGGATGGTCCATGCTGTGTCACCGGGGACAGTCAGTGGTGTGGGATGGTCCAACTCTAATCATGAGGGCAAGTGTCCGGGGGAGTGGCCAGAACTTGGCTCCTCACAGGTTCCTGGTGTCAGAGTCAGAGCCCTGATCTGGCTGGGCCAGTCTATGCTCTGCTGGAAGGTGCCAGCGGGCCGGGCTGAAGTCCCTGGGCGAAGGATGCCCTGCTGCCACCGGGGCCGCCAACTCGATGGGTAGGTGGGCGATTCGGATCCTGCGTGGGCACAACGAACCCAGGCCGGGAGGCCCCTGGAGATGGCAGAACTGTTGGGACCGCTGCGGCCACCGCTCGGCCCCTGACCCCAGGGACTTTGCCCCCACAGCCCGGCGGCTGGACTCCGCCCCCACGGAGGCTGCGCAGGGGCAGCTGGGGGAGGGTCATCGCGCTTGGGCACACACACTCTCCTCCCTCCCCTTTCCCCCAGGACCCTTGGGTGGGGTGTGCATTTCCAAATGAGCCACCTAAGTGTCGCCCACCTTTCCACGGGAGATCCCTTGACCTGTCCAACCTGGGACAATCTCTGACATCTTGGGGGAAGCGGGTGTTGGTTAGGGATGGCCCATCCCGCACTCCCTGACTCTCCCTGTGTGACCTTAGCAGGGACCATCCCACACCCCTGATTCTTCCCTTTTCTTTCCTTGACTCTCCCCCAGTGACCCAGCACGGTCCATCCCACACCTCTGACTGTCCCCTCTCTTTCCCTGACTCACCTACGGTGATCTAGAACGGACCAATTCAACACCCCGAATTATTTCCTCCCCACCCCACCAGAACCCCTCCCCGTCCAAGTGTAAGTTCCATACGATCGGACAGGCCTAGGTAATCCCAGCAAGGCGGACAGTCCAGGATTTATTTCGGCCCGAGGGATCGGGGGATCCCCTTGGAAAGAGAGAGGAATTGGGAGCCGAGGAAAGGCTTTCCATCCCCAAGCCGCAGAATCCAGGCCTGGCAGCAACTGGGGGAGCCGGTCCTCCTCCTGACCCCTTGTAAGGCCGCTTCTCCAACCCCGCGCCGGGTCCGTGCTAGAGCCAGGCGATAATTTGGGTGAGGGGCAATGGGTGGGTTCGGCCCCGACCTGTTTTGGGCAGGGAATGTGTCTGCTAATTCTGTTTTGGTGTACTCTCTCAAGCGCTTAGTACAGTACTCTGCACATAGTAAGCGCTCAATACATCCGATTGATCGATTGACCGCCCCCGCCCCGGGATTCGGCGAGGAAAGAAGCGTCCGGGTCCACGGCGGCAAGACGTCGGGGGGAAGCTGGGGGTTACCTGTCTGCCTCCTCTCTCCCCGCCCATCCTGCCTCCTGTCTGGACCTGGGGTCCCCCCCCTCACCCGCCGCCAACCTCCCCTCTCCCTGCAGCCCCCCGATTCTAGGCCCCCGAGCCCGACCTCCCCTCTCACCATCTCTTCCCTCCGGTGGGCGAGAAGGCATGATCTCCCCGGACGCCAGGCTCCGGTGCGGGCACCAGGGCAAGGATGGGCAGAGCCGGCCGGTCGCCCGTGACCGACCGTTTGGGGGAAGAAAAGCCCCCACCCCCGCCGTCCCTCGAGGCTCGGACGTGGACTTACCCCTGGTGCTCATGGCTTCGCCGCCCTGCCTCCGGGGCCCGCCGCCAACGCCGGGAGGGAAGCGGGAGGGGCGGTCAGTCGGACCGTCCAGTGCCCTCCCGCCCGGGTGCCGCCCCCTCCCTCGGCTCGCTGGGGCGGAATATTTCCGAGGAGGAGGAGGAGGAAGAGGAGGCCTTGGGATGGGCGAGGCTGGAGGCCGGGGCAGGGGGGATGGGGAGGAGAGGGGCGGGGGTCCCTTCTTGGTCCCAGGCCCCGAGTGTCCGGGCAGCAGCCTACGGGCGGGCGGGGGCGGCCGGCGATGGAGCAATGCAGCAGCGGCCGGTCCGGCCGAGCTGCTCTTATAGCTCCGGGGGTGTGGACCACGAAGGGGAGGGGGCGGCGGGGAGGGAGCCGGTTTATCCCAACCCGAGGCTCTCCCCGCCTCCCACGCCCCGGGGTCCTGGGGGGCCGGGGGGGGGGGCTGGGCTGCCGGGGCGGGGAGGGGGGCGGTCGGGGCCGGGAAGGGGACCCCCCCCCCCAGGGTGGTCGAGAGGCCGGGGGAGGGGATGGGGGGCGCGATGGGGGGTTTGGAGGGAGGGAGGGAGGGAGGGAAGAGGCGGGGGCGTCGTTTGATTGGCTCCTCCGTGCTGGTGGGAACCGGGATCCTGCGGCCGTGCGCCCCCTGCCGGACACGCCGGGCTCGGAGCGCTGCAGACAATGCGGCCGCCGGACAGAGCCCCGCGGGGAGGGATTAATAATGTGGCGATCCGTTGAGCGCTTACTACGTGCACAGCGCTGTTCTGAGCGCGAGGGTAGATACCAGGTAATCAGGCTGTCCCACGTGAGGCTCACGGTCTTCATCCCCATTTTCCAGATGAGGGAACTGAGGCCCAGAGAAGTGAAGGGACCCGCCCACAGTCACACAGCTGACGCGTGGCAGAGCCGGGATTGGAACCCATGACCTCTGACTCCCAAGCCCGTGCTCTTTCCACTGAGCCACGCTGCTTATTAGCGGCCGGAGGGAGGGGGTCATATCCCGGCCCTAATTCCTTCCCCTCGGGAACACCTCCTCCCCCCGCCCCCCCCCCCCCCCCCAGCATCCATCCCCAAGCAAGCTCTACTAGAGGGAAGCAGCGTGGCTCAGTGGAAAGAGCCCGGGCTTGGGAGTCAGAGGCCATGGGTTCGAATCCCGCCTCTGCCACTTGTCGGCTGGGTGACCGTGGGCGAGTCACTTCACTTCTCTGTGCCTCAGGGACTTCGTCTGTAAAAGGGGGATTAACTGTGAGCCTCGCGTGGGACAAACTGATTACCCTGTATCTATCCCAGCGCTTAGAACAGTGCTCTGCACATAGTAAGCGTTTAACACCATTATTATTAATCACTAATAATAATAACAATGGCATTTGTTAAGCGTTTACTATGTGCAGAGCACTGTTCTAAGAGCTGGGAAGGATACAAGGTGGTTGTCCCACGAGGGGCTCACAGTCTTCATCCCCATTTTACAGATGGGGTAACTGAGGCCCAGAGAAGCTAAGTGACTCGCTCACAGTCACCCAGCCGACAGGTGGCTGAGCCGGAATTTGAACCCGTGACCTCTGTCTCCCAAGCCCGGGCTCTTTCCACCGAGCCACGCTGCATCACGGTGACATTTTTAAGCGCTTACTACTTGCCAAGCGCAGGGGCAGATACTGGATCATCGGGTCGGACGTAGTCCCTGCCCCGCACGGGATTCACGGGGGAGGAGTGGATAATCCCCTTTTTACAGAGAAGGAAATCGAGGCACAGAGAAGTCAAGCACGAGATCACACAGCGGGCAGGTGGCGGAGCTGGGATTAGAACCCAGGTCTTCTGACTCCCAGGCCTTGTGATCTTTCCACTAAACCAGGCTGGTTCTCCAGTGATTCATTGTCAGATTTATCCCCTGTCCATAAAACCTGTTCTCCCTCCTAATTAGACGATTAGCCCCATGAAGGACAGGGACTGTGTCCAACCTAAGTAGCTCATCTCTACCCCATCACTTAGACCAGTGTTCGACACGTAGTAAACGCTTAATGAATACCATAAAAAATCCTTCCTCTTGTAATCCCGCTTTATTAGTCATGGTAATGGTTAAGTGTGTGTCAAGCACTGTTCTAAGCACCGGGATAAGCACAAATGAATCAGGTCAGTCGGGTCACAATTTTTATGTAGGAGGAAGGACAGGTATTGCATCCCCATTTTACAGTTGAGGAAACTGAGGCACAGAAAAATTAAGCGACTTGCCCATGGTCATCCAGCAGGCAAGTGGCCAAGCCGGGTTTAGAATCCAGGTCCTGTGACTCCCAGGTCCGTGCTCTTTCCACTCAGAAACACGGCTTTGACTTTATCTTTTCCCCTCCTCCTCCTCTTTCCACCCACAGGTCAAGTGAACCTCTCTGAGCCTCAAGGGTCTTACCTGTAAAATGGGGGAAAATAACCCTCGCCTCCCAGGTTGCGTGGTGAGAGTAAAGCGGGAAAACGGATGTAAAAGCACTTTCAGAATATAGAGTGTTCCATCAATTCCGAGGAGTGTCTTAACAGCACCGACACAGAGAGCAAAGATACAGATTGCCCCTTCTAGTGTCTATCACCCCTGCTAGATTGAAGCTCCTTGAGTGCAGCGATCGTGTCTACTAACTCTGTTGGACTTTCCCAAACCTTCAGTACCATGCTCTATACACAGCGTACGTAGACTGCAAGCTCCTCAAGGGAAGAGAGAAGGCCTACCGATTATCGTTCTTTGCCAAGTGCTTAATACGTCACTCTGCACACTATAGGGGCTCAATCAACATGACTGATTGATTAATCACTAAATTATCGATAAAGTGGGTCTCCCTTGCTGCTTCCCACAAAGCCCTATGAATGTCCCATCTCCCTGGCTCCCTTTCCCTCCCTCTCCCAGTCTGTTTTCCAGGCCCAGGGTTTGTTTTTTTTTTTTTTTGCAGGGCAGGGGGCAGGGGATAGCTAGGGATGTCCCCCACCCTCTCCAGTCTCTGCTGTGGGCCTGTTCCTGGAGTTCCTGGGGTCCAGAGGAAGAATTTCCCGGAAGCCCCCACTGCAGGCATCCAGTCAATGCAGCCCACCCCACCCCAGAGGCGCAGCTGTTTCACCCAATATCCCCCTAGGTCCTTAGGGGAGTTAGATTCCAACCCACCCGATTGAAGAATCGGGGGCGGGTGGAGACTTGGAGCTCTCTGCCAAGATCTGCCTGTGAACACTGCCGTGATCCTTGCCCTCTTCCTTCTGCCCGGCCTCTGGGGTTCCTCTGGGTGACTGTGGGGGATAGGAAGGGTAAACTAGGGCTTCCCCACCCCCCACCCACTAACTCACTAAGGGGGTCAGAGTTTGGGGAATGGGGTGGGTCCCCACACCACCAGAGAGGCAAGAGTGGAGGACGAGTTCTTGTCAGAGGAACTGTGTCTGACCTAATTAACTGTACCTACCCCAGTGCTTAGAAGAGTGTTTGACACATAGTAAGCACTTACATACCATAAAAAGGAGGGAGTCCCTGGCCCCAGTCCACATAGGCCTCAGACCACTGTATCTCCTCTACTTTGGTCCCCAAGGACACCGTACTGCCTCAGAAACAGAGAAAGGAACATGGCCTGGCCTGGATCATCCTGCACCCCCTGACTCTGCCCTCTCCATTCCCAATTCTCCCCATGTGATCTTAGCACAGACCATCCCACATCTCTGACCCTCCCCTTTCCTTCCTTGACTCTCCCCCAGTGACCCAGCACGGACCATCCCACATCCCTAACTCTCCCCTCTCTTTCTCTGACTCACCTACGGTGACCTGTCTCTGCCCTCGAAGAGCCCACAGTCTAGCCGAAGTTGTGGGGCGAGGGATCGGGGGGGCCGAGAAATGGGACGACAAGAGGGTGGGCCTACCAGTAGCAAACAGCTGGGGAGCTCTTCCTGCACGAGCTAAGGAGAGGCCGGCCTGCATCCTGAGGGTCAACGGCCGGACTGGTCTAGTCGAACAGACCACCTGATCTGGACCCCCCAAAGGGTAGGACAGGGCAATGGGTCGGCAGAGAGGACTGGGCAGGGGCCCACCGAGGCAGAAAATGCCTCCTCAAAAGCAGAGGACAAAGGGGTTGAGGGCTAATTCATTTATTTATATTAATGACTATCTCCCAATCTAGACTCTAAGCACATTGTGGGCAGGGAATGAGACTGTTATATTGCTACATTGTACTCTCCCAAGCGCTTAGTACAGCGCTCTGCACACAATAAATATGATTGACTCAGGGAATGTGTCTGTTTCTTATTATATTGAACTATCCCAAGCATTTAGTACAGCGCTCTGCATGCAGTTGAGTGCTCAATAAATATGACTGAATGAGAGAATGAATCACTAAGATATTAACAAAGACTGAGGCCCAGACAGGGTAGGAAACTTGCCCAAGGTCACACAGCAGGCCCGGGGCAGAGCTGGGTGGGAACCCCGATATCGCAACCCCAAGCCCTTCCCTGCAACTTGGCCCTGGAGTTTCTGCCCTGATTTGGGCAGGAACCCTCCACTGCCTGGAAGAAGTAGCATGACCAGTGGATAGAGCCTGGGCCTGGGAGTCAGAAGGACCTGGGTTCTAATCCCAGCTCTGCCATTTCATTCGTTCATTTAATCGCACTTATTGAGTACCTACTGTGTGCAGAGCCCTGAACTAAGTGCTTGGGAGAGTACACTATAACAGTAAACAGACACATTCCCTACCCACAGTGAGCTTGCAGTCTAGAGTAGGGGAGAACCATTTGTTGGCTGAGTGACCTTAGGCAAGTCACTTCACTTCTCTGTGCCTCAGTTACCTCATCTGTAAAATGGAGATTAAGACTGTGAGCCCTATGCCTGATAGGGACTGGGTCCAACCTAATTTGTATCTATCCCAGCACTTAGTACTGTGCCTGGCACATGGTAAGCACTTAAATACCACAAACATAAAAAAAGATCAGAAGCCAAGGTCTCCCAGGCCCACAGAGTTCTCAGACCCCGGCCCTGCCACCAGAGAGAGTCCCACCGCCATCCCCCTCACCCTCTGGCCGGCAACCCCGCTCCCCTCCGACACAATTCAGTGCTCGCCGAGGGTTTTTTCCTGTGCTTTGTACGCACTGTGCCTTGTCCAGCTCACATCCTGTGCTGTGGCTCAGCCGTTCCAAGCTCCATCCCTGTTCGGCTCAGACACAGCACGGCTCCCACTCTGTACCACATTTGCTCAGTGGCCAGGGGCTTTGGGTTGAAGGAGCTCATTCCATCCATTCCCCCACCTCTGGGCAGACCCGCCCTTCACCGCCCTTGTGGAACCCAGGACCCTGCAGCCCGTAGGGTCATTTCTCTCCCTTTGCTCAATGGACAGAGCGGGCAGAGGCTCAGCTCGCTCTGGGCCAGGGGAGGAACCAAAGCGTCTGGGCCAGATGGGCAGAGGCTGGGAAGTGTCTCTTTGCATGGGCTCTTGGACTCCACCATGACTTTAGCCAAAAAGCCTTTCTTCAAGACCCTCCAGAGACTGTCCTCCTCTTTGCCATCTCCGTTCTCTAGCAACTCTCTGCACCCACCCTACCCCAGTTTGCACTCTTCCCCTCTCCCTATCCCACCTCTTCACCATGCCTCCCTCTGGCCTCTCCCACCCCAACCCAGAAGTCTGGAACTCCCTCCCCTGCAAATTGTTGGAACGTCTTAAAAGCCCACCTCCTCCAGGAGGCCTTCCCTGAACCCCTGGTCCTGGCTTCCCTTGTCCACCTCCTCTAGAAGGCCTTCGCTGAACGCCCTCCCCACCCCCGGTCCTGGCTTCACTCGGCCACTCTAAATCAGTTTATTTTTTCCCATTTTCTAGTTGATTTGTTCAGTTGTGGGAGACTTCTGTTGTGACCAGTCATACTTATTCCTTCCCTTTCATTCCCACTAATGGATATCAGTCAATCAATCAATGGTATTTATTGAGCACTTACTGTGCGCAGAGCATTGTACTGAGCACTTGGGGAGAATATAGCTGAGTTAGTAGACACATTCCCTGCCCACAACGAGTTTATATGATTAACATTTGCTGGATTGTATCCGCCCATTAGTTTGGAAGCTTTTCACGAGCCAGGACCATTTTTCCTACTTGCATGGTACTCTCCAGAGCTCCCAACCCAGTGCTGTATCCACGGTAGGCATCCGGTATAACACTCAGCAAACAGCTGGTGCCCAGTACAGTGCTCTGCATGTGCAAGGCATTCAGCACAGCTCCCTGCATGCAATAGGTGTCCAGTACAGCTCTCTGCATACAGTAAGCGTACCAGGGAGGAGCCCGGTATAGTATCTTCACGCATTAGTCCTGTAATACAGCACTCTACACAGCAATTACCGAGTACTTTCCAGCTCAATATTCCGCACCAGACACCCCAGCTCAATGCTCAGCACAGAGTACACACCAGTGCAGGGGGTCTCTGCTCTCTTTAACCTCCTTAAAGCACCATCATTGCCAAGCAAAATACCGAGCTGCCCCCCAGGCCTCAGATAGAGAAGGAGGCCTAGTGAGAGGAGGGTGGGCGGGAGTTAGGGGGGCTTCAGAGGAGGCCAGAAGGCACTGGGAGGTCTGAGCTTGGCCTAGGAAAGGGGGTTTTTGAGGAGGCTGGGGTGTGGGGTTTAGGGAGGACATGGAGCTCAGTCATTGATAAAGGGCTCCAGAAGAGGCTGGGGTGGGGGGGGGGGGGAAAGCTAAGGGAGAGCCTGGAATTTGGGTGGGAGCTAAGGCAAATGGGGAAGGTGGGGGGGGGGGGTGGGAGGGCACTGAGGGGGCTGTGGGGTTGGGGAGAGGGTCGAAGATGCCAGGGTGGTCTGGAGGGGCTGGGGGCAGAGGAAACTAGCAGGCACTGGGATGAGTGTGTGCTGGGCGCTGGGCTTGGGCTGGGGGCTGGTAGGCACAGGGTGGGGGGCTTAAGGGAGGCTGTGCGGGTCTGGGAGGACTGGGATTGGGAGGGAAAAGGAGTGGGAGGGGCTATGGGGCATTGAGACGGTTTAACCCTTGGGGCTGTAGTGTAGGGGGAGTTGGGGGGGAGCGCTCAGGGAGCTGGAGGGTGATAGAGAAGCAGCTTGGCTTAATAGAAAGAGCCCAGGCTTGGGAGTCAGAGGACATGGGTTCTAATCCCGGCTCTGCCACTTGTCTGTTGTGTGACCTTGGGCAGGCCACTTCACTTCTCTGTGCCTCAGTTACGTCATCTGTAAAATGGGGATTAAGACCGTGAGCCCCACCGACAACTTGACTACCTTGTATCAATCCCGACGCTTAGAACAGTGGTTGACACATAGTAAGAGCTTGACAAATACCATTATTATTATTAATAAATAAGGACTGGGGGGTGCTGGGGGGCCCTGGGGCCGCTAGGGGAGGGAAAGAGCTGGAAGACGGGGGGAGTGGGAATGATGAGGGGCTTCTGGGGGAGAAGAAAGGCTGAGTGAGGGGGAAAGTGAAGGGGAAAGCTGAGGGTCACAGGGCAGGTGGGGACGCGGAGGGGAGGGAGGCGGGGGGCTAGGCTCAGAACAATCCCCGGTGGCGGTGACGACGGCTCTGCCGGGGCAGGAAGCCTGGGGAGGGACGCCCGGGCCTGCGGAATCCATCAGAGCCGCGGGGACCGGACTTTAACGGCGGGAAGCGGCGCTGAGCTCCGGGGGGCCGGACACGGGCAAGGTCGGAGAGAGGAGCCCCCCTCTCCGTCTCACCCGGAGCCGAGGTCACCAGTGGGTCTGGGGGGCGGGAGGGGATGGGGGAGACCCGGCCCTAAACGCCTTTAAGTCTGGGATCCTTCTCCCCCTGGTCCAGGGCTTGGGAGTTAGAGGTCGTGGGTTCTAATCCCCACTCCTCCACTTGTCAGCTGGGTGACCGTGGGCAAGTCACTTAACTTCTCTGTGCATCAGTTACACATGGGGATTAAGACTGCGAGCCCCAAGTGGGACAACTGACTACTGGGATAACGGACTACCTTATATCTGTGCAAGCGCTTAGACTAGTGCTCGGGACATAGTAAGGGCTTAACAAATACCAGGATTATTATCATCGATATTACTATTATACCAAGCCCCAGAGAGGGTCATCGACTTGCCTTGGGTCGCACAGCCAGCTGGCAGTAGAAGCGGGGCCCTTGTCTTCGGACTCTCTGCTCCAGGCGTGTCCCACCGGAACGGGACGGCTCAGAACCACGGGATAGGGACTGTGTCCTCCCTCATGAACCTCTACTTACCTCAGGGTTTAGAACAGTGCCTGATGCACAAACTAACGCTTATCCAGTTCCATTAAACACTCCCTCCTCTTCAGGACCAGTGGGCGGGGGAGGTGGGAAGGGCCGGAGACGGGGACAGCTTCTATCTCTGAGAGGCAGCGTGACTTAGTGGAAAGAGCACGGGTTTGGGAGTCAGAGGTCGTGGGTTCTAATCCCAGCTCCTCCACCTGTCAGCTGTGTGACTTTGGGCAAACCACTTTACTTCTCTCCGCCTCAGTTACTCATGGGGTCACGTGGGACCACCTGATTACCTTGTACCTACCCCAGCGCTTAGCACAGTGCTTGGCACATAGTAAGCACTTAACCAAATACCATCCTCATTATTATTATTAGAAGGACCGGCTGCGTCTCCGAGGCGGGGACGAGGAGCTATTTGAAGAGGGACGCGGATTTTGGCCGGCATCGGGGACAGGGCTGACGGGGGTCCGGATTCCAAAGCAGGGAGGGTCCCCCACCCACCCACGGACTGTTCTGGCCGGGACGGAGACCCGGCTCTCCCTGTCCCGACCCCAGTCCGGCCCCGCCCCACCCCAAGGGTGCAGCCAGCGAAAGCCATTAGGCCTGGAAGCGTTTCTGGCCGCAGCCCTGTTTATCCGCTACCTCCGTCTTCCTCCTGTTCCTCACATTGTTCTGTGAGAACCTCAAGCCCGGACCAGAATCAGAGGGGTTCCTGTGGGCGGGACCAGCCTCGGGGGCGGGATAGGGTGGGAAGAGCCCACGGCTCTATTATTTCTTTATCTATTTATTTATTTCTCCTAATGCCTGCCTCCCCTCTCAAGACCGTGAGCTCGTTGGGGGCAGGGATGTGTCTGTTTCTTGCTTTGTTGTACTGTCCCAAGCGCTTACTACAGTGTTTTGCACCCAGGAGGAGTTCAATAAATACGACCGGATGCTTGAATGAATGGGAGCGGGGTTAGCCGCAGGGTCGGGGGGTGGGGGAGAGCTGTGGAGGGGCTAGGAGAGGGGGAAGAGTGTGGGATAAAGTGGGAGGAATGGGAAGGATTTGTGGGCGGTGCTGACTGGGGGTGGGGAGGTAAATAAATAAAGAAATAGTGGGATTTGTTAAGCGCTTACTATGTGCAAAGCCCTGTTCTAAGCGCTGGGGGATACAAGGTGATCAGGTTGTCCCACGTGGGGCTCACAGTTTTCATCCCCATTTTACAGATGAGGTAACTGAGGCACCGAGAAGTTAAGTGACTTGCCCCAAGTCACACAGCTGGGTAGGATGGGATGAGGATGATGATGGTGTTTGTTAAACGCTTACTATGTGCTGAGCACTGTTCTAAGCGCTGGGGTAAATACAAGGTAATCAAGTTGTCCCACGTGGGACTCAGTTTTCATCCCTAGGTTTTTTTTTTACAGATGAGGTAACTGAGGCCCAGAGAAGTTAACTGACTTGGCCAAAGTCACACAGCTGATAACACGGCTCAGTGGAAAGAGCCTGGGCTTGGGAGTCATAGCTCATGGGTTCGAATCCCGGCTCCGACGCTTGTCAGCTGTGTGACCTTGGGTAAGTCACTTAACTTCTCTGGGCCTCAGTTACCTCATCTGTAAAATGGGGATTAAGATTGTGAGCCTCATGTGGGACAACCCGATGACCCTGTACTCCCCCAGAGCTTAGAACAGTGCTTTGCACATAGTAAGCGTTTAACAAATACCAACATTATTAACATTATTATGATAAGTGGCAGAGTCGGGATTAGAACCCACGACCTCTGACTCCCAAGCCCGGGCTCTTTACACTGAGCCATCCTGCTTCTCAGGGATGGGAGGGGGGGAGCGTTGTGGGTGGGGCTAGCATCTGTGGTCGGGACTAACAGGGGGGTGGGGTGGAATGGGAGGAGGTGGGGGGAGAGTCAGGAAGACCTGAGGGTGGGGCTAACCAGCAGGAATGGATGGGGGGAGGTGGGCGAGGGGTGGGGAGAGCAGGGGCAGTGTAAGGCTGGGTGAGAGGAGCCGGTGATGCTGGGAGTGCAGGGTCTCATTGGATGGTGGATAGGGTGGGGGCGGTGGTTACTTGTTTATTATCATTATTAGTATTACTAGCTGATAATAGTATTATTATTAGCGGCGTGGATAGGGCACGGGCCTGGGAGTCAGAAGGTCACGGGCGCTAATTCCGGCCCCGCCATCTGTCTGCTGTGCGATCTTGGGCAAGTCACTTCACTTCTCTGCGCCTCAGTTATCTCATCTGTAAAATGGGGATTGAGACTGGGAGGCCCCCCCCCCGGACAGGGACTGCGACCAACCCGATTTGCTTGTGTCTACCCCAGTGCTTAGTAAACATAATAAACGTTTAACAAATACCATAATTATTATTATTAGCTAGTGGTGGCACTCCCCGTTGACCTGCCGCATCCCTTTTCCATCCCTCGGCAGGGGTCATGACTGAGATCCCTCTTCGCGGACACCAGCGTCCCAAGGTTCTCCCCGGCGGGGGCTGCGTCCGTCCACATTGCGGCACAGGTCCCCCTCTTTCCCCCTTCCTAGGCAGCCTCTGATCCATCTCCCTCTGCGACCCTGGTTCTCATCTCCCTCCTGGCCTTCAGAAGCGGCATGGCCTGGTGGATAGAGGTCAGGTCTGGTAGTCAGAAAGACCTGGGTTCCAATCCTGGCTCTGCCACTTGTCTGCCGGGTGACCTTAGGCAAGTCACTTCACTTCTCTATGCCTCAGTTACCTCATCTGTAAAGTGGGGATTAAGACTGTGAGCTCCATATAGGATATGGATTGTGTCCTACTTGATTAGCTGATATCTACCACAGTGCCTGGTACATAGCGAGTGCTTAACAATACCACAGTTATCATTATTATTATTGCAGGACCCTATCGTTCCTGTACACACGGTAGGTGCCCAGCTCAGTGCTTTGCACAGAGTAGAAGCCCAGTACAGCGCCCGATCCATATTGATGAGGATGACAGTGATCCACCAAGTCGATCATAGGCCAAACCTCAAGGTGCAGTGCAAATTTTGGATCTGAGGTCTCAGGCCCCACCAGCCCTGTCAGGATGACATGTGACCCGATGTGGCACATGACCAAGGCTCGAAGCTCCTGTTTCACTCCCACTTCCCCGTCCTTTCTGGTGAGCTGCCCCGCCTCGACTCCCGTGGACCCGGTGGGCAGGAATCACGGGTCTGGGGGCCAACAGATCCGAGGTCCCTGGTCTGCAGAGAGGTCCCTGGTCTGCAGAGCCCGGGCAGACGGCCCCATCCCGTCACCGGGCCGGGCGGCCCCAATGATGGGTGAGTAGCTGAGCGCTCCTGTTCTATGGGACTTGTCACCTTGGAGTCACTTCTGTCTCTGCCGGCCTATAGTGCTGGGAAACCTGGGCCATCTTAGGGGCTGGTGCCTTCCTCCAGGAACTCATCCAGGACCATCCAACACTCCTGACTCTCTCTTCTCCATCTCTGATTCTCCCCAGTGACCCAGCAAGGACCATCCAACACCCCTGACTCTCCCCTCTCCATCCCTGACTTTCCCTAGTGGCCCAGTACGGACCATCCAAAACCCCTGATTCTCCCTTCTCCATCCCTGACCCTGAGCTCTTCCGGGGCCCAACCTTGATCTCTGGCCCCCGACTCGCTCTCCACAAGCCCTCTTGGAGCTCGATAAAGCAACCTTCAGCGAGGGGCCCTGCCCTTCCTGCCTCGGAACCCCGCGATGTTGTTAGCAGCGTGGCTCAGGGGCAAGAGCCCGGGCTTGGGAGTCAGAGGTCATGGGTTCGAATCCCAGCTCCGCCACTTGTCAGCTGGGTGATTGTGGGCAAGTCACTTCACTTCTCTGTGCCTCAGTAACCTCATCTGGAAAATGGGGATGAAGACCGGGAGCCTCACGTGGGACAACCTGATTACCTTGTATCTATCCCAGCGCTTAGAACAGTGCTCTGCACATAGTAAGCGCTTAACAAATACCAATATTATTATTATTAGCAGGGTGGACGCTCCTTTCTTTCTCCCGAGGAGTCGGCCGGGTCTAGGCCCTTCAGGGGCCCCGCCGCCCCCTGGCGGCCACAAACAGCGGCAAAGAGATCAAAGGGATCAATGTGTTTTATTATTATTATTAATAATAATAATAATAGTATTTGTTAAGCGCTTACTATTTGCTAAGCACTGTTCTAAGCGCTGGGGTAGATACAAGGTAATCAGGTGTCCTACATGGGGCTCACAGTCTTAATCCCCATTTTACAGATGAGGTAACGGGCACAAAGAAGTTAATGGCTTGGTGATGGGGACGTGGGATGCAGCCGCCCTCCGGTCTCGAGGTCGGGCTCCAGCACTCCAAAACGGCGGGTGGTTCGTGTGCGGAGGATGGACGTGGAACGTCAGATGCTGGGGGAGGCCAAGGGGGAACAGAAAGAAGAACAACCTGGCTTCAAGGAACCGATTCAGTCCCCTCCGCCACAGCCTTAGCCAGAGACCAGACACGGATAGACTGAGGGACAGAGATTGAGTCAGAGAGAGAGGCAAAGACAGACCGAGGAACAGAGACGGTGTCAGAGAGAGTAGAGATAGAGATCCCGAGGGACAAAGACAGAGTCGGAGAGAGAGCAGAGACAGAGATCCCGAGGGACAGAGCTGGAGTAGATACCGAGAGAGGCAGAGACAGGGATACCCAACTACAGAGTCAGAGAGGGAGAGAGCAGAGATGGAAATACCAAGGAGCGGAGAAGAAGTCAGAGAGAGAAAGAAACAGAGAGGATGAGGAACAGAGAAAGGCAGACACAAAGAGACCAGAAGACGGACAGAAACTGAGAATGAGACAGAGACAGAAACATACAGAAATATAGACAGACTCATAGAAAGACTGAGAGAAAAACAGATCTAGAGACAGGCCCAAAAAGAGAGATAGGGAGACCCAAAGAAACTCTAGCAGAGAGACCCGAGACAGAATTAGAGACCCAAAGACAGAATGGAGTGATTTATATCTCCCCCTCCCCTCCAATGCTCACCCCCAGTCTCTGCTGCAGTTGGTAATGGGGAGTGGGGAAAGAGGCAGTCCTAATAATGTTGGTATTTGTTGGTATTTATTAAGCGCTTACTATGTGCCGAGAACTGTTCTAAGCGCTGGGGTAGACACGGGAATCAGGTTGTCCCACGTGGGGCTCACAGTCTTCATCCCCATTTTACGGATGAGGGAACTGAGGCCCAGAGAAGTTAAGTGACTTGCCCACAGTCACACAGCTGACAGGTGGCAGAGCTGGGATTCCAACTCATGAGCCCTGACTCCAAAGCCCTTGCTCTTTCCACTGAGCCACGCTGCTTCTGGCCTGAGGTATTTGGTGAGGGGAAGGGAGAGGTAGGGAGGACAAAGGGAGAGGGCCAGCTTCAGCCAGAATCCCTCCCCTAGGAAATTTCCCACCCTGGCTGGGAGGCCCTGAGAAATTGTGGATGCCCCTTATGAAACCATCCTCCCCACCGTCTCGGGGGGGGGGGGTGGGCGGACCTCTAGGGCCTGAAATTTGAGAACAAGGACAATTGCCCCCCCCCCCATCCCCACCCTCCGGAGTGAGGGGGTGGGGTGGTGGGGTGGGGGAAAGTAGAGGGAGAGAGATGGGGGATGGCCAGGCCCCCAAACTGCCCTTGTTAGTTGGGGTGGAGTCCCTCCCCTCCCTTGCCCACCTTCCTCTCCCCCCTCCTCCTGTGATAAGGGCAGAGCAGAGTTCCCTTGCTACTTAGGAACTGTAAAGCACGATAATAATAATAATGATAATAATCATAATAATGGTATTTGTTAAACACTTGCTACATATTAAGCATTACGCTCAGGGCAGGGGTGAACACAGGATAATCCAATCAGACAGAATCCCTCTCCCACATAGGGCTCATAGTCTTAAGGCAGAGAGAGAACAGGTATTGAATTCCCATTTTACTGTAAGCTCTCCTTCTAGCCTTGTGGGCAGGGATCGTGTCTACCAACACTACTGGACTCGCCCAAGCACTTAGTACAGTGCTCTGCACACAGTAAGCGCTCAGTCAATACCACTGATTGATTGGCTGACTGGGGCACAGAGAATTTAACTGACTTGCCCAAGGTCACACAGCAGGGAAGAGATGTAGCAGGGTTTGGAACCCAAGCCCATCTGACTCCCAGGTCCGAGCGCATTCCATTAGGGTACAGTGAAGCCTTTCAGGCATTTTCTTTCCCCAGGAGCAGATTCTCCAGGCCTCGGTTGTAAGTGGTAATCAGATGTAGCTGTGTCCTGGCTTTTTGATTTTTGCTCACACCCTGGGTCACACTTCCTGCCTTTGAGCTCCAGACATCCAAGTAGAGATGTCCCGAAGGCAACAGGAAATGCAAGACTACAGAGAAGGAGGTCAGGGCTGGACCTGTAATAATAATAATAATGGTATTTGTTAAGCACTTAATATGTGGCAAGCACTGTTCTAAGGGTTGGGGTAAATACAAGGTAATCAGGTTGTCCCGTGTGGGGCTCATAGTCTCGATCCCCATTTTATAGATGAAGTAACTGAGGCTCAGAGAAGTTAAGTGGCTTGCCCAAGGTCACACAGCAGACAAGTGGCAGAGCCGACTTTAGAACCCACAGCCTCTGACTCCTAAATCCATGCTCTTTCCACTAAGCCAAGTTGCTTCTGTAGATTTGGGAGTCTTCCACGAACAGATGGGAATTGAAGCCATGGGAGGCAAATGAGTTCTCCAAGGGAGTGGGATGAAGATGGAGACTTAGAAGGGGATCCAGAACTGAGCCTTGAGGGACTTCCAAAGTTAGGGGGTGGGAGGCAGAGGAGGAGCCTGAGCAGAGACTGAGAAGGAGCAGCCAGAAAGATAGGAGGGAGAACCAGGAGAAGACAGTGTCACTGAAGCAAGCTGAGGTTGGATAATGTTTCCAGGAGAAGGGAACTTCCAGGGGTTGCCCGTTCACCTCCACATCCAACAGAAACTCCTTACCGCTGATTTTAATGCTCTTAAAGTCAGTCAGCTCTCTCCTTCTACTTCACTGATTTCCTACGAAATACTACCCAGCCCTGACACTTCACTCCTCTAATTCCTCTATCTCTTCCCTGACCCCTTACCTATGTTGTCCCTCTGGCCTGGAACTCCCTCCCCCTTCTTATCTGACAGTCTCCCCATCTTCAAAGCCCCCTAAAATTACATCTCCTCCAAGAGGCCTTCCCTGGCTAAGCCTTCTTCTCCCCTACTCCCTCTCCCTTCTGTGTCACCTGTGGACACGTATCTGGACCCTTTAAGCACTTGATATTCACCCCATTCCCAGCCCCTCAGCACTTATGTCCATATCTGAATGTATTTTAACGTCTGTCTCCCAGTGGCAAGAGCTGGGGCTTGGGAGTCAGAGGAAGTGGGTTCTAATCCCCGCTAGGCCACTTGTCTGCTGTGTGACCTTGGGCAAGCCACTTCACTTCTCTGCGCCTCAGTTACCTCATCTGGAAAGTGGGGATTAAGATTGTGAGCCCACTCGGGACAACCTGATTACTTTTTATCCACCCCAGCGTTTAGAACAGCGCTTGGCACTTAGTAAGCGTTAAACAAATGCCAACATTATTACTGTAACGTCCTTGGGGGCAGGGATCAAGTCTACCAACGCTGTTACATTGTTCACACCCAAGCGTTTGCTACAGTACTCTGCACACATTAAGCACTCACTAAATACTATTGCTTGATCGATTGACTGGAGGCAGAGAGGGGAGATCGTTCTCCCCATCGTACGGATGAGATAACTGAGGCCCAGGAGTCACGTGTGTGCGTGTGTGGGCCAGGGCTGCTGGGGGGGGCGGATAGAGGACTGATTCACTTGCTTTCCCGCTGCCTCCCTCCCCCGGGCACGGGTGGGTCGTCTTGCCCAACGCCCAGAATGCGAAGAATGTGTCTCCGCTGGCGAGCCCAGCGAGTAATCCAGCGATCGGGTGGGCAGCGATGCTGGGCCTCAAACACGGCCGGTCGGCAATGGGCAGGGGCCTCCCCAGGCCCTCGGGGGCCCCTTCCCCGGTCCCGCCCCCGATGCCGGACATCAAAGGGACCATTGTGTCCGGCCGGCTCAGAGTCCCCGGCCGGGGTGGAGAGAGCTGGGGCAGCGGGGGGACGGGAGGGGCTGCAGTTCGGGAAGACTCGGGGGATCCATGGGTTGCTGCTTCTGCGTGCCCCGGCCGAGGAAGCTGTGCAAGTGCTCGGGTGAGTATCCCCCGAGACCCCTAGTAGGTGGCAATGCCCCGCCCAGCGTGGCTGTTCGGCCAGCAGAGGTTCAGGAGGTGAGGAGGTCGGCGGGGTTCCGGAGGTCTCTTCTGGAGAGACCTGGGCCTGGCTTAGACGGGGCAGGGATCGGAGAGTGAGGCCAAGAGGATAAAACCAGCTTTAGCTTGGATTCAGGGGTTCCTGGGGTTGAAGCTGATTTGGGGGGTGCTGAGGTTTGCCACAGATTCTTGGGGTCGGTCCCCAAGGTCCACCCAGCCCAGGACTCTGTCTCCGACAGGGCGACCAGGAGTACCAGGTTGGTGGAGGGGCCCATGTGCTGGTCACCCTCCTGATCACCCATCCTCAAGGTTAGGATAGACCACCCAATACCCCTGACCCTCCCCTCTCCATCCCTTGACTCTCCCTCGGTGATCCAGTATGGACCATCGGTCACCCTGACTCTCTTCTCTCCATCCCTAATCACGAGGGCCTATTTCCAGGAGGGCGACCAAGTGCTCGGAGATAGAGCCCCAGTCTGGGCCGGCTGGGCTCCCCCTCCCCCTCTGAGAGGGTGTCTCTCAGGGGTTATCGTCCTCAGATGGCAGCTGGTTAGTCAATTCCAGTCCTGCCCCTCCTAATCTGCTCTCCTTATACTGCACCCATTTAGGTAAAGACCCGCCTTCCAGTGTCCCCGCGTCCACGGCCGAAGCCCCAGGACAATGCATCCCGCCGCTGACTTCGCCCACCATGGTGTCAGGTAACGGGCATCCAGGGCTGCCCGTGGTGTGACATGCCCCAACCACGTCCGATTCCCCATCCTGTCACCTCCACCTCTCTCCCTGCTGGAGGCGGGAGTTTGTTCCAGTAAAGTCCATCCGCTCTGACCCCTTGGGTAGCGCCCGGTGTCCAGCTCTCCCCAACCCCCCAGCCAAGGGGTGCAAGTGAGGAGTCAGGGTCTTGACCCCATCGGTGACGGGTGAGGGGGTCACTGCCATGCCCCTTCCGGGCAGTCACCCCAGGGGGGCCAAACATCTCCCAGGAGTTGCTCGCTCACCGAGGGCCTGATCTGTGGCAGGATGGAGGGGAGTATCTCCTGCTCAGTGGGATGGTGGTGGAACACCCCCTGCTGGGATGGATGAAAGAGCACATCTCCTGCTCGCAGGGACGATGGTGGAGTAGCCCTTGCTGGACTGGATGGAGGGGTGTATCTCATGATTACAGGGATGGTGGTGGAGGACCCTGTGCCGGGGTGAATGGGGTGACACATCTCTTGCTTGTGGGAATGGTGGTGGAGACCCCGAGGGTGATGCTCCCTGGGTTATCCGGGGATTGGGCCCTGGCCTCTGAATTTCATCTTGGACCCAGGTTCCGGACCAGAAGTCGACCATTGCTCTCCCACTCGCTTCTTCCAGTCTTCCAGGGGCAGGGGTGAAGGAACCAGAGTCAGTCATGGGGCTTCCTGGCAGTGCTCAAGCTCTGGGACGTGGGGGAATGCCCCAGGCCAAATGCCCACACAACAGTGACTACACAAGAGGCGAAACAGACGCATATTACCACAATACACCAGCACAACCCCCTTAGCTACACAACAACAGCACAGAGGATAGGACATTCAGCATGGCTTCAGAGTTTTGGCCAGATTGGCAGGATGACCCCACAACAGGCCCCTCTCCTGAATTTTAAGGCTCGCCCTGCTGATTGACTCTCTTTCCCAGAGCATTCTGGGAACCATTATCCTCCAGCCTCTGGATAATGTAGTTCCTGGGCAGCAATCCAGCAAGAATAAGTTTCCTACACCCCCTTCTGGTTCCGCTGGACTTCAGATCCCCCTCTGGAACCCCGTATCTCTAACTTCTCAAGGGTAGAAGCCAGGTAGGGGAGGCCAAGAAGGGGAGAGCTGGGCGAGGGGCTTGATTCACTTAGCTTCCCCCAGATACATGCTCCCCTATTAGCTGAGGTCTCTGCTTCTTCTCTAGACTGTATGTTTATTATGGGCAGGGGACATATCGCTAATTCTGTTGTATTGTAACTGTCCCAAGTGCTTAGTACAGTGCTCTGCATTTTAAGCCCTCAATAAATACCACTGATTGATTCACCGATTGATTCTTTCTGGAGGAGTGGCCCTGGGCTTTTCAGTGGAGAGCCGCTCGACTGGCCGAGTCAACGACAAGTTGCAGGCGGTGGCGAGGACTCGCCTGTGGTCCCTGGAGAATGACAGCCAAGAGGTGGAAACCCTGTTCAAGGTGAGTTCCCTGTCCGTGCAGCTCTGGGGTGGAGAGGTCAGGGAGCAAAAAGATCACTCCATCACATCGGCTTCCTTCTGGGTTCCTCCTTTCTTCCACCACCCTCTGGACCCCATTCAACAAACTTGTCCCCCGTTGGCTCTAACAATGGTACAGGCATTTTAAAATAGTATTTGTTAAGGGCTTACTATGTGCTAAGCACTGTTCTAAGATCTGGGGTAGATACAAGCTAATCAGATTGGGCACAGTCCCTGTCCTACATGGGGCTCACAGTCTTAATCCCCATTTTATCAATCAATCATTCTTATGGAGTGCTTAAGATATGTAGAGCAATGCAGTGCAACAGAAGTAGCAGACACATCTCCTGCCCATAATGAGTTTACAGTCTAGAGGGGGGAGATGAACATTAGCATGAATAAATATATAATTTAAAGATAAGTACATAAGTAACGTATAATTTAAAGCTATGTACATTTTACAGATGAGGTAACTGAGGCATAGAGAAGTGACTAGCCAGAGGTCACTTCAGCAGACAAGTGGCAGGGCCAAGATTAGAACTCAGGTCCTTCTGACTCCGAAGACTGTACACTTTCGAGTAGGCCACACTGCTTCTCATCTTCTGACCTTCTTTGCAGCCTCGTCTTTCTGCATGTCTCTCTCTTTAACTCCCTCTGTCTCTGTCGGCCTCTCTCTCTCTCTACTCCTGTCCACTCTTCCCCAGAACTTTTCTTAACACCTGTCCCTCCTCCCGGCCTCCTCCTCCTCCTCCTCCTCCTCCAGGAGCTCTCCGCCCGGTTGCTGTCCATCCAGACCAAGAAGGACCAGTTTCTCATCACTTTCAAGACTGTTGATGAAATATGGAAGTTCTCCACCTACTTGAATTTGGGTAGATACCTGGAGGGGGGAGGAAAATGGCATATGGGTGGAAGGAGGAGGAGGAAGAAAGGAGAGGAGAAAAGGAGAAGTATTTGAAGGAGGAGGAGGAAGAGGAAGAGGAACAGGAGGGGAGGAGAGGAGAAGGGGAGGAAGAGAAGGATGATGAGGAGGAGGAGGAAGAGAAGGAGTAGAGGAGGAGGAGAAGGATAAGGAGGAAGAGAAGGAGTAGAGGAGAAGGAGGAAGAGGATGAAGAGAAAGAGAAGAGGAGGAGGGGGAGGAAAGAGAGAAGAGGAGAAGGAAGAGGAGGAGGAGGAGGGGGAAGAAGGAGAGGAAAAGGGAGGAGGAGAAGGAGGATGAGAGGAGAAGGAGAGGAGAAGGGGATGAGGAGAAGGATGATAATAAGGAAGAGAAAGATGAGGAAGAGGAGTAGAAGAGATGGAGGAGGAGGAGGAGGAGGTGGGTGCCCAATGTCACCAAAATTCTATTTTAGGGCTCGTGGCCTCCTGCCTGCAGCACCTGCTCCTGGATGGGTCATTCTGGCTGGACAGTGCCTTGGTGGATGACACCGAGGTGCGGGTGGAAGTGGGGGAGGCGGAGCTGGCGGCCATGTACCTGGACCTCCTGCTGCAGGAGGGTGAGTGATGGTGAATCCCCCAACCCAACTCCCATCCCCCTGGGGAGGGGCTCAGGATGGTGGTTGGGTTCAAACCTTCTCTCCCCACTCTCCCAGGCCCTTTCCCCAAGACCCCCACCCTCTCCCTTCACCTCTCTAATCCTCTAATCCTTCACCACCTCTAATTCATGAGAAACAGCGTGGTTTAGTGAAAAAAGCCCGATCTTGGGAGTCAGAGGACAAGGGTTCCAATCCTAATGCTCTGCCACTTGCCTGCTGTGTGACCTTGGGAAAGCCACTTCGATTCTCTGTGCCTCAGTTACCTCATTTGTAAAATGGGGATGAAGACTGGGATTACCTTGATTACCTTGTATCTACCCCAGAGTTTAGACCAATGCTTGGCACATAGTAAGCACTTAAATACCATGATTATTATCATTTCCAACCCCCTGTACCTCTTGTCTTAGGCTCTTTCCCTAACTCCCTATCTTGAGAAGCAGCATGGCCTAGTGGAAAGAGCATGGGCCTGGGAGACAGAGGACCTGGGTTTTAATCCCAGCTCCACCACTGTCTGATGTGAGACTTTGGGAAAGTCACTGAACTTCTATATGCTTCAGTTTCCTCATCTGTAAAAGGGGGATTAAATCCTACGCCCTCCTACCTAGACTGTGAGCCTCATATGTGACAGGGACTAACCTGACAACTTGTAGCTATCTCAGTGTTCAGAATAGTGCATGGCACATAGTAAGCACTTTACAAATACAAATAGTAGTATTATTGTGATCTCCCACATGCCCCAGACCCTTCCCCCACCTGCCCCCCTCCCAGGATCTCTGCCCACCTCTCAGGACCTCTCTCCTCCTCCTGGGATCCTCCAAAAGTCTTCTCTCCCCATCCACACCCTTCATGGGAAGTCAACCGGGTCCCTAGGCAGGGATGCCCATTTTGCTCTCCATCCACAGGTCATTTCTTTGCCAGAGCACTGGGCCCCATTCGCCCGGCCGCCGGGGAGGAGGCGGAGGGTCTGGAGCTCCACTCGGGGGAGATGGTCTCTGTACAGAGCCCGGGGACTGGGCCGACGTGGGAGGTGGTGTCCTTGTCCACAGGGCGGCGGGGCCTGGTGCCCAGGAGCGCGGTCCGGCCCCTGCCCCACCCATTTCAGCAGTGAGTAGCCATGGGGAAGGAGAGGGGCAGGGGAAAGTCCCATGGGTCGGGGGTGAGGCCGGGCCAGATACAGAATTCAGAGCAATCAAGCCCTTCTGCTTTGAGAGTAGAGAGCACATGCATACGGGGAGCTGGGGAGACATTGTGGTGGATGCAGGGGAATGTTTGGTCCTCCCTCTGCACCCTGGCTCACACTCTCCCTGTCCCACCTTGTCACTGCTTGCATCCTTAATTCCCCTGCCTCCAGCTCCTTGCTTCTGCTGGGGTTGGTGGGGGCAGCAGTTCCCACATGGTCTGAGCTGGAACCCCGGCCTCGTCCGCCCCAGCTCTCTGACCACACTTGAGAGTCTCCAAGTCCAGCATGGCGGCCCTCTGGACTTGGGCGCTCTCTGAAGCCTGACCCCATCTCCCCGCCCCTAAAATCCCTGCCCCCTTCCCAGCCCTGTACTCACAGTGAAAAGCTCTCACCTCTGTCCAGCTGTGCTCTGGGGTGTGCCGGATCAGTGCTCTGAACTCAGTTCTCTGAAGCAGCATGGCGTGGTAAATAGCGCCTGGGGCTGGGAGTCAGAAGGTCATGGGTTCTAATCCTCGCTCCACCACTTGTTTGCTGGGTGACCTTAGGCAAATCACTTCGCTTCTCTGGGCCTCAGTTACCTCATCTGAAAAATGAGGATTGAGACTGTGAGCCCCGCGTGGGACAGGGACTGTGTCCTACCCGATTTTGCTTGTATCCACCCCTGCGCTTAGAACAGTGCCTGGCACATAGTAAGCGCTTAACAAATACCATAATTATAATTATCGTTATTAATATTAGTAACTCAGTGGACACTCGATAAATACACTGGCCGATCGGTTGATTGACATTGAGGTAAAGAAGTCCTGCAGTGATTGGCCCATTGCTGTCTTCTCCCGAACCCCGTCGGCAGGAAGTGGGAGTCATTACTCGTTATGCTCTTTAATGAGCACTCACTGGGTGCAGTGCACTTCCTGAGCAGGATCAAGAGACTGTCCAATCTGATTATCTTGTATCTACCACAGTGCTTAGTACAATACCTGGCACATCGTAAGCGCTTAACAACTACCATAAAAAAGAGGTACTTTCCCACAAGCAGCATCCACTGTGACGGTTCCCGCACTGCTCTTTCCCTGATAGTTGCCTCGAGTTGCCCCTGCCCCCACCTCCAGGAGAGCCCTGTGTGACATTGCGCTGTGCCAGCAGGTGGTTTCTGAGGACCCACCCAGTGAGCTGTCAAGTCGCCTGGCACGGTGGGCCTGTGGGGCCCCAACAGATCCGTGAGTGACAGTCCCGGGGGGAGCGTATACAACCCTGCCCCCCGGACCACCCCCCGTTTCTCGGCCGCCTGAGCCTTGGCGTCGGTCGGAATCCCAAAGGGCAGAGGGACCAGACAAAACCCCCCAGTGACGTCTGTCCTGAGTCCACCCAGTCCAACAGTCTGTTTCACAGGGGTGAACAGCCTCCTCGGGGCCCCGGTCTCTGCCACGGTCCGTCTCACTTGTCCCTATCTCTCCAACCAAATGTCTCTGACTGGGTTTCTGCCTTTCTCTGTCATTGTGTCTCTGCTGCTGTATCTGTCCCCAGGGGTCTCTCTCTTTGGGCATCTCTCTGTCTCAGGGTCTCTCTCCGTGTGTCTCTGTCTTTTGGTGTCTGAGTCTTGGGGTCTGTAGGTATCTCTGTGTCTCGCTGTCCCTGCAGTTTTGTCTTTTGGTGTCTCTAATTATCTCAGTGACTCTATCTTGGTGTCTCTGGGTGTATCTCTGGGCACGTCTCAGTTTACCTGTGTCCACAGGGAGCGGGCAGTGCCGGGCCGTGGACGATTGCCCAGGGGAGGGTCCGGATGAGCTGAGCTTTCGCCAGGGAGACACCATCCAGGTCATTGGCCTGCTCGTTCCTGGGCTGCAGTGGTTTCTGGGAAAATCCAACCTCACCGGGGACGTGGGCTTCGTCCGCACAGAGCACGTGGACCCCAGCTCCTGCAAACCTCTGTAGGCACACGGGCGACCCGCGGTCCGCACAAGGATGGGGTTGGGGGGTGGGCATGGACAGGCATTGGGGGCTCTGAGGAGGGGAGGGCTTGGGGGAGGGAGTGGGGAGGCTGGGTCTTGGGGTGACCAACTCTCTCTGGCTTGGTTCAGGGGTCAGCTCTCCACTCTTCTTGGTGAGGATGAACCCCTCTTCCCAGGGGTCAGAGAGGATGATGGGAACGCTTACCTGAGCGCTCTCACCCACACTGACATCACCACCGTCTACCGGCTCAGCGACGGCCCCCCGGACCCTTTCTCGGCCCGGAGGCCCCAGATACAGAGACCCCAGTGCCAGAGACCCGAGAGCTGGAGCAGGAGATCCTGGAGCCAAAGCTCCCAGAGCCAGAGCTCCCAGAGGCTGAGACCCCGGAGACGGAAACCCCGGAGCAGGAGACCCCGGCGCCGGAGACCCCGGAGTCGGAGCCAGAGATCTTGGAGCCAGAGCTCTCAGACCCAGAGTTCGCAGAGCCTGAGACCCCAGAGCCCAAGACCTGAGAGCCGAAGCCCCCAAAGCAGGAGACCTCAGAGTCAGACAACCCAGACCCAGAGTCCAACCTCCCAGACCCAGAGACCCCGGAGCCAGAGCTCCCAAAGCCGGGGGTCCCGGAGTCACAGACCTCAGAATCAGAGACTCCGGAGTCAGAGTCCAAGCTCCCCGAGGCCAAGATCTCAGAGTTCCATTCTGGACGGTGAGGGTTTTCACTGGACCGAGGAGAGATATTGGCAGCCCAGGGCTCCAGCCAGGTCGAGGAGCAGGGGGTGGGGGGACCCCGGCGGGTTCGAGGTGGGGGGGGGGGTCCCTGGATGAGTTGAGAAGGGAGGAGGTGGGGGGCCCCGGGTGGGTCGAGGAGGGAAGGAAAGGGGTAGAGGGGCCCTAAATGGTTTATGGAGGGAAGGTGGAGGAGCACATCCAGGTTGAGGAGGGGATGGGAGGTTGGTTTCAGGGTTGGGGCTGGACTGGGGAGGGGGATTGAGGGGCCGGGGGTCACAGACTGTGGGGGTCAGGGACTCTTAAAGCTTGTGGGGACTTAGACTTGGGGAGGGGGTGGACACACTAAATGGGGTGTGGGCAATGGGCTCGGGGAACTGGGGAAATCAAGTTTGTTTTCTCTGTCTCACACCTGACCTGTCCCCTGCCCACCTACCCAGCTCCAGGGTCCAGCGACAGCCTCCTCGGGGGAGCTCTGGATGAAGACCCTGCCCTCACCTCCAGCAGGTCTGGCTCCTCGGACACAACCAGCCTAGCGGGGGAGCGACACCGCCCGACCAGTCTACCCTTACCTGAAGACTTCGGTGAGGTGGATGCGGGGGTGACCCGCGTGGTGCCAGCAGCCAGCTCCCTTGACCCGGTCTTGACCTTCCTGAACCAGGACAGGGGCCCAGACCCCTTCCGGGCCCTGTACGGCCTTGCGGCCCGCTCCCTCCCGGCCGCCTTCCCTGGGGCCTCGGACGAGGTTGAGCTGACCACCGCCCTGGAGGCCGCCCGGGCCGGAGCCACCCGCCACCGCCTGCCCTGGGCTCGTGCCCGGCTCTGTTTCCTGCTGGGCCGGCTCAGCCGTAGCAGGCTCAAGCTGTCCCAGGCCCGGGTGTATTTTGAGGAGGCCCTGAGAGCGCTGCCCCCTGGCTTCGCGGACCTCCCCCTCGCTGCCGCGCTCCACACCCACCTGGCTGCCGTCTACCTGTGCCAGAAGGTGGGGCCCAGGGGCGCCACCCTGCTGGGGAAGGCGGCCGCCCTGCTGGTGGGGCAGCCGGTCTGTGGGGGCCCCGGAGCTGAGGACGAGCTGGCAGTCGTCACCTATGCCCTGCGGGAGGGCATTGTGGCGGGCAGCGCCCCCCTGGAGAGCCGCGCTTGCTTCCTGGCCGCCCGGCTCCTCACGCGGCTGGGCCGAGGGGACGAGGCCTTGCCCTTCGTGGAGCGGCTGCGGCTGCTTACCCCTGCCCCCGGCCCGCCCCCTGTCCCTGCTCCTGCCCCCGGTGACCCCACTGCCACAGTCCTGCCTCTCCTCTATGACAGAAAGTACCTGCCACGCCTGGCACTGGCCGCTGCCCAGTCCCGGGCCCCCACTGTGGCACCCCTGCCTGGCTGGGGGCTTGGCCTGGTTCTCCGCAGTACCACCAGGCTGTCTGCCCCCCGTGGGGCCCCTGGCTGGGGCCACATCTCCCCCCTGGCCTGCCCCGCCCTCCGGGGGGCTTTGGCAGATGCCCGGGCCCGGGAGGACATAGGGCAGCAGCGGAGACTGTGCCTGGCGCTGGCCCGGGCTCACCTCCAGCACGGCCGTTCATCCGATGCCATCCGCTGCCTGTCTCAGGCTATGGCGCTGGCCCAGCGGCTGGGCGAAGCGGAAGCGTTTGAGTGCTCACTGTGCCTGGGCTGGGCCTGTGTGATGGCTGGGCAGGCAGGGCAGGCCCTGGACGTCCTCGGGCCCCTCGTGCGGTCACCGCAGGGGGCTGGCAGCCACATCCAGCATGGGACGACACTCAACCTGCTGGCATTGGCCCTGCAGCAGGCCGGGCAGGTGCAGGCAGCGGGCCGTCACTTCGCCCTGGCCCTGCGCGTAGCCCAGGAGGCTGGACACGGAGGTAACCAGGCGGTGGCCCTGGCCAACCTCGGCCACCTGGCACTGACCAGAAGGGCCCCGGGCTTGGCCACCCGCTTTCTTCTGCGAGCTGCCCGGGGATTCCTCGGGCTCCCGGGCGGGCCCGGGCCAGAGGGAGGGCGGGTCCTGTTGTGGCTGGGCCGGGCCCTCGTGGACTGCCATCGGCTGGCCTCCGGCCGGATATGGTATGAGATGGCGCTGCTCCTGGGCCTGGAGTCGGACCACCTGGAGAGTGAGTGGGGTGGGCCGGAGGGGGTGGGGGTGGGGCTGGAGAGGACAGAGGCAGTTGGGGGAGTAGAAGTGGGCCTGCAGAAGGTGGGGCTGGGAGGGCAGAAGAATGACCAGGGAGGGTGTAAATCTGGCCAGGGAAGGCGGTGGCACAGCCGGGAGGGTGTAGGTGGGGTGAGGACTGGGGAAGGTCAAAGCGGGGCCAGGAAAGGTGGCGGCAGGAACGGGGAGAGTGTAGACTTGGCCAGGGAAGGTGGAGACAGGACTGGGGCAAGTGGATGTGTGGTCAGAGTAGGTGGTGGCGGGTGGGGAACACATTGCCAGGGCTGTGGAGGGTGCAGGTGTCATTGGGGAAAGTGGTGGCAATGCCAGGAAGGGCGGGGCTAGGGCCTGGGCCTGGAAAAGCGGGCCCAGGGAAGGGACTTTGGACCCCCAGCCCCGTCCATCTTCTTCTCCCGCACCCTAGCCCAGCTCCTGGCGGTGGAATCCCTCTGTGAGATGCCTGATGCCACAAGTCCCAGCCCCAGCGCCCCCACCGTCTACCATGAGCACCGTTTGGTGGTGGCCCGGCGGCTCGGGGACCGGGGGCTGGAGGCGGAGGTCCTCGGGACCCTGAGTCGGCTGTACCAGAGCCGGGGCTCCCCCAGGTGAGGCCCAGTCCCTGCCACCCTGGCCAGTCGCCCCTGGAAGGGTTGGCGGGAAGGCAGGAAGCCAAGGGTGAGGGTCCCTGTGTCCTCGGGGTCCTCCGTCCCTCTCACACATCCTCCTCCTCTCTCCTGTGGGGTCCTAGCCTTTACCTCCCCATTTTTCACCCAGGCAGAGGAGGAACCTAAGGTTCAGAGAGGTTCAGTGACTCACCCCAACTCACACAGGGGGACTGTTGTGGAGCCAGGACTAGAATCCAGATCTTATGGCTGCCAAGCCTGGGTTTGTTCCACCAGTCTGAGCTGTACTGCCCATCAGTCGTGAGGAAAGGGGTGGCTAGTGCCCGACCCCAGTGGGCATCAGTTCAGAATCCCCTGGGCCTGGATGCACTCAGTTTAGGGAGGATGGGGAGCTGGGACAGATGAGTGCTCGGGGCTCCTCCCACTCGGGTGTCCCCACCGTCCCCTTCCACCATCCCCCAGGGCCCTGCAGCTCGCACTGGGGTTCACAAAGCAGCGCCTCAAAATCCTCATCGACCTGGAGGACCGGGCCGGGGCGGCCCGAGCCTGGCTAGCGGCCGGCCGGCTCCACTACCTCCTGCACCATGACGAGCTGGTCGACCTGTACCTGCAGGTAGGAGCCGGCCGAGTCCCCTGACCAGCCTGCCACTCCTCCCCACCCCCTCTGTCCACCTCCCCAGGGACACCCCCACCCCAGATTCTTCCCCTTGCTCCCCTCAACTCCAAGCTCTTCCCTTGGGGACACTGCCCCCCACTGCTGACCTCTTCCTCCCCTTTCCCTGAAGACTGTCTCCCCCACTTCCCTTGGGGACAACCCCTCTCGCTGTTACGGGTTCAGGAGGAGGGAGAGACCGCCCACTTCTTCCCCCCCCAATGGATCAATACAGTGATCCAATGCTTAGTATAGTGCTCTGCACTTAGTTAGTGCTCAATAACCAGTGATGATGATAATGATTATCAGACCCAGATCAGGCCTGGGTCCTGGGGCTTCTCCCTGGGGTGGGGGTCACCAGGAACACAGGCTCTGCCCTCCAGGACTGGCCCCCTCCCCTGCCCCGTCTTGCCTGCTCCACCCCTCCCTGCCCTTCCCCCCTCCACCAGGCTGCCATCCGCACAGCACTGACCACTGAGGAGCCCGGCCTGGTCCTGAGCCTCTACGAGGAGGCCGGAGACGTCTTCTTCGATGGGAGTCACCACCGGCACCGAGCGGCAGAGTTCTATCGGGTAACCGCCGGATCCATCCTGCTCTCTCAGCGGCACAGGCCGAGTGCCTGCTATGCGCGGGACACTGTACCGGGTGTCTGCTGTGTGCAGAGCATTGTATTGGGTGCCTGTTGTGTGCTGAGTGCTAGATTGGATGCCTGCTGTGTGTAAAGCTCTGTACTGAGTACCTGTTTTTGTCCTGAGCACTGTACTGGGTGGTCTCTGGGGTAAACAGTGTGGCTTAGTGGAGAGAGCAGGGGCTTGGGAGCCAGAGGACGTGGGTTCTAATCCCAGCTCTACAACTTGTCAGCTTTGTGACTTTGGACAAGTTACTTAACTTCTCTGTGCCTCATTTACCTCATCTGGAAAATGGGGATGAAGACTGTGAACCCCACGTGGGACAACCTGATTACCCTGTATCTCCCCCAGTACTTAGAACAGTGCTTGGCACATAGTATAAGCACGTAACAAATACCGTTATTATTATTATTATTAAAACACGGTAAGGGGGCCTGCTATATACAGAGCGCCTTACCTTCTGTTTGCAGAACACTGTGCTGGGTGCCTTCTGCATGCCAGACCTGTGCAGAAGATATAAGGTGGAAGGACACTCTGTATCAGTAAAACATGACTCATTAAAATTTCATTTTCTTGCTGGAGGAGGGAAGAGGACATCAAAAGGAACCAGCATGAGGATAATCCACTGTAGGAACAGAAAAGCAGTTCTTCCTCAGGAAGAAGTTGAAAGGGTTAGCGCCAGTCACAAGGCATTTTCTAGGTCTTTCTAAACACCATCTCGGAGACTCAAGTCACGTATGTGCCACACCATCGACAAAAACCTACAGGTGACCAATCCGAAACCCTAAAGGGCTAATTGACAGGGTAAAAGAGGTCACTAAAGGGATAAAATCATTCCATTAATTATTTTAGTGCCTCTCTTCCCCAGAAGACTATTAGATCCTTGATGGTAAGGATCGGGCCTACTAATGCTATTGGGCTTTTCCAAGCACTTAGTACAGTGTTCCGCACACAGGAAGCACTCAATAAATACTACTGATTGTTTTTACCAGGGGAGCTCCTCGGAGTGTGGAAAACTGGAAAAACCATGTTGGGGCCAGCCAAGCGTAATCAGGAAATTGGGCAAGGCCAGAGAGGAGCTGCAAAGCACTTGGCAAGGATACTAATCCACTGAAGCCAGAAGCTGGCTAGGGTAGTGGTGGAACTTTCAGGGCAACGGTGGGGGTAAGGGCACTCAGATGCCCGTGGTCTCCTTTCAGGAAGGGGCAGTACCCCTAGCCCGCCGGGCTAAGGCCACCAACACCGAACTCCGGCTCTTCAACAAGCTGACGGAGCTACAGATCAGCCTCGGGGCCTTCGAGAAGGCGCTGGAGGTTGCCACCCTGGCTGCCAGGCTCAGCACCATCGTAGGTGAGTGAGGGGACCTGGTGTGATGGCCACGAGACGGATGGAAGTTGGGGGAAAACAACTCCATAGAGAGGATGGGGCGAATGGGCGACCAGTCCAGTGTGGGCTCCAAGATGCTCAACCCGAAGGGGGCTCCGTGACACCCAATCTACTGGGGGTTCCGTGACACCCAACCCATAGAGAAGCAGCAAGGCCTAGTGGAAAGAGCACGGGCCTGAGAATCAGAGGACCTGGGTTCTAATCGCGGCTCCAACACAGGTCTGATGTGTGACCCTGAGCAAGTCACTTCACTTCTCTGTATCTCAGTTCCCTCATCTGTGGTGGGGATTAAGACCGTGAGCTCCGTGTGGGACATGGACTGTGCCCAACTGATTATTTTGTATCTAACTCAGTCCTTAGTACAGTGCCAGGCACATATTAAGCATCAAATAAATACCATTAAAAAAAACTCAGTGGAGGTTCCCTGACACCCAAACCCAAATTGGGGGGTGGGTTCTGTGATTCCCAATCCTTCCCTCTCCATGTGCCCACACAACGTCCTCCTGTATCCGGAAGAGATGGGAGGCACTGGGGGGGAGTTCCAGGGTGTCTGCCCACAGCCCTCACGTCACTGTTGGCCCTTCCTTCCCTAGGGGACCAGCGACAGGAGTTGGTGGCCTTCCACCGCCTGGCTACAGTGTACTATTTCCTGCAGATGTATGAGCTGGCCGAGGATTGCTACCTGAAAACTCTGGCCCTCTGCCCCCCAACCCTGCAGGGTGCCCAAGGGGCCATGTTCTACACCAAAGTGTACTGCCGCCTGGGGGTGCTGACCTTTCACCAGCTGAAGGTACAGAGCTTGCCCCCTACTCCCCATGCCCCCGGGGTGGGGGTGGGGGGGTGACTGGCCCTTGTGGGTGGAGATTTGAACAGATGGGGAAAGGGGTGGCCCTAGGGGCAGCATCCTCTAGACCGTAAACTCGCTGCGGGCAGGGAACGTGTCTACAGATTCTGTTGTACTGACCTCTTCCAAGCGCTTACTACAGTGCTCTGCACACGGTAAGCGCTCAAATCCCATCGACTGGTTTCCCCCCATTCAAGTCCCCACCTTCAAGGAACAGGCTGAACCCCAAATGTAAGAAGTTTAATCCCCAAACAAACCGCCCTCCCCAGGGAAGAGAGAATGCAAAGGGCAGGGGTGATGAGAGAGACAACACCCCCTTTCCCCTCCAGATAGCCCCCAAAAGATTTCAAGACCCTCGATGTCAATAGGGAGAGTTGGGGTCTTGTGCCAGCTGCCAGCAGTGGGCTCTGGGGGCCCTGGAGTCTGTGGTTCCCTCATTCCCTGGGCTTTGTGCTTTAGGGTAAGAAGACAACTCCATTGTCACACGCTGACCTCCTCTCCTTCCCTTCCCTTTGGCGGTGGGCCAAAGGCCCTCCTCCCTTCCCCCACACTGTGTTTCCTGGGCCTCAGGCCCCACGTTTCTGCCAAGACCAGCCCACTGCCTCCCCTTCCTCGCCCTAACTAGCTCAGCCTAGGAACGTTCCCCTGCTTCCCACCCCGGAAGACCAAGGATAACTCTTGTCCCTCTTTGTTCCCGTCTCCTGGTCAGGATGCCCACGATGCTGCCGGCTACTTCTGGTTGGCCCTGGCCGCCGCCATAGAGCTGGGGGACGTGGAGCTGCAGGCGGCCATCCGGGCCAGGCTGGGGGCCATCCAGAGATCTCCGCTGTGGGGAGAGGCTTCCCGTGGACGCTCAGCCGAGCGGGCCAGGTGGCTGAGCCAGGGAGGACATGCGATCTGAGCCAGGGAGTCACCGGGACCTGGGGTGTTCCCGGCATTCACCAACCCTTCCTCGCGACAGATTCCCCCTCCTGGCCAGACACCCCCACCAGAACGGACACCACCATGCCTTCCGGTCTCCAGGAGCCACCGTTCTCCCCCATCCCTGACTCCGTATCGGTGTGAACGTCAGTTCAGGGTGGGGGTCCCCAGGCTCCAGCCACCACGCATCCCCGAGGAAGCCAGGTCCGGACCCGGCCACCTCCGGACCAAGTCAAAGGAGTGAAGGAAGCTGGATCATCCCCCTGCCTCTTAGCCCTGGCCACAAAAGCCCCTCTGAGTCCTCTCCTCATAACCCAAGATGGGCAGGATCACTGGGGTAGGCCAGCAACTCCCCACCCTACTGGTAATAGTAGCAGGCAGCAGCATCAATAGCAGTAGCATGAAGTGTCTACTTGGTATGGTGCACTGTACTAGGCATTTGGAAAGTACAGAATAACCAAGTGACTCATTCCCTTTGCATGCAAAGCGCCAAGGGTAGATACGACACAGTCTAAAAGGGAAGACAGGCATGAAAATGCTTATGGTTTGAGTTGTAAATTGAGCTGACACATACCCTCTCCTTAGCTCTGGTGTGTTTTAAGAATGTGGTTTGGGGTTGCTGGGAGATTAGACGGGGCGGGGGGGCCGGGGACGGGGTGGGGGGGTGTTGGGGGAGAGTTCATTGGAGGAGGTGGGAGGCCAGGGGCCCTGAAGGAAGCTGGGTGGTGGGGCCACGTTCTAGCGAATCCAAACACGGCCCTCTTTCTTAATCTGAGATCATTCAACTCTCCGAGAGGAGGGAATCATGTAAAGATTTAAAAACGAGCAACTCGACAAGACATGTCTGGAAAATATAACCCGTCTCTCTCCATTGTCTGTGTTTCACGTGTTTTGAGCCCCCTGGGAACGGTGCCGTGACGAGCGAACCACTGGGTCAGCGGGGAGGAAACCCAAGGGGACTAGTGTACTGGTTGCCCTCTAGCACTCAATCACCTGGAAGTACCGTGGCCTAGTGGAAAGGGCACACGGCTGAGAATCAGGAGAACCAGGAGGAGTTCCGGGTCTGCCACTGGCTTGCTGTGTGACTTTGGGCAAGTCACTTCTTTAGGTTTCAGTCTCCTTGCCTGTACAATGAGGATAAATCAGATTGTGAACCCCGAGAGGGATTGGGACCGTGTCCAATCTCATAATATCTATTTTAGAAAATAGAAAGAATTTAATAAATGCCACTGGAAATATGACACAGGATAGGCTATCCAAAACACTCTGAACCTCCCCCAGTGACCCAGCACAGACTACCCCACATCTCTGACTGCCCTCTCTATCTTTGACTCTCCTCCAGTGATCCGGCACTGGCCATCCCACACCCCGACTCTCCCCAGTGACCGAACATGGACCACCCAACACACCAACTTTTTGTTAACGGTATTTGTTTTGCACTTACTATGTGTCAGGATATTGTACTAAGCACCGGGGTAGATATAAACTAATCTCGTTGGACACGGTCCCTGTCGCACGTGGGGCTCACAGTCTCTGTCCCCATTTTACAGATGAGGTAACTGAGGCGCAGAGAAGTTAAGCATCTTGCCCTAAGTCATACAGCAGATAGTAAGAAGAAGGATTAAGCACTTACTATGTGTCAAGCACTGTACTAAACTCTGGATTATCAGGTCCCACATGGGGCTCACAGCCTAAGTAAAAGGGTGAATGGGTACTGAATCCCCATTTTGCAGAGGAAGGAGCTGAGGCCCAGAGAAATGAAGTGATTTGCCCAAAGTCGCACAGCAGAGAAGTGGCAGAGCGGGATAGAGAAGCAGCGTGGCTCATTGGAAAGAGCACAGGCTTTGGAGTCAGAGGTCATGGGTTCAAATCCCAGCTCGGCCACTTGTCAGCTGTGTGACTTTGGGCAAGTCACTTCACTTCTCGGTGCCTCAGTTCCCTCATCTGTAAAATGGGGATTAAGACTGTGAGCCCCACGTGGGACAACCTGATTCCCCTGTGTCTACCCCAGCGCTTAGAACAGTGCTCGGCACATAGTAAGCGCTTAACAAATGCCAACATTATTAGAGAAGCAGCGTGGCTCAGTGGAAAGAGCACGAGCTTTGGAGTCAGAGGTCATGAGTTCGAATCCCAGCTCTGCCGCTTGTCAGCTGTGTGACTGTGGGCGAGTCACTTCACTTCTCGGGGCCTCAGTTCCCTCATCTGTAAAATGGGGATGAAGACTGTGAGCCCCACGTGGGACAACCTGATTCCCCTGTGTCAACCCCAGCGCTTAGAACAGTGCTCGGCACGTAGTAAGCGCTTAACAAATGCCAACATTATTATTAGAACCCAAGGCCCAACCACCCCCTTCGCCGTTCAGTATCTCCAGCCCTGCCCCCTCTCCCCGCTAGAGGGCAGTGAAGGATAGTGAGCGGCTTTTAGCGTAAGCTTGGTGTCCAGCTCAGCGCTCTGCACACAGTCATAATAATGTTGGTATTTGTTAAGCGCTTACTATGTGCAGAGCACTGTTCTAAGCGCTGGGGTAGACACAGGGGAATCAGGTCGTCCCACGTGGGGCTCACAGTCTTCATCCCCATTTTACAGCTGAGGTCACTGAGGCGCGGAGAAGTGAAGTGACTTGCCCACAGTCACCCAGCTGACAAGTGGCCGAGCCGGGATTCGAACCCATGACCTCTGACTCCAAAGCCCGTGCTCTTTCCACTGAGCCACACACAGGGGGCTGGCACAGCGCTTTGCGCCCCGTGGTGACTCAATAGGTTCTATTGAAGAGGATGATGAGGGCAACGTCTTGTCCCTGGAGATACCAACTCTGTTGCTTTGTAATAATAATGCTGGTATTTGTTAAGCGCTTACTATGCGCAGAGCACTGTTCTAAGCGCTGGGGTAGATACAGGGTCATCAGGTTGCCCCACGTGAGGCTCCCAGTTAATCCCCATTTGACAGATGAGGTAACTGAGGCACAGAGAAGTTAAGTAACTTGCCCACGGTCACACAGCTGACTAGTGGCGGAGCTGCGATTCGAACTCACGACCTCTGACTCCCGAGCCCGTGCTCTTTCCACTGAGCCGCGCTGCTTCTCTTTGTCCTCTCTCAAGTGCTTGGGTCAGTACACTGCACACAACTAGCGTTCAATAAATGGGATTGATTGATATGGGGTGGGATTTTCCTCCAGCTGCTGGGACCGTCAGGCCGGGACCTGTTTAGGACGCCAGCACTGAGTTGTCCCTGGGAGCCAAAGGGTCTGGGGGCGTGTAAGGAGGCTGTGTCCTTGGTGAGGGTGTCCAAAACCTTTTCCCAGGCCCCACCTCGAGGGGCAGCCTAGGTTTAGAGGGGGACAATCCCTGTCCTCGTTCCCCCCTAGTCTGGGAAGCTCGGGTGGGACATGTTATCCGATCCGATTGCCTTGCGTATACCCTGGCTCTTAGTACAGTGCTTGGGACGTGGTAAGCACTTAACAAAATATCATTATTGCTATCACTGGTGGACCCAGCAGGAATTCCCCCACGCCCTGTTGCCCCCACCCCTGTCCACGGGCCCCTTTGTGAGGTCACACGGGGTCACAGTGCAGGAGGGAGGCCCCAGCGCGGGAGGGGGCAGCTGGCCGAGCCCAGCGAGAGTCCAGGGGAGCCACCAGAGCCCACTCCGGCCTCAACAGCGGACATGCGGGATGTGGTTGTGGCTGCTGGCCGCCCTGGTCCTGCTGCTTGCCATGTTGGTGAAGGCGCTCATGCACCCCCAGAGGCCCCTTATGGGGTTCTGGACTAACCCCAGCGAGACCCCTTCTGCAATGGGCACCATGATGGCGGTGACCGAAACCTTAGGGCTGGAGGGTGGATTCCAGGGCGACCTGGCGGCCAGGTGAGGACCATGACCCCTAACCCCCCGCCCATCCGTCCATCCTTCCGGCCATCCAGCTGTCCGTTCACCATCCATCCACCCGGGAGATTCACTGGGCATCTGCTGTGCTCAGAGGAGCACCGTACCAGGCACTTGGGAGAGCACAGTACAGGAAACAGAAATAGTTCCTGCCCTCAGAGACCTTATCATCTAATGGGTGGGCGGGACACAGTGGGAACAGAGAGAGGCAGAAAGTATTAACGACTAAATAGAGCCGGAGAGGAACAAGAAAATAAGTGGAAGGAGTAAAATGGACTAGATGGAATAAATACGTGAGAGGCAGGATGGCCTGGGGGAAGCGGCACAGGCCGAGGACTCAGAGGACCTGAGTTCTAATCCTGACTCTGCCAGTTGCTGGCTGTGTGACCTTGGGCAAGCCACTCAATTTCTCCATGCTTCGGGTTCTTCAGTTGTAACGCGGGGATTCGATACCTGTTTTCCCTCCTACTTAGATTGTGAAACCCATGTGAAACGGGGCAGCGCGCCACCTAATCAACTTGTACTCACTCTCATGCTCAGAACAGTTTTTGACACATAGTAAGCACTTAAATACCATTTTTTAAAAAGTGAAAGTTTGCATATATCACATGTCTACGTGCTAAGGGATGCCGGGAACTGGTGGGGAAATGCTTAAGAAGGGAGGTGGTATTTGGAAATTAGGGAGAGCTGTGGTCTGGTGGGCTTGGAGTGGAGGGCAAATTTCCAGCAAGAATGAGGGATGAAGAGGGGAAAAGTCATGATTGTTGGATAGTCTGACCATGTCGGGTCACTGGGCAAGTCAGGGATGGGGAGAGGAGGGTCAGAGGTGCTGAAGGGTGGGTCAGTCAATTATTAATTGTGTTCATTGAGTGTTTACTGTGTGCAGAGCTCTGTACTAAGCGCTTGGAAGAGCACAGTTCAACGGTTAATAGACATGATCCCTGCTCACCAGAGGCTTACAGGAGGAGATGAATACTGAAATAATTACAAAAAATTATTGAGTAACGCTTAGTACAGTGTTTGGCAAACAGTAACAAATACCACAGTTATGATTAATAGAGGGATGGGTGGAGGGGGGGAAGGAAGGGAAGGAGAGGGGAGAGGAGGGAGGGAGAAGGTGAGGGAGGGAGAAGGTAAGTGAGGGGAAATAAGGGAGGAAGGGGATGCAGCCTGATTCAGACCCTCCTCCCATGTGCAGCTTTCTACAGGCCGGGGCCGGGAATCAGGACACGGAGAACACTTCGGCCCAGGAAGAGACAGAGTCTGAGATGTCATTCGGGATGAACAAAGGCAGGGCCCCCCTCGGCCTGTTCAGCTGCCCCTGTACCGGCCGCCCAAAACTCAGCTGAAGGGGCTGAGCCCTCCTCTTCCCGCTCTGGGACGGAGGGGCACGCCCGGCCTCTCCTCCTCGGGCTCAATCACTGTGGTCTCTCCATTAACGCGGTCTCTCTCTCCATTAACGCGGTCACCCCCGACTTTGCGATCTGGTCTTAACCACTATGGGGCGGGTTGGGGGAGGAGGGGGCAAGTCAGGGCTTGGGGGCTACCGGACCTTGAAGGGGTTATTTTTTTGTGGGGGGGGGAGCTTGGCCTGAGCACAACCAGGGAGGGGAGGGTCCTGGACTCCTCTGTGCAGAGCACTGTACTGGGTGCCTGATGTGTGCAGAGCGTTTCCTGAATGCCATTATAAAATATGGGAAGAAGCGTTCAGATTTGGCCTAGTGGATAGAGCACGGGCTTTGGAGTCAGAAGATCCCGAGTTCCAATCCCGGCTCTGCCACACGTCTGCTGGGTGACCTCGGGTAAATAATAATACACTATTTGTTAAGCACTTACTATGTGTCAAGCACTGTTCTAAGCGCAGGGCTAGATACAAGATAATCGGGTTGTCCCCCGTGGAGCTCACAGTCTTAATCCCCATTTTACAGATGAGGTCACTGAGGCACAGAGAAGTGAAGCGGCTTGCCCAAGGTTACACAGCAGGCAAGTGGCAGAGCCGGGATTAGAACCCACGTCCTCTGACTCCCAAGCCCACGCTCTTTCCACCAAGCCAGGCTGCTTCTACAAGTCCCTTTACTTCTCTGACCCTAGTTACTTCATCTGTAAAATGGGGATTGAAACTGTTTGCCTCACGTGGGACAGGGATCAGACACAACCTGATCTGCTTGCATCCACCCCAGCGCTTAGTACAGCGGTTGGCCCATAGTAAACGCTTAACAATTATAATTATCATCATTAATCCCAGCTCTGCCCTTGGCCTGCTCTGTGACATCCGACAAGTCCCTTACCCTCTCTGGGCCTCAGAGCTTCGTCGATGCCGCAATTACTTGGTGAACCCATCAAGGGGCAGCGAGAGAGGGGAGCTCGGGGGAAACAGGGGATGTTTTTCCAGCTATCCCAGAGGACGAAACTGGGATCCTGCAGGCCCACCGCACCCGTCGCCGGCCAGCCCAGCGACCCCAGGACCGGTCGCTCTAATAGTGGTATTTGTTAAGCGCTTACAAATAAGTGCAAAACACTCTTCTAAGCTCTGGGGGGATACAAGGTGATCAGGTTGTCCCAGGTGGGGCTCACAGTCTTAATCCGAGGTATCTGAGGCACAGAGAAGTTAAGTGACTTGCCCACAGTCACCCAGTTGGCAAGCGGCGGAGCAGGGATTAGAACCCATGACCTCAGACTCCCAAGCCCGGGCTCTTTCCACTGAGCCACGCTGCTTTCCCACACCACGCGCGTCGCTCCTTCCCGGACGAGGAGGCCCCGACCGGAATCCCCGCCTGCAAAAGCAATCGAAACAACCATCGGAAATCGCCGTTCTCCGGCTCAGGCTTCCCGGCCTTCCCGGCCGGACTCTCCCAGCAAACAGGCAACAGGGTCAGCGTTTCGCAGACCGAAGACACCTTTCCCATCCGTTTCCCTGCCCCGGGCAGTTCGGAATGGAAGAGGGGAGGAAGGGCGAGGGGGAAATCTAGGAAGGGCTTTTTTTTAATGGTATTAAGCGCTTACTCTGTATCAGGCACTGTGCTAAGTGCTGGGGACAGATACAAGCTAAACAGGTTGGACGCGGTCCATGTCCCACATGGGGCTCACAGTCTTAATCTCCGTTTTACAGATGAGATAACTGAGGCACAGAGAAATGAAGTGACTGACCCAAAGTCACACAGCGGGCTAGAGAACGGGCTTGGGGGCCAGAGGTCGTGGGTTCTAATCCCCTCTCTGCCACTTCTCTGCTGTGTGACTGCGGGCAGGTCGCTTAACTTCTCCGTGCCTTAGTTACCTCATCTGTAAAATGGAGACCGTGAGCCCAAGTGGGACAACCTCGTAACTATCCCAGCGCTTGGAACAGTGCTTGAGTAAGCGCTTAACAAATACCATCAGCATTACTATTATCCGGGATTAGCACCCAGCTCCTTCTGACTCCCAGGGTCGTGCTCTAACCGTTAGGCCAGGCCGCTTCTCAAAGGATGAGGGGAGAAGGCGTGGAGCGGAGACCGCCGGTGCCTTGGGCCACGTTGACCCAATTAATCACATTTACACCTGTGCACGGCCTCCCCCACCCCACTACCTCGACCCCGTGAGCACCTGAAGGTGAGGGTCCGTCTTCCCCTTCTACTGGTCAGGCTCCTGAGCGTCCAGTACAGCCTCCCTGCACGTAGGAGAAGCCAGTATAGCGCTCGGCCCACGGAATGCAGTCGATCCATCCTTTACATGCCAACTGGCGTGGACGAAGAATTGTCACACTTAAACCGGGGTCTCTCCTCTGTCCCCCCAAACGCTGATGCAAGGGGAGAAAAGAGAAGCAGGGTGGCTTAGTGGGGGCTTAAGACTCAAAAGTCGTGGGTTCTAATCCCGCCTGTGCCACTTCTCCCCTGTGTGACTTTGGGCAAGTCACTCAACTTCTCTGTGCCTCAGTTACCTCATCTGTAAAATGGAGATGAAGACTGTGAGCCCCACGTGGGACAACTTGATTCCCCTGTGTCTACCCCAGCGCTTAGAACAGTGCTCGGCACATAGTAAGCGCTTAACAAATACCAACATTATTATGAACTTCTCTGTGCCTCAGTTACCTCGTCGGTAAAATGGGAAGACCGTGAGCCCCACGTGGGACAAGCTTGTACCTCTCCCAGCGCTTAGAAGAGTGCTTGGCACGTCGGAAGCGCTTAACAAAAACCATCGCAGAGGGAGGAGCTGGTGGGCTCCCAGAGGGCCTGGGCGGGAGCTCTGCGTCCCGTTAATCCGAGCCGGTTGATGTTTTGAGAAGATGCCCCGGCCGTCCCGTTGCCGAGTGCGGTTTTTTGGAAATTTGAAAAGATCCCAGGGAGGCTGCTCATTGGCTGGTCTCTAGAGCTGCGGCTGCGCAGAACAGCCTGCCCCGCCCCCCCTTTCTGCCCCCCCTTCTTGCCCCCTCCCTTCCCCCCCCCCAAACGGCCTAACGGCCCCCCACCCCCGCTTTCAGCGGCTCCCGGCTGACTCAGTGCCGGCCAACTGGCCTCCTCCCTCTTCTCTAGCCTTACAACCGCCCCGGTTCCTGCATTCCCTCCCTCCCTTTTTTTTTTTCCTCTCTCAAATAGCGTTTGTTCACAATTAAGGCATTCGTTGAGCCCTCACTATGTGCCCGGCACTGTACTGAGCGCTGGGGGTACACACAAAGCAAATCGCGTAGACACAGCCTCTCCACGAGGTCAAGCCCCAATCCTGGTGGAGAGGGGAAGGGGAAAAGAGAATAATAATACTAATGTTGGTATTTGTTAAGTGGTTACTATGTGCAGAGCACTGTTCTCAGCGCTGGCGGAGATACGGGGTAATCAGGTTGTCCCACGTGAGGCTCACAGTCTTCATCCCCAATTTAGAGATGAGGTAACTGAGGCCCAGAGAAGTTAAGTGACTTGCCCACAGTCCCACAGCTGACAAGAGGCAGAGCCAGGATTCGCACCCATGACCTCTGACTCCCAAGCCCGTGTTCTTTCCACTGAGTCATGCTGCTTCTCAAAAGTTTTTTTTTTTAGTGATTCATACATAAAATTTCAGCAGAAGAGAGATTGGGAACAAATTTCCTGGTCTCTGTCTCTTACTCCCAAGACCTCTTCCTTGTTCCACCTGTACCCCCAGTCACACATTCAGAGTGCGGGCATTACTATTCAAGTGCTTAGTACAGTTCTCTGCACACAGGTGCTCCATAAATTCTAGTTTTTGTTACTAATAGCAATAACATTCGGTAGCCACAGCTCTCCCCATCTTCGGTGCCCTTCTGAAATCGCATCTCTTCCAGGGGGCCTTCCCTGATTAATCTCTCATCTCCCAGTTCTGTTTCCCCCCAACTGCCGTTTCAGCACTACCCTGTTACCAACGACTTGAGTAACTCCTATCTGCAATTTTAATTTTAGTTTCTGTAATTTTAGGACCCCTGCTAGACTGTAAGTTCTTTGAGGAAAGGGACCACGTCTACGATGGCTAATATACTCTTCCAAACACTCAGAAAAGCGCTCTGCACACAGTAAGCCCTCAATAAATATTATTGGTTAATTAGCACCACCAGCATTATTAGGCAGCGTGTCCCAGTGGAAAGAACACAGGCCTGGGATACAGAGAACCTAGGTTCTTATCCCACCCTGCTGTGTGAATGTGGACGTGACAACTTCTCTGAGCCTCGGTTTCCTCGTCTGTAAAATGGGGAGTCGATTCCTGTTTTCTTTCCGAGTTAGACTGTGAGCCCCATGTGGGACAGGTGCTGTGTCCAACCTGCTTTATTGTATATCTATCCCAGCTGTCAGAAGAGCCTTTGGTATAGAGTAAGCGATTAACCAATTTCATTATTATTATAAGAATATCTTGACCCCAGGGGAGAGATAAGCACTCGTGGAGCCAGAAACACAAGCAGGTCCAAAGGGAATTGGACATATCTACAGATGAACGTCCACTCTGAGTCACCTAGAGGGAGAGTTGGTGATGGAGAGCGGGGAGAGTCAGGAGTATCGGATGGTCCGTGCCGCGTCACTGGGTGGTGGTGGGGGATCAAGGCTGGAAAAAGGAGAGGCGGGGTGTGGGATAGTCTATACTGGATCACTCGGGGAGAGTCTGGGATGGAGAGAGGAGGATCGGGAAGTGTGGGATAGTCCGTGCTGGGTCACTGGGAGAGAGTCAGGAATGGAGAAGGGGGAGTCAGGGGGCGTGGGATGGTCCACGCTAGGCCACTGGGAGAGAATCAAGGATGGAAAAGGGAAAAGCAGGGGTGTAGGATGGTCCATTCCCGGAGGATGTCCAGGAAGGTGACCAACACCCAGTCCCTCCCTACACCCCAGAGCCCCCGTTGAACCCAAGGCCCTGAATCAGCTGGGCCGTGGGGCTGGGCCATCACTGCTCCCCGAGGAGGAGTGGCAGCCCCTCATGTCGGCCGCCGACCAACCGTGACCCCACCCATGGCACCTCCGGTTCAGCACTACCCAGGGCTGCAGACGGCCCCGGGCGGGCTGTGATTGTGGTGGGCAGAGAGAGCAAAACACTCTTGCCAGCGGGAGGGGCCTCCTGGACTAGTCGTCTTCGCCCAGACACGCCGAGTCTTCGTGTTCCTGGCACCTTTGCTCTCTGCTTTTCCCTGCTTTGTTCCATTTATTTTTGCGCACACACACATAACACACACTCAGCCGCAGCATCTCGGCGAGAGCGGGCAATCCAGGGCCACAGAGAGGCCTCTGCCGGCTCAACTCGGGCTACAACACCAGGCACATGGCAGTCTCCAGCTTTGCAGAGGCCTCCGGCCCTCAGTTTCTCCCACCAGTCTACCTCTACAACGTGCAAACTGGGAACCGTGGACAGTCGTCCGGACAATCCCACCAGACTCCCAAAGGGTTAGCCCCATCCTGGTTCTCAGCCTGGGTGCATGTTTGTGTTGAAGGAAGAGGACCCATATACGCATCCAGGTGTAGGTGTTTTTGTTTGTGGGTGTTTTGTGTGACTAAGACCGGGAATTATTATCTCTATTTTATAGATGAGGAAACTGAGGCCCAGGGATGCTGAGTGACTTAGCATTGTCCTCCACTCGTCTCCTTCGAACCACATATTCAGCCTGTCGGTTCTACCTCCACGACACGCTGAAATCCACCGTTCCCCTCCGTCCAAACTGTTCCCACTGTGATCCAAGCACTCATCCTATCCCGGGACACCGGCACCAGAATAGAAACTCGCACAGTCCGCGCACAGAGACCCACAGGCCCACCCCGAACCCGCGCCACGAACACTCTCATGTCGCACGAACTCACACCCACACACGACGTCCACAAATGCCCACACACATCCACGACACAGATACGCACAGATGCCCCACAAACACAGATCCTTGCCCTCAGAGCACCTGCAGAGCCCTGTATCCCACCGTGTCCCCCAACGGACCCGCCCCCATGCAAGGGAGAGCCTTCACCTGGGGAGTGTCACCGAAGGGGCCTGTCAGCACTCGACACTCCTTATATAACACCCGCCCGAGACCGGCAGGACGGGGCCCGTCTGAAAGATGACAGCACAGAAAGCAGACGCAGTCTTCCAGAAAGAAGCTTCCCTGCTCTGACCTGCACACTCTATTATTAGTTTCTAATAATAACGATGATGACGATGACAAGGTTGATGGAGGTGTTTGATGGAGGTGTTTACGAAGTGCTCGCTTTTTGCCCGGAGCTGCACTGAGCACAGGGGAAAGCAGAGGAGAAACGGATCGGTTATTTCAATTAGTATTAGTTATTAATAGTTAATGTGGCAATCAGTTACTATTTATTTGGAATTTTTACGGTGTTTGTTAAGCGCTTATTATGTGCCAGGCACTATACTAAGCGTCGGGGTAGGCATGAGCTAATTAGGCTGGACATGGTCCTCGTTTCACAGGGGTTCACAGTCTTAAACTCCATTTTACAGATGAGGGAACTGAGGCACAGAGAGCGCTTTCTATGTGCCAGGCACTTATACTAAGCGCTGGGGTAGGTACAAGCTAATTCGGTTGGACATCGTTCGCGTCCCACAGGGGCTCACAGATTTAATCCTCATTTTACAGATGAAGAAACTGAGACCCAGACAAGGGAAGTGACTTGCCCATGGTCACACAGCAGACCAGTGGCAGAGCAGGGATTAGAACACAGATCCTCTGTTTCCCAGGGCCTGTGCTCTTTCCACTAGGCAACACTGCTTCCCCTAGATTGGGATTCCCATATCGATTCCCATATAGATTCCCATAGATTGGGAAGCGGCGTGGCTCAGTGAAAAGAGCCTGGGCTTTGGAGTCAGAGGTCATGGGTTCGACTCCCGGGCTCTGCTACTTGTCAGCTGTGTGACTGTGGGCAAGTTACCTCATCTGTAAAATGGGGATTAACTGGGAGCCTCACGTGGGACGACCTGATGACCCTGTATCTCCCGAGCGCTTAGAGCAGTGCTCTGCACATAGTAAGCGCTTAACAAATACCAATGTTATTATTATTATAGATGCTGCTTACTCTGTGCTAAACATTGGGGGAAGTAAAAGATGATCAGATCAGTTATTTTAGTGGGTATCAACTCATTATTATTGGTTAATGCGGTAATTAATAAGTAATAGTATTTTTTCAGGGCTTACTCTGGGCCAAGCACTGGGGTAAACAGAAGAAAATTAGATCCAGTCCCTCTCCCAATCCAAGGGGAGGGAGAGCAGGAATCTTATATTCATTTCCAGATGAGGAAACTGAGGCCAGGGACTGAGGTAGACCCGAGAATAGGAGATTAGACACAGTCACTGCCCACAGTCTATCATATTCCCATTGTACAGATGAGGAAACTGAGGCCAAGCACTGAGCTGCACACAGGATTAGGAGGTTAGACACAGGTCCTGCCCACAATCTATTTTGTCCTCCCCATTTTACAGAGGAGGAAACTGAGGCTAAGCAATCTGGCAGACCCAAGATTAGGAGATTAGACAGAGTCCCTGCCCACAATCTATCATATTCCCATTGCACAGAGGAGTAAATTGAGGCCAAGCACTGAGCTACATACAAGATTAGGATGTTAGACAAAGCCCCGGCTCACAGTCCATTCATTCAGTCATATTTATTGAGCACTTACTATGTGCAGAGCACTGTACTAAACGCTTGGAATGTACAATTCGGCAACAGATAGAGACAATCCCTGCCCTATAACGGGCTCACAGTCTAAATGGGGGAGACAGACAACAAAGCAAAACAGAACAAAACAAAACAAGTAGTCTATCAAATCCCCATTTTACAGAGGAGGAAACTGAGGCCCAGAGAAGCGAAGCAACTTTCCTAAGGTCACCAAGGCCAGGAGCAGAGCTGGGACTAGAACCCTTGTCTTCTGACCCCCAGCTCTGGGCTCTTCCCCGTCAGAGGAACGGGGACTGCGACGTGGGCCTTGGGTGACAAAACGTTCCAGAACCGAAACATCAACAAGCTGATCTCATTTGTACCGGGGAAGTGGGCTGACCTGGGCTCAGAGACCTTGGGGAAGTCATTTCCCTCTCTGAGCCTCAGTTTCCTCACCTGCAAAATGAAGATGAGAGCGCTACTTCCCTCCTTCTTGGACCATGAGCCACGTGTGGGGTGGGGATGGGTGCCATCTGATTATCTCACATCTGTTTAATTTATTTACTTATATTAATATGTCTCCCCTCAACACTGTAAGTTTGTTGTGGGCAGGCCGTGTGTCCACTAGCTCTGATATACCGGACTCTTCCAAGGGCTTAGTACAGTGGTCTGCACACAGTAAGCACTCAATAAATGATTGGTTTGGCCTGGTACTGAGCTGAGTACTTGGCAAAGTCCGCGCAGGATAAATACCATCCCCATCAACCCTGACCCCTCAGAGTTCGGCCCGCCTCAAGGGAATGGTCACCCCCAGAGGGCCGGTGACTGAGCCAGAATCTGAAATCATGACTAACGAGCTGCTCTCCGGTGCCCCAGAAGCCTGGCCAGACCCTCTGAGGGGCTGGACATCAGTCCCTAACTTGTGTCCCAACATAGCATCCACTGGGAAGACTGGCATCAACTGGGCTTGACCAGCGCTCCCTGGGCCAGCATCCGCTGACACCATGGGGAGGGAGACGGGGCATTCAGGAGAGGGAGCCCCTTAGACTGAGGGACTGAGAGAAAGTTTAATCATCTGGGGGAGTAAATGGGAGCTATGGGGTAGGAGCCTCTGTCTTCAGGGGACTCCTGTCCAGCCTCCCTCCCCCTCACCCAGCCTGTGGGCACTGTGCCATTTCTTACAGGCTGGACCCCTTGACCTTTTGACCATCTGACCATTCGCTCTTCCATCCCAGGTGAGGGGCAATCTCTGAATCGGCACACCGACTGTAAACCCTAGATCTGGGCTAAGCACTGCGCTGAGCCCCGGAGCCCATACGAGACCGTTGGGTCGGGTCGGACGCCGTCCCCTTCCCACATGGGGCTCACGGTGGGAGTGCAGGGCTCCCATTTTCTATTTTATAGGTGAGGGAACCAAGGCTCAGAGAGGTAGAGAGACCTGCCCAAGGTCACACAGCAGATCACACGATGCTGAACGCAGTGGACACACAAGAATGTTACATGTGTGTCTATGTCCAGCATTAACAGGGGCTGAGGATGGGACCTGTGAGTGCTCTGACATGATCTTTCCCCCCCTTCATTCATTCACTCAATAGTATTTATTGAGCGCTTACTATGTGCGGAGCACTGTACTAAGCGCCTGGAACGAACAAGTCGGCAACAGACAGAGACAGTCCCTGCCCTCTGACGGGCTTACAGTCTAATCGGGGGAGACAATTCCCGTGCAAATTCCTCCTCTCAATCGATCGAACCATATCATTTATTGAACACCTACTGTGTTCAGAGCACTGTAGTGTATGCCTACTGTGAGCAGAATCCTGAATAGGTTGCCTAGTTTGAGCAGAGCACTCTACAGCGTGCCTGTTGCGTTCAGAGGGCTGTACTGAGTGCCTACTGTGTGCAGAGTGCTGTACTGGGCATCGGCTACGTGTAGAGAATTGTAATCAGTGTCTAATGTGTGCAGAACACTGTAGTAGGTGTCTGCTGTGCGAAGTCCTTTTGCTGGGTGCTTGGGACAGTTGAAGGCAAGCAATACACACAATTCCTGCCCTCCAAGAGCTTCCAGTTTAGTGGGAAAGACGGGTCCTGCCTTGCCCCTTCCAGGGGGAAAATGTCATGATTAGAAGCAGGGCTGCAGGGTGCCCACAAAGGCTACGTGAGCTCAGAGCATCCTGTTATGGGCGGCCTTGCCAACTAATTTCCGGGTGAGCTGGTGGCCTTAATAATAATCACTGTGGTATTTGTTAAGCACTTAGTATGTGCCAAGCTTTGAGGTAGATAAAAGATAATCAGCTCAGACACGGTCCCTGCCCCACACGGGGCACCCGGTTTAAGGGGGGAGGGGGGAGAAAAGGGATCGAACGCCCACTTTACAGGTGAGGAAAGTGAGGCACGGTGCAGTGACTCGTCCAAGGTCATGCAACAGCGCTTGGTACAGTGCTCTGCACATAGTAAGCGCTCAATAAATCCTATTGAAGACGAAGAAGGAAAGTTAAAACGGGTTACCAGGCCCGCTGCTTGTCTCCTGTTCCTCCACAGGGGGGCGCGGTATCTCCTCACGCTGAACATTGAGGGACAAAGCCCAAGTCAGATCTTCTTCTGGGGGACATGGACAGGCACCTATCAATAAATCGGATTTATAATAAATAATAATAATGAGGATGGTATTTCTTAAGCGCTTACTATGTGCCAAGCACCGTTCTAAGTGCTGGGGTAGACACAAGGAAAGCAGGTGGTCCCGCGAGGGGCGCAGAGAGGCTCAGTGGAAAGAGCGTGGGTTTGGGAGACAGAGGTCACGGGTTCTAATCCCAGCTGCGTGACTTTGGGCAAGTCACTTCACTTCTCGGTGCCTCAGTTACCTCCTCTGCAAAATAGGGATTAAGGCCGCGAGCCTCACGTGGGACAACCCGATTCCCCTGTATCTATACCCCAGCGCTTAGAACTGTGTTCGGCACATAGAAAGCGCTTAACAAATACCAATATTATTATTACTCTCGTTAATCCCCATTTTACAGATGAGGTAACTGAGGCACAGAGAAGTTAAGCGGTCGCACGGCAGACAAATGGCAGAGGCGGCAATAGAGCCCACATCCTGTGACTCCCAAACCCGAGCTCTCGCTACAAAACCGCACTGCTTCTCTACTGATTCACTGAGCGTTTGCTGAGCACTGTACTAAGCGCTTGGGAGAGCTCAGTCCATTAGAGTTAGTAGGCAGGCTCCCTCCCCATGAAGTCACGTCACGGGAGCGCTTAGTGCAGTGTCTGGCACGAAGTAACTAACACCGTTATTCAGAGCTGGGAAATATGGTGGAGCCCTCCACAAACATATCAAACATATCAAGGATGAATAAATAGTTGCCTCTACCTACAATCATAATCTTCCTCTTTAGCTCATTGTGGGTAGGGAACTTGTCTATCATATCTGTTGTATTGTTAATCAATGTCTCTCTCTCTCACTCACTCTTCAAGTCCATTTTTTACGGTATTTGTTAGTCAATCCTCTTTTCTGAGCGCTTTCTGTGCGCAGAGCACTCTACTAAGCACTTGGGCGAGTACAATAGAGCAGTAAACAGACACACTGTTTAGCACTTACAATATGTCGGGCACTGTATTAAACGCTGGAGTAGACACAAGCTAATCAGGATGGACGCAGTCAGTGGCCCACAGGGAGGTCACAGTCCTAATCCCCACTTTACAGATGAGGTAACTGAGGCATAGAGGAAGGGAAGCGACTTGCCCAAGGTCACACAGCAGACAAGTGGCACGGCTGGGATTAGAACCCAGCTCCTCTAACTCTCAGGCTCAGGTTCTCTCCACGAGGCCACACTGCTTTTCAGCGCTCCGTGCTTAGTACAGTGCTTGGCGCACAGTAAGTGCTCAATAAATGTCATATTGATTATTAAATGCTTCCTCAGGGCCAACCACCCTGCTACAGGAAGAGCTTACTAAATATCCCCTGGGGGTCTGAGTGACCCAGATAATTAGCCCGTGTGGACAGGGGTCCTTGCCCCTTCCACCCCCCCAAGGTGTGTCTGGGGGAGGGGGTTAGAGGAGGGGGCAGAGACTATTTTGACAGAAGCAACCCCTGTTCCTGAGAGTCACTTGCTGCTCTGTTCTCTCCGCGGTGTGGGCAAGCTGGCGGTGGGGATTTTTCCAGCGTGTTATTTTTAACGAAATTTACATTCGTCCTTCGGAATCTTGACACAAGGATCTGTTGGTTTAAGGCAGAAATGTCTCTTTCATCATCTTTATGTACTGATTTTGAAATGAGTATTACCCAGGAGAGAGCCACTTCCCACAGTATTCCTGGAGAGGAGCTTAGCTTTTTCTGGACAGGAGATGCTGAATAAATTCAAAACATCTCTCCGACTCCGGGATTTTCATAGCATCGGAGTAATGATGAGCGTGGCAGAGGTTTTAGGAACCCGAATAAATAATGATAATTTTGGTTTGGTGGAATTCATTAATCAACTGTAATCATTTTTATTATTTACTCTGAGCAGAGTTGAGAAGCAGGATAGCCTAGTGGATCGAGCACAGGCCCGGGAGTCAGATGACCTGGGTTCTAATCCCTAGTCCTCCACTTGTCTGCTGGGTGACCTTGGGCAAGTCACTTAACTTCTCTGTGACTCTGTTCCCTCATCTCTAAAATGGAGATTAAGACTGTGAGCCCCACGTGGGGCATGGACTCTGTCCAATCTGATTAGTTTGTATCAATCCCAGAGTTTAGTAAACTGCCTGGCACAAAGTAAGTGCAAAAAAATACCGTGAAAAGAATATACGATCCTTGCATTCAAGGAGCTTACAGTCTACTGTGTACATAGGGGACTGAACTGAGAGCTTGGGAGACTATAATACAGATAGAAGAGAGTGATCCCTGCATTCAAGGAGCTTACTGTTTGAAGAGTGCTGTGTTCAGCACTTGCGAGAGTACCATACAGTTGGTATACACAATCCCTGTCCTCAAGGAGCTTTTTGTCTACTGTGTGCAGAGCACTGAACTAAGCGCTTAGAAGAGAACAATGGAGTTAGTGAGCATTCATTCATTTAATCAGATTTATTGAGCATTTACCGTATGCAAAGCGCAGCATTAAGCACCTGGGAGAGTACAATATAACAACAAACTGACCCATTCCCCGCCCACAGTGAGCTCACGGTCTAGAGCATGATCCCTACCCTCAAGGAGCTTGCAGTCTGGCATTTATTAAGGACTTAGAGTGTGCTAAATCCTGGGACAGATACAAGATGGATTGGACCGAGTCCCTTTCCCACATGAGGTTCACAGTGCAAGAGGGAAGTAGCACGGCCTAGTGGACAGAGCACGGGCCTGGGAGGCAGAGGACCTGAGTTCTGGCTCTGCAACTTGCCTGCTTGTGTGACTTGGGGCAAGTCACCTAACTCCTCTGTGCCTCAGTTCCCTCATCTGCAAAATGGGGATTCGATCCCTGTTCTCCCTCCTACTTAGACTGGGAACCCCATGTGGGCCCTGATGATCGTGCACCTAGCCCAGGACTCAGTATAGTGCTTGACATATAGTAAGCACTTAAATGCTTTCATCATCATCATTATTATTATTATTACAAGGGAGGGACAGAAGAACTCTCATTCCCCATTGTACAGAGGAGGAAACGGAGGTTTAGAGGTTTGGTGACTTGCCCAAAGTCACCCAGCAAGCAAAAACTAGAACCCGGCTGTCCTGACTCCCAGCCACAGACTCTCCCTCTCTCCCTACCATGTCTCTCTGGCCCTAATTTTCCCACTTACATTCAAGATGGTACCTACCCCTATGTGGGCCCCACCCACCGATCTAGACACCTGCTCTTCCCGCCCAGCCCAATTCCCAGGCCTGCTCCTTCACCCCAGAGTGACCCAGCCTCCCAGAGGGATGAAGAACTCGCCATTGTTTCCCGTTTGGAATGACTCATTAAGCTCTAACCCTCCCGGGACACCAGCAAACAATTATACCGGGCAGTGGAAGGGTTGGGGGCGGGGGCTGCTCACCCTTTATTAGGAGAGGCAGGAATATCTGCCCCATTCCCCCCCCCCCCCAGATGCCCCCTCTGGTGTCGGGGAAAGGAGGTGAAGGTGCCCCCCTCCCCAAGCCCTTGCCCCGGACACCTGAGTCCCTTACTCCGCTGCTGGGCCACCCGGGGCGGACTAGCTGGTTTGGGATGTGAGCCATCCAGATCACTCACCCTCGAGTGGAGGCTTCTTGTGAGCAGGAAACGGAGCTTATTTCTGTTCTACTTTCCCTGGTGGCTCTCACGTCAGTGCCCACTGTGTGCTGAGCACTATTTGGATTACCTACTGGGGCCGCAGAGTGCTGTGCTGGGTGCCCACTATGTGCAGAGCAGTTTATTAGGTGCAGAGCACTCTAATAGGTACCTACTTTGTGCAGAGCACTAAACTGGGTACCCGTGGTGTGCAGAGCACCATCCTGAGTGTCTTCTATATGCAGAACACTGTACTGGGTCCGGAACACCATACTGAGTTCCTAAGGTATGCAGAACACTGAATAGACACATACTGGGTGCAGAGGTCCAAAGTGGGCTGCAGAGCACTGTACTGGATACCTACGGTGTTCCGAGCACGGCACTGAGTATCTCTTCTGTGCAGAGAACTGTACTAGATGCCTACTGTGAGCAGATCACTATACTGCATAACTTCAGCATACAGAGCATAGCAGTACATCCTTAAGAGCACTTTACGAGTTTCTAAGCGAAGAGCACTACACTGAATACCCACGGCCTGGGCTTGTTTTATGTGCAGAGAACTGTATGGGGCACCAACTGGATGCAGAGTACTGGACTAAGTGCCTGAGAGAGAACGGTAGAAATGAGAAACACAATCCCCAGTCCACAATCTCATGGGAGAGGCAGATTGACCGAAATGATGGATAGATAATGGAAACAAACAAAAATGCCAAGACTTGGGCTCTGTACCCAGGGACTACCCAATAAATACCTCTGATTGACTGATCAGTTGAAAGGTAGAACCATCAGTTGCAAGAGCCTGGAGAGACGAATCGGTGAGCCAGGGAATGGAGGGTGCAAAGCCATCTATAAATAAGGATTGTGTGGTTTTGGGGTGACCCCCAGGAGCATTTGCGGGGGAGGGAGAGCGGGATTTTGAGGGGAAGGTTTCCAGAGGAAGCAGAAGGGCCTGGTGCTGGTGTCTCTGCCCTGCTCCATCAGGGAGCTCTATTGCTCGAGACTGTAAGCTCATTGTCGGCAAGGAATGTGTCTGTTATAGTGTACTCTTCCAAGCGCTTAGTACAGTGCTCCGCACATGGTAAACACTCAGTAAATACGATTGACTGACTGAGTCTTCTGCCTTTTGCTCCTCCCCCTTCCACCCAGGGCTTCTGAAGCACTTCCTGTTGTGGCTTAGTGCTGGATTGGCTGAGGAAACTGGGGCAGCTCGTTGCGGCGGGAAGTGATGTCGAATGCCCCCCGGGAACGGCAGGCCAGGGGCTTTCATCCAGAAGAGTGGACCCCAGAGGGACAAGGGAGGAAGTGGTCAAAGTGCAGGAGCTCTCTCCAAGGCCGTGGGTTGGAGGAGCAGCATGGGTCTGGGGAGAGAGCACAGGAGTGGGAGTAAGGAGGCCAGGGTTTGAGTCCCGTGGGCCTCAACCCTCCTAGGTTTTAATTTTCTCAATCTTCCCCCCTCCTCCCTCTCCCCTTGCCACTTACTCCCATCCTCCTTTGCCCCCTCCTCCTCTTCCTTATTCCTCCTTCTCATTTCCCTCCTCCTCTTTCTCTTGCCTCCCCTCCTTATTTCCTTCCTCTTTTCCCCTCCTTCTCATTCTTCTTCTCTTTCTCATCCCCCTTTTCCTCTTCCCCTTCTCCTTCTTCTCCTCCCTCCCTCCCTTCCTCCTCCTCTTTTTCTTCCTCCGCCTCCTTCTCACTCCTTCCCCCTTCTCTTTCCCCTTCTTTTCCCTTCTCCCTTCTCCTCTTCAACTCCCCCTTCCCCTCTCCTTCTGCTCTTCCCCTTCTCCTCATCCTGCTCCTCATGCTCTGCTCTTCTCCCTCCTCCCCACCTCTTCTGCATTCTCCCCTACTCTCCATCTCAGACGAAGAGCACCAGTGGAGGGGGGCACGAAGTCCAATCTGGTGATCTTATACCTGCCCAATTGCTGGGCTCAGAGTCGACACTTAGTACATGCTGTCATGATTTTAGCTAAAGGTGGAATGGAACGAAGGATGTGCTTTTCCTCAGAGAGCTGCAGTCCAAGACCGAGGGCAGCAGTGTGGTCTGATGGAAAGGGACAGGGCCTGGGAGTCAGAGGTCCTGGGTTCTAATCCCACCTCTGCCACTTGCCTGCTGTGTGAGCCTGGGCAACTCATTTCACTTCCCTGGGCCCCAGCTACCTCATTGGTAAAATGGGGATGTAATACTTCTTCTCTCTCTCACTTAGACTGTGAGCTCAGGGTGGGACAGGGACCGTGTCCCCCTGATGGTCTTATAACTCTCCCAGAGCTTAGAACCGTGCTTGGCACGTAGTAGACGCTTCACACATACCATGGTTATTACTAGGAAATGGCAGGGGTTAGGGTTAGGGTTAGAGACACACCCTATGACTATCTAGGTTGGCGAAATTCTGCCAAGAAATTTTTAGTGCGTTTCCTTATGACTCTCATCACCTAAGTAACGTTGTGTTGTTGGGTTGGGTAAGGGGGTGTTCTGAGGTCTGATCCTATCCCTTCTATGCTGGTCCCACACTCAATTTGGGGAGCTGACCGGGGTTTGAATTCAACCAGCTCTTAGCATCTCTCTCTCCCCTCTATCTCAAAAATGAAACCACCGTCTCTTTCAAACACCTGTCATGTGGTTGATCATTAAAGACAATCCTCCGGGACAGTCGCCCGACCGTCTGCCTCCCAACCGCCATGCTTGACCAGTGCACACAGCTGTTGCTAAAAATCCCTTTCCAGCTTCTCTGCCCCCTTGGGCGACTGCCCAGTACCTGGTTCTGCAGTGCCAGGGCAAGGGACTAAACTGTTGGTTTAAAGTATCCCTCTGCCAAGAACAAAGCAGCACGAAGCAGCGCGGCTTAGTGGATAGAGCCTGGGAGTCCAAAGGAAGAGGTTTCTAAGGCTGGCGGTGCCTCTTGTCTGCTATGCGACCTTGGATGAGTCACCTCACTTCTCTGTGCCTCAGTGACTTCATCTGTAATATGGGGATTGGGACTGGGAGCTCCATGTAGGTCATAGATTATGTGCAACCTGATTAGCTTGTATCTACTCCACTGCTTAGTACAGTGCCTGGCACATCGTAGTGCTTAATGACTATCAAAAAAAGATGCCTCTTCTCCTTCTCTCCCTTTTCCTCTTTCTCCTCTTCCTCCACCTCCTCTTCTGCTTCTTCTTCCTCCTCCTCATCCTCTTCCCTCCTCCTTCCCCTTGTCCTTTTCCTCCTAACACCTAAGCAAATAGGCACCCACCCTCTACTCCCAATCACTCAACACTTATGTCCATCTCTCAAAACTCTATTGCCTCCTCACTTTCTATTAATTTCTATCAATGTCCGTCTCCCCTGCTGTAATGAACACTCACCGAGGGCAGGGATCCTGTCTTTTATTGCTGTTGTACTCTCCCAAATGCTTAATACAGTGCCCTGCAAACAGGAGGTCCCTAGTACGGCCCTCTGGATTCAGCCAGCATTCAGTACAGGGTATTAATGCCTAATACAGGGCTCCACACTTAATAGAGTCCAGAGTAGCACTCTGCACAGCAGCATTCAGCACAGAGCTCTGCACAGAGTAGGTGCTCAATAAATAGTATCAATTGTCTGGTTGAGAACATAGTTCAGAGATTGAAGCTCTAGGCAGTTCCCTAAAGGTCTGAAAACATCCCTACATCCATCCACAGAGGGTGCAGGCTGGTTTAAGGATCATGTAAAATAGTTGTGGGCATTCATTCAATTCATTCATTCAATAGTATTTATTGAGCGCTTACTATGTGCAGAGCACTGTACTAAGCACTTGGAATGTGGAATGGGGAAGCAGCGTGGCGCAGTGGAAAGAGCATGGGCTTTGGAGTCAGAGCTCATGAGTTCGAATCCCAGCTCTGCCACTTGTCAGCTGTGTGACTGTGGGCAAGTCACTTAACTTCTCTGTGCCTCAGTTCCCTCATCTGTAAAATGGGGATTAAGACTGTGAGCCCCACGTGGGACAACCTGATTCCCCTGTGTTTACCCCAGCGCTTAGAACAGTGCTCTGCACATAGTAAGCGCTTAACAAATACCAACATTATTATTATTAATGTGCTTAGCAGCATGGCTAAGTGGAAAGAGCACGGGCTTGGGAGTCAGAGGTCATGGGTTCGAATCCCAGCTCTGCCACTCGTCAGCTGTGTGACTGTGGACAAGTCACTTCACTTCTCTGTGCCTCAGTTACCTCATCTGTAAAATGGGGATGTTGACTGTGAGCCTCACGTGGGGCAACCTGATTACCCTGTATCTATCCCAGCGCTTAGAACAGTGCTCCGCACATAGTAAATGCTTAACAAATACCAACATTATTATTATTAATGTACAATTTGGCAACAGATAGAGACAGTCCCTGCCCAATTATGGGCTTACAGTCTAATCGGGACAGACAGACGGACAAAAACAAGACAACATAAAGGGAACGTGTCTATCAACTCTGCTACATTAGACTCTCCCAAGTACTTAGTGCAGTCCGCTGCACACAGTAAGCGCTTAATATGATTGATTACTTGATTGATTTCCATGAATGTTCCCTCCAGCTACCTCCCTCTGGCGCCAAGCAGGGAAAGCACTGCAGCCCGCTTGTAGTCCCCAAGAATTGTAATCGTCAAGCAAAATCAAACCCTCAAATCCAAAGCTCGGCGAAGCCACCCGAGGGCTCTGTCTCAACTGGCCCAACTCCCTCCCCAGCAACTCTACGGGCGGTCCTGATTGGCTGCTGGCCATGATCTCACAGTCTCCAGGCTCCTCTCTAATCTGCCCCACCCGATGACCTTGCTGCCCAGCTCCAGTGGGTGGCCCCAAATGGGCACTGGCTGTGAACTCACCGTCTCTAGGCCTCTCTGGAATCTGCCACACCTGAAAGGTCGCAGTGGCCAACTGCCCAGCTCCAGTGTTGGTCCTGATTGGCCGCTGGCCCCGACCTTACCGTCTCCAGGCCTCTCTCTAATCTGCCCCACTGGAGGCGCCTACGTACTGGGCTCCAGTGGGTGGCCCTGATTGGCGTCTGTTGGGACTTCGCTGTCTCCAGGCCTCTGTCTAATCTGTCCCACCCAAGACTTCCCAGAAACCAACTGCACGTCTCCCGTGGGTAACGCCGATTGGCCAGTGGCTGTGACCTCACTTGTCTCCGGGCCTCTCTCTAATCCGCTCCACTGAAATATCCTAACTCCCCAAACTCCTGAGGTGACTCTGATTGCCCACTGGCTGTGACCTCACTCTTTCCTGCCCCATCACTGATCCACCCACCGGCGCCTCCTAACTCCCCAGTTCCAGTGAGTGGACTTGATTGGCCACTGGCTGTGACCCCACTGCATCCGGTCCTACCTCTAATCTACCCCACTGGAGGCTCCTAATTTCCCAGCTCCAGTGAGTGGCCCTGACTGGCCACTGGCTGTGACTTCACGGTCTCTAGCCCTACCTCTATTCAGCCCCATTGGAGGCTCCTCCCTGCCCAGCTTTAGTGGAAGGTCTTGACACTTGGCAGTGGACATTGTTTCCACTGTTTCCAGCCTCAAAGCCAGATCCCGACATCTCCACCATGGTCTTCCGTATCATCTGTGCCCAAATGAGGGCTAAACTATAAAATCTATGCCCTATCAATCTTACCCATAACGAAATGAGAAGCAGCATGGCCTAGTGGATACAGCACAGGCCTAAAAGTCAGAAGGACCAATCTAATTCTGTCAAACAAGAGTTCTAATCCTGCCTCTGCCATTTGTCTTCTGTGTGACCTTGGGCCTATCATTTCACTTCTCTGTGCCTCAGTTACCTCATCTGTAAAATGGGGATTAAGACTGTGAGCCCCATGTGGAACGTGGACTGTGTCCAACCCGATTATCTTATATCTACCCCAGCGCTTAGTAATAATAATAACTGTGGTATTTCTCAAGCGCTTACTATGTGACAAACACTCTACTAAGCTCTGGGGTAGGTCTTAGATAATCAGATTGGTCACAGTTCAGTGCCAGTTCGGTGCTTGGAATTTCGTAAGTGCTTAAAAAATGCCATTCCCCAAAAAAAATGCCTGTCTCAGTGTAAGAGCCACCAGACTCCAACTCCAGACCCAACCCGGAGAACAATGAGATCCAACCTCCAGACCAACGCCTGGCAAAATCTTTCCGATCTGGTGCAAATGGAAGTTTTTCGTCGTTCGCTCCTCCCCTGGAGACTTTGAAGCCTCAGTATTACGCAGCTATTAATTAGAGACCAACACCAGAAAACCTTTTCGGGTACTTGAAACAATGAATTACAATTAGTCTCAATTAAAGCGAAGCCACTGAGCGCCTTGAAGCCTGCAATCTGGAATTCCGCTCTGGGCCACTGCGACCACAAAAACTTTATGACAGGAATAGGAAACAGGAACATATGATGTCAGAGCCTCCCCTAGACACTAATCTATGTTTAATATACAGATGCCAGTCTGATCCTTTCTCCCTTATCATGTCAGTAAAGTTATTAAAATGGAAACAGCCTAAGCCACGACATTCTTCGTTTAGGTTTCCATAGATATGACATTATACAAACACACGTACACACACGCGAACACACGCCTATGCCCCTTTGTCGACCCCTGGGACCAATGGAGAAGCAGCATGGCCTTGTGGAAAGAGCCTCGGGCCTGGGAGGCAGAGGACCTGGGATCGAATCCCGCCGTGCCACTAGCCTGGCTTAGTTTCTCTGGACCTCAGACTTCTCATCTGTACAATGGGGATTCAATGCCTATTCTCCCTCCCCCTTGGTTTGTGAGGCCTGAGTGGGTCAGGGACTATGTCTGACCTGATGATCCTCCATCCGATCATCTTGTAGAGAAGAAGTGTGACCTAGTTGATAGAGCATGGGCCTGGGAGTCAGAAAGACCTGGGTTCTAATCCTGGATCTGTCACTTGTCTGGCGTGTGACCTTGCTCAAGTCACTTCATTTTTCTGTGCCTCAGTTACCTCATCTGTAAAATGAGGATTAACGCTGGGAGCCCAATGTGGGGACAGGCAGTGTGTCAGACCTAATATCCCATATTCACCCTAGTGCTTAGTACAGTGCCTGGCACGTAGTATGCATTTAACAAATACCACCATCATTATCTACCCTAGACCTTGGCAAATAGCAAGTGCTTAAAAATGCCACATAATTAACATTCCCAACAGAGAGGCCAGAGGTCGAAATGGCCAATCTTGCCCATCCCCTAGGACTGCGGGGGTTTCAGTCGGGCTATGGAGGTCTTGAAGATCTGAATCAGAAGGAGGAATTTCTCCTAGATGTTTACTCCTTCTCAATTTCTCAAGTAAGAGAAGCAGCAAGGCCTAGTGGAAAGAGCCAAGGCTCGGGAGTCAGAGGACCTGGGCTTTAATCCCAGTCCCACCACTTTTCTGCTGTGTGACTTGGGAAAGTCACTTCACTTAACTGTGTCTCAGTTACCTCACCTGTGAAATGGGGATTAAGACTGTGAGCCCCACGTGGGACATGGACTGTGTCCAACCTGATTATCTACCCCAGCCCTTCGTGCAGTGCTGGGCATGTAGTAAGTGCATAAGAAAAAAACATTTTAAAAAATAATCCATCTTCCAAAAACAAACTTGGGGAAGAGTGGCTTCTGGTAAAATAACTTTATCCCTACCTCCTCCAGGAGCCGGATCTAAGAACGGTCCATTTGGGTTTTCCCTTCACAGTTTTCAGGATTCCTCGATACCGAGGGGAATCTGGGAGTCCCCTAAGATTTGTGGGGAGTCCTGCAGAGGATGTCCGGTTAGGAGAGAGGCACAGTGCTGCCTTGGCTGAGTTTTGCTGATTACTAGGGAGGCCCAGATGGAAGCTGTTGAACATCAAGGACATATTTACAGGACCTAGCACATAGTCAGCACTTAATAAGTACCATAAGACATTTACATCATCACCGATCGTCACCATCAACAGCCCTGATCGAGAGTCTACGGATCACAAAGCACTGAACCGAGTGTCTGCTGGGTGCTGAGCGTTGCATCGAGCACTTTCTGAAGGAAGAGTATTATATTATCTACTTGCAAGAGTTCAGAGCACTGCACTGAGCACTCACTATATTCTGGGCACTGTACGGAGCGTCTACTGTGCACAGAGTGCTGTTTTGAGTGACTACTGTCTGCAGAGTAGTGAGATAGAGTTACTATTCTTCCTACTTTACAGATAAGGAAACCGAGGCCCAGAGAAGTAAAGCGACCTGCCCGAGTTCACACGGTAGCCATGGGGCAGGGCCGGAATTAGAACTCACGTCCTTCTGACTCCCAGGTCCAGGGTCTAGCCACTAGAGCACACTGCTTCTCAGTGGGAGCATCGAGGTGCTAGGGATGGCAGCGAAGAACAGAAATCTGGGATGGAAAAGGACTGAGCAGGCTAGGGACCACGCCGGGATGGGGTGAGGGGGAGAAGGGGAGATGAATCTGCAGTAACAGATCAGAAAAGTCCTGGGCCATGTCTTCAGAGCAGGGTGGGCCGACCTGCCCTCTGTATGGATAGATCGTAAACTCCTTGAGGGCAGGGATCTTGTCTATCGACTGTTGCACTTTCCCAAGAGTGCAGGACAGTGTTCCGCCTGGAATAGACTGTAAAATCCTTGAGGGCAGGGATCGTTCTACTAACTCTATTTTACTCCCTCAAACTCTTAGGACTCCGAAGGTGCTCAGCCTACTCAGAAGCAATGTTGCCTAGTGGAAAGATAACAAGAAGGGCAGTCAACAGACCCCAGTTCTAATCCCAGCTCAGCCACTTGCCTCAATCAATCCCACAGTCAATCAATGGAATTTACCGAGTGCTTACTCGGAACTGAGCACTGTACTAAGCGCTTGGGAGAGGGCAGTACGACAGAATTGGTTGACACAATCGCTGCGCTCAAGGAGTTTACAGTCTTAGTGGGAATCTTACCTGCTGTTTAGCCTTGGGCATGTCACTTAATTTCATCAGTTTGGTCGTCTGGAAAATGGAGATTAACTATCTGTCTTCCCTCCCCCGTAGATTATGACCCCCAAGTGGGACAGGACTGTGTCTGACCTGACTCTATTATATCTACCCCGGTTTATAGTACAGTGCCTGACACCTAGGAAGTGTTTAACAAATACCATAGTTATTATTATTATTACCTGTCCTTCCTCCCCTTTAAACTGTGAGCCCCATGTGGAAAAGGGTCTGGGTCCAACCTGACTACCCAGTGCCCAGTATAGTGCTCGGTACCTATTAAGTGCTTAACAAATACCACAGTCAATATTAATTATCATTATTACCTTGAGCCTTATGTGCGACAGGGACTGTGCCTGATCTGATTGTGCTGTAGCCACCTCAGTGCTCAGCACAGCTTGGCCCATCGTAGGCGCTTTGCGAAAAGCCCGGTGATTCTGATCCTGTGTTTTCTGGAGTAGCTCTGCATCTCTCAGCCCCTCTGGGACCGAGGGTCAACCTTTCTCCTCTGGAGGAGGCCCCGGGGTACCCCACCCACTCAGCTCCCTTCCCAAACAGGAAGTGGAAGGAAGGGTTTCCGCACCCGCACCCGTTGCCTGGCCCGTGATGGAGCAATAAAGGCGTGCGGGCGTCCTGCAGCGAGATCCTGGAAGTGACCGTTGCCCGGCCGTGCTGACGCCAAAGCCAGGTTCTCCGTGGGGCCCCTGACCGCGGTCCGTATCCTGTGTTCCCAAGGTCCGAGCAGAAGCCCGCTGCCTCTCTCCCGCCAGGAAGTGCTCGTGTGCCCGATCGTGCCGAGGCCCGGCTCTCATCCCCTACGGTCGATGCTTCCTGCTGTTTATCCAGCACGTGCCTGCCCCCCCTCCGCCGCTTCCCCTCTCCACTCCTGGACGGACGGAGGAGCCGGAAGCAGCTGACCCATCTTTCGGTGCAAGGCAGTGTGCCCAAGGCCTCCAGGATGGGAGGCAAACAGGCCTGGCCTGTTCCTGAACAGAAGGTGCTCACCACAGACGGTCTACACGAGGAGGATAGACCCCACATGGGCGCTTTTGTTGGCGGGGGCAGAGGCAGCCTGGAAGACCAGACCCCCCGAGGGGCTGACAGTCCCTCTCCACCTCCCTGGGGTGCCCCACCATCACCTCCCAACCCAGAGAAGACAGGCATCAAGTTCAAGCCGCGGCACGTGGGGGCACTCGGCGGCAGAGGGAGGCTGGGCACCGGAGGCAGGAACGTGTCTAGGGCCACTTCCAGACCAGACTGGCTGGATGCTAAACTGGACAACTGATCAGCCGACAGCCCCCGTTCCCCAAACCAGATGGATCCATCTCTTAGCTCCAGGAATGGCTGGCTTAGTCAGGGAAGACCTCTTGGAGGTGGTGTGATCTTAATGTCTTTGAAGGTGGGAAAAGCAGTGGACTTTGGCGGAGCAGTGGCCTGGTTCAGAGAGTATTTGGCGTCCTCTTGGGGGGGGGGGATGAGTGAATGAGGGGAGAGGGACCCCCCACAGGGACCCGCATTCTCTGCCCTCCATCAAGTCACCCCTCTCAGCAAACATTCTCTCCCTGAGCCTCCCGACCAGATGATGCCTATTGATTTGGTCCTTGTTAATGATTAAATCCAATCATCCTCAAAGTCGGCAATTAATGAGAACCCCTCGACACACCACGCGGGTCCCTATTACGTTGCTCTGTCCATGGAAAACCCAGGCATCAGGGTGTCGGATGAAGAATACTCTACTGAAATGGTGTATGGGCTTGGGATCCCTTCGATCTGAGAGTCAATCAGCCAGTTAGAAGTATTATTTGAGTGCCTCTAAGTGCTAAACGCTGCACTAAGCACTTGGGAGAGTGGAACAGAAGCAAGACAGGCGTTTCTCGCTCTTGGAGAACTTGCATTGTAATGCAGGAAAACAGCAGGACAGGCTGTTTCTTGGGATCAGGCCTATGAAACTGTAAGCTCCTTGAGGGCAGGTATGCTCCCAAATGCTTAGTACAGTCCTCTGTGCACATGGTAGGTGCTCAGAGAAAACCTAGTGGCTAGCATTCACTAGGTGCTCCAAACATATCACTGATTGATCGATGGATTGAGACCCTCACCCCTCACAACGGATTCTGAGACCCAGCCCATCACTAAGGTATAAACTCCTTGAGATCGGGGACTTGTTTCTTCCGAAATCAATCAGTCAATCAATCAATCAAACGTATTTATTGAATACTTGTGTGCAGAGCACTGTAATATGCACTTGGGAGAGTACAATATAACAAGCGCATTCCCTGCCCACAACAAGCTTACAGTCTAGAGGGGGACACAGACATTAAGACTCTCCCAAGTGCTCAGACAGGGCTCTGCAAACAGTGGACTAAGATCCTTGAGGGCAGGGATCATGTCCACTAACTATTGTACTCTCCCAAGAGTTCAGTACAGTGCTCTGCCCACAGTAGACTGAAAGCTTCATGAGGCCAGGGATTGTGTCCATTTACTCTATTGTAATTTCCCAAAAGCTCAGTATGGCGCTCAGCTCACAGAAGGTGCTCAATAAACACTACTGATTGAGTGGTTGGAATATGTGCCCATGTGCCTAGGACTGTGTCTGGCTCTCCGCGAGAACTCGGTAAATGCCACAGATTTATTTGATTAGTCCTGTCGTGTGGACCTTTTCTATTTTTGAGGAAATAGCCATCCAACCGTAGGATCAGGCCGGCCCAGAGGCAGGGGGATGGAGGATTCTCTGTGTTCCCTTGGGTCCCACACCTTGGGCAAAGCAGCATGGCCTAACCGATAGACCGCAGGCCTGGGAGTCAGATGGAACTGGGTTCTAATCCCAGCTCTGCCACTTATCTGTTACGTGACTTTAGGCAAGTCACTTCTCTGAGCCTCAGTGACCTCATTGGTAAAATAGAGATTTAGACTGTGAGCTCTATGCAGGCAGGGACTCTCTCCAACCTCCTTAAATTTGTATCTATCTCAGCACTTAAGACAGTGGTTAGTACAGGCATTTAGTACAGAGGACATGGGGTTTATAGTCTTAATCCCCCCTTTTACAGATTAGGTAATTTAGGCACAGAGGAGGTAAGTGACTTGCCCAAGGTCACTGACAGCAGACAAGTATCAGAGCTGGGTTTAGAACAGGTCCATCTGACTCCCAGGACCATGATCTTTCTACTGGGCTACGCTGCTTCTCCCTACCGCTAAGATTGGGAGCCTCATGTGGGACAGGGACTGTATCTGGCCTGAGGCATCTGCCTCAGAGCTTAGCACATTTATTCATTCATTCTTATTCAATTGTATTTATTTAATGCTTACTGTGTGCAAAGCACTGTACTCTCACTTGGGAGAGTACAATAAAACAACCAACACAGTGCTTGGCATATAGTAAGAGCTTACCAAATAGCACAACTATTATTTCTATACTGTGGGTGTGCAGAAGAGGGCTCAGAAGGGAGGGTGGTGAGTTTAGGTCTGGAGACTTTCCCGCGCCAGGGTGAGGATCAGAGTGGGGGGGCTTTGAGTGGGTGCAGGGGCCGGCAGCTTCTTGGGGCAAAGGGGCGGGTTTCCCCCGGAGACCCGGGGCCCACGGTCCGGCCGACTGAGGCCTCAGCCGTCCGCGGGCTCCGATGGAGGACTGTGACTGGTGCCAGGAGGAAGCGTTTATATCAGTCTTCCTGCCATCCATTCCGTGTCTCCACGTTTCCGGGAGTTGAGCTGGGGCCGCTGACCGGATGGCTCGATTTCACCACCCCTTCCCCTCTGGGGACCCTGAGGCCATTGGGGTCATAGCAAGAGGGGGCTGTGGAGCAGAGGGGGTGAGGGAGGGCTAGACCACCTCTAAACCAACCCCTCAATCCACTTTTCACTGGGGGTTTGAAGGAATGGACCCTCGGGGTGAGGTGGGGAGCGGGTTGCAGAGGACAAGGGGTGGGGTGAGGGACTGACCGGGGAGGGGGTAGGGAAGGAGGGGATGAGAAGGGAGGGGAGAGGAGGGTCTGAGCAGAGCAGGGCAGGATCAGAGACAACCTCCTCCAGGTCAGGGATTGGGTATTTTCCCGCTGCGGTATTCTCCAATATGCTTAGTACAGCACTCTGCACACGGTGGGTATCAAGTACGCCCATACCATGGGTGCCCAGGACAATTCACTGCACAGAGTGACAACTCTCTGCACATTGGGGATGTCCAGGCAGCTCTCTGCACACTGTGGGCATCCAGAGCAGCTCTCTGCACATAGTGGGAGTCCACTAAGAAGCAGGAAGTCTGGCTTGTGTCATAGAGACTGGGAAGGGGTAAGGATTGTGCCCATTGGGAATGGCGGACATTAACCCAGCCTGGACCAGCAGCCTTTGTCATTGGCTCTGGGAGGGGACAGACTGAACTGTGATGGACAGCTCAGTCTGCCAGTCAGCTGTAGGATCACCACGGGCCCAGAAGAGGCAGGGGAAAGGAAGGAGCTGAGGAGGTTTCTGCTAGGAGAGACCGGAGGAGCAGGGGCAGCTGAAGCAGGAGAGAGACTGCTGGGCCTCAGTTGCCTCACCTGTACAATGGGGTTAAGATCCCCTCCTCCCACTGCTGGAGAAACCCCCCCACTCCCAGGCTGAGCAGGAGCAGAGGCTTATAAGAGAAGGCCCACAAGTGGAGGCAGGTTCTTGGTGTGAAGCAGTATGAAACAGTGGAAAGACCCCGGATCTGGGAGTCAAAAGGACCTAGGTTCTAATCCCGATCCGCCACTCTGCTGTGCGATCTTGGGCAAGTCACTTCACTTCTCAGGGCCTCATTTGTAAAATGGGGATTAAGACTGTAAACCCCATGTGGGACATGGTCTACGTTCGACCTGATTATCTTGTATCTACTCCAGTACTTAGTACAATGCCTGGCACATAGGAAGCCCTTAGCAAACACCATTAAAAAAACAAAAATCCAAAAGTCTGCAGATCTGAATCATAGCAGTTAAATTCCCTAACAGCCAGCCAAGCCTCAAAAACAAGTTTGAAGCGGACCGTCCAGGGACGCCCTCTGGGGTGATTGTTGGCCTTTCACACACACACACACTCACTCTCTCACAAAAGAGATACAAAAAACACACACTCACAAGTTACACATACACATACACTATGAAAAATGATACACAATAAATGGAGAAAGAGACTCAGGGAGAGGGGAGCAGGGAAAGTGGAGGAGGGGGGGGCGGGGAGACAGGGGCAAACAGAGGAAGCTGGGGGGCAGAGAGAGGGCCAGAGGAGGGGGAAGAGAAAGGGGGTGGGAGAGCAGGAATTGGAGGAGCAGAGTAGCGGGCAGAAAGAAGAGGCACTGAATCCTGGTTGTCCTGACCATGGCTCCTCACTAGCTATCCTCTCCCTCCTCCCTCACCAGTCTGGCCCAGTTCAGTCCAGCCCAGCCTGGCTCCTCCCTCGTCCCCAGCAATAGCAATCAGAGGCAACAACATCAGAGGCAACAACAGAGGCAACAACAACATCAGAGGCCCCCAGATGGAGGGTCTCAGAGGCGGGACCCCCACCCACGGGTCAAACCCCCAAAAGGGCTTGCCCTGTGGCATTTCACCCCTAAGAGCTCTGCAGAGCCCCCGACCCTCAGCGCCCCCAGACCATGATGAGCCCTGCACAAATCTTCTCATCTTCCCTCCCAAGCCCGGTCCGCTCCCAGACTTCTCCATCACCGTGGATGGCACGACCATCCTTCCCGTCCCGCAGGCCCGCAATCTCGGTGTCATCCTTGACTCGTCCCTCTCGTTCACCCCACACATCCTATCCGTTACCAAGACCTGCCGGTTTCACCTCTACAATATCGCCAAGATCCGCCCTTTCCTCTCCACCCAAACGGCTACCTTACTATTACGGGCTCTCGTTATATCCCGGCTAGACTACTGTGTCAGCCTTCTCTCTGACCTCCCTTCCTCCTCTCTCGCCCCGCTCCGGTCTATTCTTCACTCCGCTGCCCGGCTCATCTTCCTGCAGAAACGATCTGGGCATGTCACTCCCCTTCTTAAACAACTCCGGTGGTTGCCTATCGACCTCCGCTCCAAACAAAAACTCCTCACTCTAGGCTTCAAGGCTCTCCATCACCTTGCCCCTTCCTACCTCTCCTCCCTTCTCTCTTTCTACCGCCCACCCCGCACGCTCCGCTCCTCTGCCGCCCACCTCCTCGCCGTCCCTCGGTCTCGCCTATCCCGCCGTCGACCCCTGGGTCACGTCCTCCCGCGGTCCCGGAACGCCCTCCCTCCTCACCTCCGCCAAACTGATTCTCTTTCCCTCTTCAAAACCTTACTTAAAAATCACCTCCTCCGAGAGGCCTTCCCAGACTGAGCTCCTCTTCCCCCTCTACTCCCTCTGCCATCCCCCCTTTACCTCTCCGCAGCTAAAGCCTCATTTTCCCCTTTTCCCTCTGCTCCTCCACCTCTCCCTTCCCATCCCCACGGCACTGTACCCGTCCGCTCAACTGTATATATTTTCGTTACCCTATTTATTTTGTTAATGAATTGTACATCGCCTTGATTCTATTTAGTTGCCATTGTTTTTACGAGATGTTCTTCCCCTTGACGCTGTTTAGTGCCATTGTTCTTGTCTGTCCGTCTCCCCCGATTAGACTGTAAGCCCGTCAAACGGCAGGGACCGTCTCTATCTGTTGCCGACTTGTTCATCCCAAGCGCTTAGTACAGTGCTCTGCACATAGTAAGCGCTCAATAAATACTATTGAATGAATGAATGAACAAATCTCCACTCGGCATCTTAGCCTGGAGAAGGGATGCAGGCACACGGTTACCTTACAACAGTAATTGTCTAGTACAGTGCTCTGCACGCAGCAGGTGCCTAATCCAGAGCTCTGCACACAGTAAACCCAGTTCAGCATTCTGCACCTAGTGGGCACCCAGCACAGCACTTTGGAAAGAGTGGGTGTCCAGCACAGTTGTCTACACGCAGTAGCTCCCAGTATAGAGCTCTGTACACAGAAAATGCCCAGTACAGCACTCTGCATACAGCAGGCATCCAGTAGAGTGCTTTGCAGAGAGTAGGTGGCCAGTACAGTTCTCTGCACAGAGTAGACTCCCAGTACAGCATTCGCTACACAGTAGATGCCTAGTACAGCATCTGCACACAATAGGAGCAGCATAGTTTAGTGGAAAGAACACCGATCTGGAAGCCGGAGGACCTGGATTCTACTCCCACTTCTGCCTCTTGCTTGCTGTGTGAGCTTGGGCAAGTCACTTAACTGTGGCTCAGTTTCCTCATGTGTAAAATAGAGATTAAATATGAGTTCTCCCTCCTCCTTGGACTGTGAGCCCATGAGGGACAGGGACTGTGTCAGACTTGATTATCTTGTATCCTCCTGAGCGCCTAGCACTTAATAAGGGCATAATAATACTACAGTTCATTTTAATGGGAGCTCAGTACAGTACTCGTCACACAGGTAGGTGCCTGGAACAGGGTTCTGCATTAAATAGGAGCACCGGCACAGCATTCTGCACATAATGAAGACTCAAGTCTGGTTCAGTCTGGTTTACATAGAAACTACCTCCTCAAAGGTTACAAACGATCTCCTCCTTGCCAAATCCAATGGCATCTACTCCACCCTAATCCTCCTCGACCTCTCAGCTGCCTTCGACACTACCATCCCCTTCTCCTAGAAACATCATCCAACCTCTCCATCCAGCTACCACGTAAATCCAAGCATCTATCCTACTCCGCCTCGATTAGCGTATCAGCGTCCTTGCTGACCTCCCCGTCTCCCGGGTCTCCCCACTCTCGTCCAGACTTCACTCTGCTGCCCGGATCATTTTTCTACAAAAACTTTCACTTCATGTTTCCCCACTCCTCAAGAAGCTCCAGTGGTTTGCCCATCCACCTCCACACCAAACAAAAACTCCTTTCCATCTGCTTTAAAGCACTCAATCACCTTGCCTTGCTACTCTTCTACTATAACCCAGCCCCCACACTTCACTCCTCTAATGCCAACCTACTCATTCACTGTACCTCAGTCTCATCTATCTCGCCACTGACATCTCACCCATATCCTGCCTTTGCTCTGGAACACCCTCCCTCTTCATACCGAAGGTACCCATCCTCCAAGAGGCCTTCCCTAAGCCCTCTTTTCCTTTTCTTCCACTCCCTCCCGAGTCGCCCTGATTTGCTCCCTTTATTCATCGCCCCACCCAGTCCCACAGCACTTATGTACATAAGCATAATCTATTGATTTATATTAATGTCTGTTTCCCCTTCCAGAGTGTAAGCTCAGAGTGGGCAGGTAATGTGTCTGTTATATTGCACTCTCCCAAGTGCTTAGCATGGAACTCTGCATACAGTAAGTGCTCTATAAATATGATTGACGATCCCTCCGTAACTTAAATTCCACCAGTGGAAGAACCATTAGGGTCTCCACTTCAACCCAGTCAGAAATGGGAAAACCTGGGCCCCAGACTGGATAGGGGTCTGCAGTCTACAGTGGGGTCAGCAAGCAGATTCAGTTTCAAGCGAGTTGGATCTGTGACCTTTGGGCATTTGATATTCACCCCACAACACTTATGTACCTATCTCTCAATTATACATCTTTTAAATTATTTATTTGAGCTTGTAAGCTCATTATGGGCAGGGAACATGTCTGCTAACTCTGTTGTAATGAACTCTCCCAAGGGCTTAGTACAGTGCTCCACGCGTAGTAAGAACTCAGTAAATACCTTTGTTTGATTGACTGACGATCCAGATGGGGGCTATTGACTGCCAGCTTTCCCCCTCGCTGCACCGGCCACGGGTCATAGCGGGTTTGGTCCACAGTTCAGCTGTGTCCCTGGTAGTGGAAGTAACCCAGTCTGCCCTGACTCTGCATTCCTGGGGAGGGCACTGCCAGTGGCTCCAGCCAGGTCCTGCTGTCTCCCCATAGTGGGGTTGATTTCCGTCTCCCCAGGCCCGAGGCAACCTGCTGCCCATCGCAGTTTCGGTGCCCGTGGTTGAAGCGGAATTGACCGGAAGGCCAGTGACTGGTCACTCTGAATCAGGGCTGCTTCACGCCTGGGTTCCAGCTATGGGGGAAATAGGGTGAGGGTCCTCGGGTCCAGCAGCGGGAGTGATGGACCCAGTGACCCTTGGGTTCTGGCTGTGGGAGTAATGGAGCTGTTGGGGTGACAGGGCCAGTGTCCCCGGGTCCAGCTGTGGAAGTGACGAAGCCAGTGTCCCCAGGTTCCAGCTCTGGGGGTGATGGGGCCCGTGACCCCCGGATTCTGTCTGTGGGGGCGATGGAGCTGACGTACCCGAGTTCTGGCTGTGGGGCGACGAGGCCGGTGTCCTTGAGCCTGTAGAAACTTCTGGGATGCCGGAGGGGGTGCGGCCTGTTCTGACAGCAAAGCCCTTCAGAGAAGAGACAGACAAACGAGTGGAGACCATCCTGGTTGGGGGGAAGAAGTGAGGGCCCATTGTTCATGGCTCATGAGTGCTCGGGGGTCCTGGCCCCCCGGCAGGGGAACCCATGGGACTCTCCGCTCACCACCTGCCGGCCCCTGGGGCCCCTACGAGGCGCCAGGACCACCAGCGGGGCATTTTTCCGTGGCCGGATACAATGGTCTCTTTGCAGGATTAGCAGGGACGCCTGGGGCCCGCTGGCACACCAGAGTCATTTACACGGGGGGGAGAAGGGGGAGCGACCGGCTCCCTCCCCGTAGGCTCCCTCGCTCTAACCAATCAGCGCTCTGTCCCTCCGGGAGGGGGGGCCCCGGGTTGGGAGAGAAGCCGGTCTGGAGGCCGGACGCCCGGTGGGTGAATGGGCATCGCGGCTCCTTTAACCGGCTGGACGGTCATCAGAGCTTGCTGTGGACACCTGTGGCCTTAGCTGGGTGCCTGCTCCAAGGAGATGAAGGGACCAGTGTCTAGGGATTCCAGCTATGCGAGCAATGAGACCAGTGTCCCCTTTACCCCTTCCTCCCCGACCCCCTCAGTCAGGCCCCCTGGGTCGGAGTGGGAGATAGAGGAGCCGAGAGATGGGGCAGGCTGGTTTCCCGTGGCTCGGAGAGATCACGGGCCTAGGAGTCAGAAGGAGCTGGGTTCTAATCCCGGCTCCACCAAATGTCTGCTATGTGACTTTTGGCGTCACTTCCCTTCTCTATGCCTCAGTTACCTCATTTATAAAATGGGGATTAAGATCACGCGCCCCATGTGGGACAGGGACCGTGTCCAACCTGATTAGCTTGTAACTACGCCGGTGCTTAGAACAGTGCTTGGCACATAGTAAGCACTTAACAAATACCGTAATTATTATTCCCAGCATCCCCAGTCCCCAGGGCCAACCACAATTTGCATATTCACGAACATCTGTGCTTCAGTGAGGTGCCTTCCTCTCCCCCGCCTTGGCATTTCCTGTGTTGGCGCGCGGTCTTTGAGGATGTCAAAGGCCTCTTCGCCATCAATTTTTTAATTCCCTCTGCTCTCCAAGAAGCCAAAAGTGAATGGTTCTTCTCTTTGTCAGGTGCCCGGACCACCCAAGCGATTTGCTATCAATACATGCTATTTATTGAGCATTTACTGTACCCAGAACACTGTACTAAGCGCTTGGGCAAGTACAATCCAACGGAAAGGGACGTTCCGGCGGCAGGTCCGTCCAGGTCTGTCCATCCCTTGTCCAGCGTGGCCTAATGGATAGAGCACAGAACAGGGAACCAGGGACCTGGGTTCTAATCCTGACTCCGCCATGAGCTTACTACGTGAGCTTGGGCAAGTCACTCCACTTACCTTTTCTTCAGTTTTCACCTCTGTAAAACTATGGATTGACTACCTCTACTCTCTTCCCCTTAGACCGTGAGCCCCAAGTGGGACAGGGTTTGGGTCCGATCTGATTGTTTGCATCTACTCCAGTGCTTAGCACAGAGCTCAGCACAAAGTAAGAGCTTAACAAATGGGACTGGGGAGAGCAAGAGCCTGGTGGATGTGAAGAAGGAAGGAGCTGCAGGCAGGACAAAAGCTGAGAGTTGAGAGTGAGGAGCAGTGAATAGGTGGGTTTGGGAGAAGCAAGAGGTGGGAGCTGGGGTGCCGTAGGAGTGGGGAACAGATGAGAGGGAGGGATGGGACATCAGCGTATGACTGTAAGCTCGTTGTGGACGGGGAATGTGTCTGTTCATTGCTATACTGTACTCTCCCAAGTGCTTAGTACAGTGCTCTGCACATAGTAAGTGCTCCACAAACACAAATGAATGATTGAGTTGTCCAGGTGCTGGGGCGCTGGGGCTGAATGGGCCTGGGCCAAGGAGGACCGGGGAGGCCAGGGTTTTCCAATTTGTGATGGACCCACAACTGCACACAACCTCACTCTCAGGCCAGCACAAGCCCGCATACACACAGACCTTGTTCCCATGTCAGCCCTACACACACACACCTCTCTTGTTTCCATGCCAGCCACACACACACTCCCCCTTGCTCCCATGCCAGACACACACATACACACACACACATACCTTGTTCCCATGCCAGACAAACACAAACACACACACACACACACACACATAAACACCTTGTTCCCATGCCAGCCCACCCACGCACCCTCACACACCTCGACCCCACCTCCATTTCTAGGAATGAGATGAATTTGACTCTCCACCTTTGGAGGACCTGGTGCTCCCGGAGATGGTCGGGCAGAGAGGGCGGAATGGGAACGGAGGCTGGTTCTTCGCTTTCGCAGGTTCCGCCCGGAGCCCCCCGGCCCCCTGCCCTCCTCGGCCCCCTGCCACCCCGAGCCAGTCCGGGTGGGGGACAGGTACGAGTTGAGGGTTGTCTTGAAAGGGGGCAGCCGGACCCGTTCTTCCATCCCCAGAACTGCCCTTGACCGATCTCTCTGCAGTGCCGCTGCTAAGTACTGTGTTGAGCACCTATCGTGTGCAGGACACTGTACTGAGCATCCGCTGTGTGCAGATCATTGTTCTGCGTGTCTGTTTTGTGCCAAATGCAGCACTGGGCATCTGTTATTCATTCAGTGGTATTTACTGAGCCCTTACTGTGTGTAAAGCACTGTGCTAAGCACTTGAGAGAATAATATACAACAGAGTTGGTAGACACGTTCCCCACCCACAGCGAGGGCTCAGGCCCATGACCGTTTTCTCTTAAAGATATCTTAGACTAGAAGCTCCACGTGGGCAAGGAACATGTCCATAATGCTTATATTGTCCTCTTCCAAGCGCTTAGTACAGTGTTCTGCACACCGTAAGCACTCAATAAAGATGAGAGGGAGTGTGGCCTGGTGGAAAGAACATGCAACTGGGAGTCAGAGCACCTGGGCTTAGTTTGGTGCTTGGCACAAAGTGAGCACTTAAATTCCACAATTATTATTATTATGAAGACCACTGACTGATGGACTGAGGCGGGTAGGGACATGGCGGGACCCGCAGTACTGGAACCCAACATGCTGTGGACCCTAGGGCGCCCCCAACAGGGGGGGCTGTGCAGGCAGGGAAGAGAGGAAGGGAAAAGACTGAGGAAATGGACCCTCCCCCTCACGACTCCAGCTCAAGTTCATCCCTGTCACCGTCCCGCTAATGTGGCTACCCCCCGGCAGCCTTCAGAGTCCCCCCCTTTCTCCTTCCGTGCTCCCCCTCCCCTAATTTCCCCCTCTTTCTGTACCTCTCCTCTCCTGCTCCTCTAACTCCGGCAAGCCCCCCCCCCCCCCCCGTACCCCTTCCTTACATTTTCCTCCTCCCCTTTCCCTCTGCCCCTCTATCGACGGAGAAGCAGCCTGGCCCAGTGGAAAGACCGCAGCCTTGGGAGTCAGAGGACCTGTGTTCTAATGTCATCTCTGCCACTTGCCTGTTGTGTGACCTTGGCCAAGTCACAACTTTTCTGGGCCTCAGTTCCCTCATCTTTAAAATGGGAATTCAATACCAGTCCTCCCTCCTTCTTTCCACTTGAGCCCCACGGGGGACCCGATGATCTTGTATCTGCCCCTGCGCTTAGTAGAGAAGCAGCGTGGCTTAGCGGAAAGAGCACAGATTTGGGAGTCAGAGGCCGTGGGTTCTAATCCCACCTCCGCCACTTAATAACAATAATAATAATAATGTTGATATTTGTTAAGCGCTTACTCTGTGCAGAGCACCGTTCTAAGCGCTGGGGTAGACACAGGGGAATCAGGTCCTCCCACGTGGGGCTCACAATCTTAATCCCCATTTTACAGATGAGGTCACTGAGGCGCAGAGAAGTGAAGTGACTTGCCCACAGTCACCCAGCTGGCAAGTGGCCGAGCCGGGATTCGAACCCATGACCTCTGACTCCAAAGCCCGTGCTCTTTCCACTGAGCCACGCTGCTTCCCTTGTCAGCCGTGTGACTTGGGGCGAGTCACTTAACTTCTCTGTGCTTCAGTTACCTCATCTGTAAACTGGGGATTAAGACTGTAGGCCCCACGTGGGACAACCTGAACACCTTGTATCCCCTCCCTCCCCCAGCGCTTAGAAAAGTATTTGGCACATAATAATAATAATAGTATAATAATGTTGGCATTTGTTAAGCGCTCACTATGTGCAGAGCACTGTTCTAAGCGCTGGGGTAGATACAGGGTGATCAGGTTGTCCCACATGAGGCTCACATTAATCCCCATTTTCCAGATGAGGTAACTGGGGCCCAGAGAAGTGAAGCGACTTGCCCACAGTCACACAGCTGTGTGGGGAAGCAGCATGGCTCAGTGGAAAAGAGCCTGGGCTTCGGAGTCAGAGGTCATGAGTTCGACTCCCGGCTCTGCCACTTGTCAGCTGTGTGACTGTGGGCAAGTCACTTCACTTCTCTGGGCCTCAGTTCCCTCATCTGTAAAATGGGGATTAACTGTGAGCCTCACGTGGGACAACCTGATGACCCTGTATCTCCCCCAGCGCTTAGAACGGTGCTCGGCACATAGTGAGCGCTTAACAAATACCATCATTATTATTATTATTACAGCTGACAAGTGGCAGAGCCGGGATTCGAAGCCATGACCTCTGACTCCCAAGCCCGGGCACTGCTGCGCTTCACAAACACCATCATTATTATTCTCTGTGCCTCAGTGACCTTATCTGTAAAATGGAGATTAAGACCGTGAGCCCCAGTGGAACAACCTGATGACCTTGTATCTACCCCAGCGCCTAGAACAGTGCTTGGCACGTGGTAAGCACTTAACCAACACCATCATTATTATGATTGCAGTGCTTTGGCAGTTAACAAATACCTCCAGGCGTCCCTGTTTCCGAGTCGGAGAGGAGGGGGGGCGGTGCCCAGGGTGCACGCTTTGGCCCCGGGGGCGGCCACCTGCTTAACTAAATGTGGGTCGGGGGGCGAGGAGGGCGATCAGCTGCCCCTAGGACCACCTGCCGGGCAGCAGTCCTTTCCCCCGGGCCCCCACGGGGAGGGACCGGCCGGGCCTGGAGGTCCAGGGGTTGCAGGGTCTTGGGGGGCTGCAGGGCCTCGGGTCACGGGACCGGAGCCCCCTCCCCTTCACCCTGGGCCAGAGGGCGCCGGGGGCTCGGCGAACGGACCCTCTCGGACCTGTCCGACCCCTGAGGGGGCATTCATTCAGCCATTCAATCGTATTTACTGAGCGCTTCGCGTGTGCAGAGCACTGTACTAAACACTCGGAAAGCACAATACAGCGATAAAGAGAGACGATCCCTGCCCACAACGGACTTACAATCTAGAGTTAGGGCTGGGGGGTTATAATTATCATAATAATGCATTTGGTAAGGGCTTCCTATGTGCAGAGCACTGATCTAAGCGCTGGGGTAGATACAGGATAATCAGGTTGTCCCACGTGAGGCTCCCAGTTAATCCCCATTTTACAGATGAGGGAACTGGGGCGAAGAGAAGCGAAGTGACTCGCCCACAGTCACACAGCTAAGTGGCAGAGCTGGGATTCGAACCCATGACCTCTGACTCCCAAGCCCCGGCTCTGTCCACTGAGCCACGCTGTACAGGGTGGGCGCACGGTGGGCCACCGTGGCGGGGATGGAGGCCCAGCTCTCCTTTCGGGTTCTGGGTCTGGACTGTAAGGTCGTTGTGGGCAGGGAACTTTCATTCAGTTGTGTTTACTAAGCGCTCACTGTGTGCAGAGCACTGTACTAAGCGCTCGGGAGAGGGCAATATAATAATAAATGGACTCATTCCCTGTCCACAACGAGCTTAGGGTCTAGACGGAAAGATAGACATTAATACGAATCAATAAGTCACGGGTCTGGATATGAGTGCTGTGGAGCTGGGAGGGGAGATGATTTATTTGTCACCACAGCACTGTTATAATGTACTCTTCCAAGCGCTTAGTACAGCACTCTGCACACAGGGAGCACTCAATAAATCCCATTGCCCAATTGATTGGGTCTGCTGTGTGCCCTCAGACAAGTTACCTAACTTCTCTGAGCCTCAGTTTCCTTTGTCTAATGGACAGAGATGCCAGGTGGCCGGAGCAATGGGGGGAGGAGGGGGGCCACTGCTTATCCGGCTGGGTGGGCTGTGACCACTCCCCAACTTACTGAGTGCAAAATAGTCTTCCACCTTGTACCCTCTCAACGTGGGTCCAACCAGTCAACTGATGATATTTACTGAACGCTTACAACGTGCACAGCACTTGTATTAAGCACTTGGGGGACTACAGTATAACAGTGGGTAGACACATTTCCTGCCCACAACGAGTTTACAGTCATTCTGGGCCCAGGCCCATGAGAATGAACTGGGGTGAGTCTGGGGGGCCTGGTTGGTAGGGAAGGGGGGAGGGGGTCCGTCTCAGGACCCCATGGAAACAAAATTCAGTCGACGGCAGGGTGCTTAGAAGTTTGTCATTTGATCCTCACCTCATCCCTGGGAGGCAGGAAGAGCCAGTCGGTCAATCAATCGGTTGTATTTATTGAGCGCTCACTATGTGCACAGCCCTGTACTGAGCATTCGAGACGGTACAGTGGAATTAATGCAGAAAACGAGGCCCAAAGAGGTCAAGACATTTCCCTAAGGTCACTCAGCCGGTCAGTGGCGGAATGATGAGGATTGGAACCAATCTCTCCTGACCCTTCCCTCCCAGCCCTGGGACCAAAAGCCGCTAGGGTTAGATTTGGGACTGAACGATTCCTCAGTTTTTCTCTGGGAGCTCCGCTCCCTCCTGCCTCGGGCGTTCTGCAGGATAAATTCTCACCTGGGTCTCAAATCCAACTCGTCCTGGTAGTCTCGGATCAAAACCGGAACAAGCGAAACCAGGGGAACTCCGGGATTAGATGCCAGTTAACAATCGACCCTCGAATCAGTCAGTGCTTTGATTTTCCCACAGCCATGATCCCATTTCATCCTCACAACATTCCTGGGAGATAGGAAGAGGCAGAGGCCATTACGCCCATTTTACAGATGAACAGAGAGGTTAAGTGATTTGCTCAAGGTCGCACAGCTGATCTAGGATTAGAGCCCAGGTTTTATGATTTCTTAGCAACAGAAACAGCATTTATTTAAGTGCCTTTTCACGGCAAAGCACTCCTGAGCGTCTGCGATGTGCAAAACACTACTGAATACCTACTATGAACAAAACGCGGAACCGGGTCCCTGCTCTGGGCAGACCGCCGAATTGGACGTGTGCTGTGGGAAAAGCACTGTACTGGGTGCCTGCTTATGCAGAGCACTGTGTCGGACGCCTGCTGCATGCAGAGCACTATATCGGATACCCGCTGTGGACGGAGCAGTGTGCTAGATGCCTGCTGCGGGCAGACACCGGGCTGAATTGGACACCAGCTGGGTGCAGAGCACCGTACCGGGCTCCTGCTGTAGGCAGAGCATTCTACGGGATGCCTGCTGTGGGTACAGTCGGATACCAGACACCTGTTCTGTGGGGAGCACTGGACTGGATGCCAGCTGTGGGCAAAGCATTGCACTGGATGCCCATAGTGTGCATTCCCCCCCGCCCCCGCCCCCGGATGCCTGCTGCGTACATTCACTTGGGTGCGTTGAGCTAGGGAACGTACAGTAGAAATAACAGGCCTGTCCCGGCCCCGTCTGAAGCTTTTCAGTCCTCCCAGCTCTGGGATCTGTCATCCTATCCTGCCCCTCTGTCTCTCCGCCTGCCAACCCACCTCTCGACCCGCACATCTCTCTGCCCCACACCCGTCTCTCTGCCCTCACATCTCTATCTCTGCCTGCAAATCCGTCTCTCCCACCACAGATCTCTCTGCCTCCGTATCTGTTATTCATCAGTTCGTCTACTGTCCGACCGTCTCCCACCTCTCTGTTTTTCTCTGAATTTGTGGGTTTTCTCTGTCTCTCTCGCTCTCTGCCTCTAGACTGTAAGCTTGTTGTGGGCAGGGAATGTATCTTTATCGTTATATTGTACTCTCCCAACCGCTTCGCACAGAGTAAGCGCTCAATGATGAATGAATGTCTCTGCCTCTCCTTGGGTCTGCCTGTCTTCCTCTCTCATTGTCCCCGTCTCTGTCCGTCTGCCCCTCCGACTCTACTCCCCCCTCTCCCTATTTACTGTCTCCCTGCTCCACCGGACACACTGTTTGATCACCAAACATCACACCTTTTTTGCTGGCCGAGGACCCTGAAGCTCAGCACATTTTCCCAGGTGACAGATGGTGAGAGACTGCTCCAGTGGGCTTAGCCCAGGCGGGGTTGGGGCAGGACCGAGGGGAGGGGCGCCGGAGCGGGACCTGGGGTGACCAGGCGGCCACTCCTTCAGCCCCCGTTTCAAGCGCTCGGTACAGTGCTGCGCGAGCACCGTCATTCCCGACTTGATTGGACGAGCTTGCAAATCTCAGGCGTCGTTCGGGACCCCCTTGCCCCTCTCCCTGCCCTCTCGTCCTGCCTTTTCCGGTCTGTTAGGGGGCTGCGGAGGTACGGCCCCCCTCATCCTCCCTCTGAAGTTGCCCACCTCCAGAGGCCTTGTGGCTTCCCTGGATTTTCTGCCCCAGAGCATCCGAGCTGCGAAAGAAAGGCTCCGGATGGTCAGCTCGGTGCTCCCTATGTCCCTCAGGCCCCCGGCCCCCGGGGAGGGAGAACAAACTGCAAAGTTCTGGGTTCGAGTGCGGGGTCTCTCCGGGTGCAGAACCGCCGTCCATCCCAACCGCCCCCCCCAAAGGTCAGCGAGTTCCTCCGCTGGGAGCCTTTGTGCGAACCCCAAGGTCAGCTCCCAGGCCGGACCACTGGCCCCTGAGGTGTGGAGGAGGGATGCTCCAGGGCCCTGGCGCGACCCCGAAGGGCCTCCCTTCCTCCGTCCACCCCTCCGCGTCGGGATGTGGGGAGGACCGGCCGGGGACCTTGACCGGCTCGCCGTCCGTCATCCCTCCACTTTGGTCACCACTTTGGCCGCGTCCCCCGTCGCCTGGGCCGGGGCGGGGGGGGTCTCCCTCTGGAGCCCTGAGCCGAGAGGGGTCAGGAAGAGACTCGAAGACCGTTTCAGCTTTCCACAGTCCCAGGGCGGCCAGGCGTCTCTGTGGAGAAGGAAGGGAGGAGAGAGAAAGAGAGAAAGAGAGTGTCATCTCAGAAACGCCCCCGACCCTGCTCCCCCCAAAATCCTCCCCCAAAACTCCCCCCTCACCACTACCCTCTGTGGCCGGGACACAGTTCTTCCGTGCGGAGGAGGCGACCGAGGCCCAGAGAGGGCGAATGACTCACTCGAGGTCACGCAGCAGTCGGGGGCGGTTGGGAGGGATAACAATGTTGGTATTTGTTAAGCGCTTACTATGTGCAGAACACTGTTCTAAGTGCTGGAGGTAGATACGGGGTAATCAGGTTGTCCCCCCCCCGGGGCTCACAGTTAATCCCCATTTTACAGATGAGGTCACTGAGGCCCAGAGAAGTTAAGTGGCTTGCCCAAGGTCACAAAGCAGACAAGGGGCGGAGTGGGATTAGAACCCACGTCCTCTGACTCCCAAGCCCGTGCTCTCGCCACTAGGCTGTGAGCCCCACGTGGGACAGGGACTGTGTCCAACCTGATTAACCTGCATCTATCCCAGTCTTAGAACAGTACTTGGCACGTAGTGAGCCCTTAACAAGTACTATAATAATTATTATTATTATAAATGTCTCAGGCTGCCCAAATAACAACAGTAAGAGGAAGAAGTAATAATTGTGGCATTTGTTAAGTGCCTGGATGATAAAAATAAATAATTGTGGGTTTTCTTGTAATGAGCCTGGATGGATAATCAAAATGATAACAATAATAATGATAAATTGTGATATTTAAGTGCTGACTCTAGACAGAAGCTCCTTGAGGGCAGGGAAGTTATTCCAATTACTGTATAGTACTTTTCCAAACACTTAGTGCAATGCTCTGCACACAGAAAACTCAATAAATACCATGGATCGATATTGATATATACTATGAGTCAAATACTTTCTAAGCCTAGGGGTAGATACAAGATAATCGCATTGGACAAGTTCCTGTCTGACGTGCGGTTCACAGTCTAAGGGGGAGGGAGAGCAGCTGCGTTATCCCCATTTTACAGATGAGGACACTGGGGTACAGAGAAGTTGTGTGATTTGCCCGAGGTCATAGAGCAGGTAAGTGGAAGAGCCAGAATTAGAGCCCAGGTCCTCGGAATCTCAGGCCCCGGGCTTTTTCCCACTAGACCGTCAGCGCTTTAAGTGCAGAAATCGTGTCAGTGAACTCCGCTGCCAACTCTGCGAAGTGTTTAGTTCATACTCTGTAGCCAGTAAGGGCTCAATAAGTGTCACCGATTGGTTTCTTGATTTCCACTAGACCACACCGCTTCTTCGCTGTCTCTTGTCCTCATCGCCGTGGCTCAGGCAGACATGACGGGGATGCGGGGACCCTTTTGAGGGAGAGAACCGCCCCCCCCAATCAGAGAAGCGCTGAGATCTTGGCCCAGACCCTCACCCACAACCCTTGGGAGTTTTCGACCCCTCCCTCAACCCCCTAGCACTTACGCCCATATCTGTAATTTTTTCATTCATTCAACTGTATTTATAGAGCACTTACCGAGTGTAGAGCACTGTACTAAGTGCTTGGGAGAGTACAATACAACAATAAACAGTTACATTCCCTGCCCACAATGAGTTTCCAGTCTAGAGGTGGGAAAACAGGCATCAGTACAGATAAATAACAGATATGGGATGTGGGGCTGGGGCGGCAGGAGGTGGGGGGAGAGAAGGAGCAAGTCAGGGCAATGAAGAAGGGAACGGGAGATGAAAAGAAGGTGGGATTTAGTCTGGGAAGGCCTCTTGGAAGGGATGTGCCTTCAATAAAGCGGGGAGAGTAAATGTCTGTCAGATTTGAGGAGAGAGGGCGTTCCAGGCCAGCGGCAGGATTTAGGCCAGGAGTCAGCGGCGAGATAGGAGAGATGGAAGCACAGCGAGAAGGTTAGCCCTAGAGGAGCGAGGTGTGCTGGCTGCGTCGTAGAAAGAAAGAAGCGAGGTGAGGTAGGAGGGGGCAAGGTGGGAGAGCGCTCTAAAGCCAATGGTGAGGAATTTTTGTTTGCTACGGAGGTAGATGGGCAACCACTGGAGTTTTTTGAGGAGCGCGATGACAAGGACTGAAAGTTTATAGGAAAACGAGCTGGGCAGCAGAGTGAAGTACGGCCTGGAGTGGAGAGAGATAGGAGGCTGGGAGGTCAGTAAAGAGGCTGTCCATCTCCCCCTCTAGACTGTGATCTCATTATGAGCAGAGAACGTAGCCACCAACTCTGTTATTTGTTCTCTTCCACGCGCTTAGTACAGTGCTCTGCCCACTGTAAGTGCTCAATGAATACAATTGATTGATTGACCTCCCACCCACTCACCACCCCCAGTGGCACCGAAGCCCAGTTAGGTCCAGCACGGGGAGAAGAGGCTGGACACACTGGATTTCAGGGGTTGAACTCCTGGGGCTCAAACTGTCCCAAGTTCCTGGTAGCAAGGCAGACCTGGCCCTGTAGTCCTGGGAGCGGGGAAGAGAAGGGAGCCTCTATTCAGATCCGGAATTGGCCCCCTTCCTGGAACATCCCCGCCCCCACCGAACATATCCTCTTCGGGACACTGGCTTCCCCTTCCCCGCTTTCCTCCTTCCGTCCCCCGGGCAACGGCCCGGATCTGTGCACTTGGAAGGCAGGAGGCAGCTGGATGGCACCATTCTAGCCGGAAGAACCGGGGATCTCCCCAGGCTGGGGCAGGGGGCAACGTCTCGCTGGGAGATTGCCCTCCCCTCCACCGTGGCCCACCCTCCCAGTGTTCTTTCTGAAGTCCAGCCTCAGCCCTGGCTGTGAGGAGAGAACAAGTCAGCATTCGTTTCTTGACCAATCAGTCGGATTCACTGAGCACCTCCATAGGCAGAGCACTGCAATAATGTTGGTATTTGTTAAGCGCTTACTATGTGCCGAGCACTGTTCTAAGCGCTGGGGTAGACACAGGGGAATCAGGTTGTCCCACGTGGGGCTCCCAGTCTTCATCCCCATTTTCCAGATGAGGGAACGGAGGCACCGAGAAGTGAAGCGACTTGCCCGAAGTCACACAGCTGACAAGTGGCCGAGCCGGCATTCGAACCCATGATCTCTGGCTCCAAAGCCCGGGCTCTTTCCACCGAGCCACGCTGCTGGGTTGGGGAGACTACAGTATAATCGATCGTATCGAGCGCTTACTATGTACTACTTACAAAGCTGGAGGAGAAAATGGTCTCCCAAGAGCCCTTTGTGCCCCAAATTCCAGCTCCGAAGGCTGCCTGGGATGAGAAAATCCTCAGGTTCCGGCTGAGTTTTCTTCCCCTTCCCCCTTTTTTTAATCAAAAGCAATCCCTCCGGATGGCAAGCTCATTATGGCAGAGACCGTGACTACCAACTCTGTTATAGGGTACTTTCCCAAGTGCTTAGTACAGTGCTCTGCACTCAGTAAGCACTCAACAAATACGATCTATGCATTCATTCAACCGTATTTATTGAGCGCATTCTGTGTGCAGAGCACTGTACTAAGCATTCGGAATGTACAGTTTGGCAACAGAGACAATCCCTGTCCAACAACTGGCTCACAGTCTAAAAGGGGGACACAGCAAAACAAATAGGCAGGTTGGTTGATTGCAGAGCTCTGTACTAAGCGCTTGGGAGAGTACACTATCACAGAATTGCGAGACACGTTCCCCGCCTAAAGTGACTTCCTCTGCCCCTTGGGGACAGGGCCCGGTCCCTGTTCCCCAACAAGGGTACCGCCGGCACATAGAGAGGACAGAGACAACCAAGACGTTAAAGGGGAGGGGGCAGCTTCTGTGCAAAGACACGGGACACCTGGGTTCTAATCACGGCTCCACCGCTTGCCTGCCGTATGTTGGACTGGTCACGTCACTTATCCGGGCCTCCATCTCCTCCTCCGTCAAGTGGAGATTAAAATCTGTGTTCTCCCTCCTACTCAAAGTGGGAGCCCCATGGGAGACAGGGACTGCGTCTGATCTGATGATCTTTACCTCAGTGCTTGGCGCAAATTAAGTGCTGAAAGAATGCCACAGTTATTATTTTCCACCCCTGGAGGTCTCAGCCCCTTCCCCGGGACCTGTCCAGTAACAGCCCAAACAGAGACCAGCAGTGCCAGGGCCAACCGGATGCCTATCGATGATAATAATAATAATGATGATGGTATTTGCGAAGCGCTTACTGTGTCTCGGTCTCGGCGGCTGCCAGGGAAGTGGCAGGGTTTTCTCAGCCCTGGCAGCTCGGACCCACCCCCACGGACCCCCCGGGAAACCAGATATTGCAGCTGCGATTCCCTCCGTTTTTCCTGGCAGGGGTCCGTTTCCACTCGCTGGCACCGCGCCGCCCTACAAACAGCTGCGCGGGCAGTCGACGCCCCCCGGCCTCGCTGCCCTTCGCCCATCCTCACGCTCAGGTTTCAAACTGGGGAGGGGAAGAGACCGGTCGGCCCGCGGGCGACGCTGGAAACCGGGGCCACCTGGGGCGCGCTCGGAATCCCCACCGCAGGAGGGCGGGCCCTGGGTTCCAATCCTACCCGAGCTCGCTGGATCAGCTGCCGGGAGCCGGCTGGCCTCAAATCGTCTCCACGTGCAGCGGGGTGACAGGGGGAAGGGGCGTTTTCTCCCTGGGGCCCTCCCACCCGACCTGAGCCGCCATGGAGAACTGGGCTACATCCTGGGCCCCGGAGAAGCCCGGACATCAGGGCACTTGGTTGGCGTAGAGGGGTCCAGCACAGTGCTCTGCACAGAGAGAATGAGCAGTCCGGTTTTTTGGGCACACTGTAAGCGCTCAGTACAGCGCCCTGCACACAGCAAGTCCAGCGATTTGCACGTAGCGAGCACCCAGTGCAATTCTTAGGACACAGTAGGTGCCCAGTACAGTGTTTTTCACACTGAAGGCACTCAGGACAGTACCCCGCACACAGCGGGTAAGGACCCGAACGGGTAAGCGGGAAGCAACTCAAGAAAAAGCACCGATTTATTCATTGCCGGTGCTCCCGGCCGCCCAGCTCACGGATTCCGTCCTCATCCCGCCTTGGGATAACTGTGATTTAGGAAAGAGCAATCAATATCTCTCTCCTCGTCTGTAAACTCCAGCCCTGTCCCCCTCTCACCTGCGCCTGTCCAGCCTGCAGGGTCAATCACACAATCAACGAATCGGTGGTATTTGCTGAGCGCTTACTGGGCTCAGAGCACTGTACTGATCGCTTAGGAAAGTACAGCATAACAGTGGCGGTAGCCACTTGTTCCCTGCCCACGTGGAGCTAGAGGGGGAGACAGACATTAAAATAGATTAGGGGTAGGGAAATGGTAGAGTATAAGAATATTGACAGAAGCAAGCGCTTAGTACAGTGCTAAGCGCTTCTGCACACAGTAAACGCTCAATAAATACCGTTGAATGAATGAAGTAGACTGTGAGCCCCAGTAACTCGTATCACCCCGGCACGGCTCAGGACATGCTTGACACAGGGTAAGCGCTCAACAAATAATCATAAATATTAAGTATCGTGGGGCTGCGGCAAATACACTACTGGAGCATTTAAGGTCTCCAGGAAAGGGCAGAGAGAAGCCCTCAGGGTAAAGACGGTGACGGGAACTTAGACGGATAGAGGTAGCTCGGCCTAGTGGATACAGCACGGGTCTGGGAGTCAGAAGGATCTGGGTTCTAATCCCGGCTCCTCCACTTGTCTGCTCCGTGACTTTGGGCAAGCCACTTGGCTTCTCTGGGCCTCAGGCGTTTCATCTGTAAAATGGGGACTATGAGACCGCGAGCCCCGTGTGGGACCTAATTTGCTTGTACATACCCGAGTATTTAGTACAGTGCCCGGCACATAGTAAGCTCTTACAAATACCATTTAAAAAAAAATTGATTTAAACTGTGAGCCCCACGAGGGACAGGGACTATGTCGAACCTGATTAACTCGTCTATCCCAGTGCTTAGTACAGTGCCTGGCACATAGTAAGCGCTTAACATCAACAATAACGAAAGGCTGATCTTAGCTCCCTGTGAGCATCAGTGAGAGACAGAAAGAAGTTAGGTCCCGGGGAAAATGAGGAGACCAAAAGACCAGACACCAAGACCGAGGGAACCGCACAGTTTTCCGGCAAACATTCCTGTGGATATAGGGACAAATTCTACTAGGGCAAAGGAAAATTAGTTGATTCATTCACTCAATCATTCATTCAATCGTATGCAGTCGCTACGAAGCAGGGCGGCTTAGTGGAAAGAGCACGGGCTTGGGAGTCAGAGGACGAGGGTTCTAATCCCGGCTCCACCACTTCTGATTATCTCCTGCGTGACCTCGGGCAAGCCACTTAACATCTCTGTGTCTCAGTTCCCTCATCTGAAAAATGGGGATTAAGACTGTGAGCCCCATGTGGGACAACCTGATGATCTTGTATCTACTCCCAGAGCTTATAACAGTGCTTGGCACATAGTAAGTGCGTAACAAACACTGTAATTATTATTATCATCGCGTATTAGGCACTCTCTGGGTACAGAGCACTGTACTAAGCGCTTGGGAAAGTACGATACAACAACAACAGTGACATTCCCTGCCCACCACAAGCTCACAGTCTAGAGGATCTAGATGATGGTTTTCCAGAGTCCTGATAGGGAAAAAGCAACATCACAGAAAGAGTGAAAAGGGGGCTGAATACCCAAGGCAAGAGGGGAGAAGAGTAGCAGGATTATGGAGGGGTAGAATCGGGAAAGTCAAAGGGGAAAAATTTAAGGGGGATAAAGCAGCTCTGGAAAATACCGGCGATAGGAGAGGAAGAAGGAAAATCTCTGCTGGCAGATAGAGAGGAAAGCGGGGGTAAGATGACACAGGGTGCGGAGGCTGGGGGGGAGGGCCAAGCCTGCCAACTCTCTGCCTTTTGTCCCTTGGTTTTCCCACGAGAATTCCAGCTCCGATCGGTTCAGCGGGGCATGTGCCACCGGGCTGGAAGTCAAAAGAGACCAGGGAAGGAAATGGATGCCAAATATTTGGGAACCCCGGATAATAATAGTAATAATGGCCGTGTTTGTTAAGTCCTTGCTATGAGCCAAGCACTGGGCTAAGCACTGGATAGATACACAAAAATGACATTGGACACATTCCCTATTCCGCAGTCTTAGGGGGAGGGAGAACAGGGCTCTTATCCTCACTGATGATGATGATGGTAATCGTTAAGCACTTACTATGTGCCAGACACTGTACTAAGCTCTGGGGTGGGTACAAGCAAATCAGGTTGGACACAATCCCCGTCCCACCTGGACTCACAGTCTCAATCCCCATTTTCCCGATGAGGCATCTGAGGCCCAGAGAAGTGCAAGTGTGACTTGCCCGAGGTCACACAGCTGACAAGCAACAGAGCCGGGATTAGAACCCATGACCTTCTGACTCCCAGGCCTGGGCTCTATCCACTATACCGTGTTACTTCCCGATGAGGGCGCGGAGGCTCAAAGAGGGTAAGTGACTGACCCAAGGTCACCCGGCGGGCCGTTGGCTGTCATTGCCGATTCCACAGCCCCCCATGGGAAGGACAGTCACCCCGGGCATCTGCTGACCTCTGGCATCCCACTCGCGGCCTGTCCTCCCCGTCTGTGGGGTTCTGAGTCGTCCGGATGCTCGCAGGGCCACCAGCACCGGGACCAGGCCGGGACCGCACCCATCCAACGGTCTGGAAAGCATCTCCGCGTGATTGGAGTTTGACGAGAACGCTCCCTCCAGACCCGGATACTGTGTGGTTTCTAATTTAACCAGCGCAGCATTCTGTGCCCAGCCCAGCTCTATGCTCACAGTAGACATCCAGTAGAGTGCTCTGCACCCAATAGGTACCCAGTACACAGCACTCCGCACACAACGGATACCCAGTACAGCATTCTGCATAAAACAGATGCTCAGTACGGCACTCTGCACACTGTGTTCTCTGCACACAGTACAGTTCACTACATACCAACGATGATGCAAAAATGAGGATGATGATGAATGATGATGATGATCAAAAATCCCCCTTCCCTGGAAATCGTGAGTCACTCCCCAAACCCAAATGTAAGTAATTTTTCTCCCTCTTTAGATTGTAAAATCCTGGGGGGCAGGGGGCATCTCTTTTGCTTCTGCTCTACCCTTCCGAGCACTTAGGACAGTGCTCTGCACTCAGTCGGTGGACTATGAGCTCATCGTGGGCAGGGAATTTGTCTACCAACTCTGTTAGGCTATAGTGTCCCAAATAATAATAGTAATATTGGCATTTGTTAAGCGCTTACTACGTGCAGAGCACTGTTCTAAGCGCTGGGGGAGATACAGGGTCATCAGGTCGTCCCACGGGAGGCTCACAGTTAATCCCCATTTTACAGATGAGGGAACTGAGGCACAGAGAAGTGAAGTGACTTGCCCACAGTCACACAGCTGCCAAGTGGCAGAGCGGGGATTCGAACCCATGCCCTCTGACTCCGAAGCCCAGGCTCCTTCCACTGAGCCACGCTGCTTCCCTAATCAACACTCCCTCGAGTCGGAATCAAACCAGCGACCTATGGCTATCTCCGCGCCCTAAGCCAGGGATACAGTTCTCTGCACACAGTAAGTGCTCGATTAAATATGATTGATGATTGATTACTTGAGTGGAACGGTTGACAGGGTCCCACATGCTGCCCTCCGACCCTCGCTCTTGCTTGCCTTTCCCCCCTGCTTCGGCCCTGATGCCGCCCCCCCCGGGGGGCAGAATGGCAGTGGGGGAGATGCTTCGACAAGAAATGAGGTGGAGAACACCCCACCCCGTGCCGGTCAGTCAGTGGAGTCACTGCACATGCCACTCTCTCGACTGACCCTCAGAGGGAGGGTCAACTGCCTCCCAGATGGGGAAAAGAGGGCAGGTGAAGGGAGGGAAAGGGAGGTGGGGGCAAAGACGGCGGCAGAAGACAAAGGAAGAGGAGGTCGCCTTAACCGTGTGCAGAGCACTGTACTGAGCACTTGGAGGACAAAACACAACAGAGTTGGTAGACACCTTCCCTGCCCACAGTGAGAAGCGGAGTGTACTCGTGGATAGAGCATGGGCCTGGGAGTCAGGAGGAGCTGGGATTCGAACCCAGGTCCTTCTGACTCCCAGATCCCTACTCCATCCTCTTGGGTAAATCACTTCGCTTCCTCCGCGCTTCAGTTACCTCATCTGTAAAATGGGGATTAAGACCGTGGCACGTGGGACGTGGCGTGCGTCCAAACCGATCAGCTCGTACCTACTTCAGAGTTCTGTAAAGTGTCTGGCACATAGTAAGCGCTTAACCAACCCCGGGTTTTTTTAATGATCTTACGTTCTAGATTCCATACTGGTAGAGTAAAAGGAAAGATAGGAATAATAATCATGGTTGTATTTAATAAGCACTTACTATGTGCCAAGCACTACGGTGGATATAAGGGATTGGACACAATCCCTGTTCCGCACGGGACTCAGTCTAAGGAGAAGGGAGAGCAGGAGCCTTGTCCTCCACTGAAAAATAAAGAAAACGAGGCACAGGAAAATCCAGGCGACTCTGCCAAGCTCCTACTGTACTGATTCATTCATTCAATAGTATTTATTGAGCACGTACTATGTGCAGAGCACTGTACTAAGCGCTTGGAATGTACAAATCGGTAACAGATAGAGACGGTCCCTGCCCTTTGACGGGCTTACGGTCTAATCGGGGGAGACGGACAGACAAGAACGATGGCAGTAAATAGAATCAAGGGGATGAACATCCCACTGAAACAACAGCAAATCAATGGAATCAAGGCGATGTACATCTCATTAACAAAATAAATAGGGTAACGAAAATATACACGGTTGAGCGGACGAGTACGGCGCTGAGGGGATGAGAAGGGAGATGGGGAGGAGCAGAGGGAAAGGGGGGAAAGGAGGTTTAGGTAGGGAGAGGTGAAGTGGGGGGTAGAGGGAGCAGAGGGAAAAGGGGAGCTCAGTCTGGGAAGGCCTCTTGGAGGAGGCGACTTTAAGTAGCGTTTTGAAGAGGGGAAGGGAATTGGTAAATAGCTGAGCTGGGATTAGAACCCAGATCTACCGCCTCCCAAACGCAAGCTTTTTCCACTAGGCCACGCTGCTCCGCTACCTTAGAACCCATCTAACCCCGATTCCCGTCTTTCACCACCTTCGGAGCCTCGAGTGAATCTCCCTTGTTTCGTCTCCACCTCTGGGGCTTTCTGAAGGCCATGATTCACGGAAGTTTGCGGTCTTCATCACACCTGGCCGGCCCCTCCCCGCTGACCACGGCGGGGGAGCCCCACATTCTTGCACCCGTGACGTCACCCCGGGCGGCGGTCGGGGTTGTCTTTATGATGTCACCGGCTCGGGTCTGCACGGGGGGGAGTGGGGAGAGGGGAAGGGGGGTGTCCCCCGGCTCCAGAACCGACAAAGAAGGAAGTGTCTCTGCTTTGGGTCCGAGGATGGATCCGGGCGTCGAACGGAGGGAGCGGGAAAGAAAACAAGGCCGCGTTTTGGACGAGGCGTGCGGGAGGATGGGAAGGGCGGGAGGGGAAGGTGGGGGGAGGCGTAGCCGCTGAGACAGAGACTGGGAATTCGCCGACCAGGGTCTGAGCTGTTGTTTTGGCTCGGGGGCCCCCGCCCCCGCCCTGCTAATCCCGGTGACGGTGTCCCGTCCGGAACCCACAGTTTCCTCAGATGAAGTCTTCGACTCCTCCGCACCCCTTTAAACTCACCCCGAGAAGCACAGCGGCTTAGTGGAAAGAACACGAGCTTGGGCGTCAGAGGCCGTGGGTTCTAATCCCGGATCCGCCACTCGTCTGCTGTGTGACCTGGGGCAGGTCACTTAGCTTCTCTGTGCCTCAGTGCCCTCCTCTGTAAAATGGGGATTAAGACTGTGAGTCCCAAGCGGGACGACCTGATTTCCTTGGATCTACCCCAGCGTTTTAAACGGTGCTCGGCACACGGTAAGCGCTTAACAAGTACCGTCACACTAGGAGCCGGCCGACGATCGCGGACCGGTGCGCTTCCCTGCCCGTCTCTCTCCCACAGTCAGAAGCAGCATGGCCTAGGGGCAAGAGCACGGGTTTGGGAGTCAGAGGTCAGGGGTTCGAATTCCGGCTCCTCCACTGATCAGCTGTGTGACCTTAGGCAAGTCACTGCATTTCTCTGTGCCTCGGTTACATCTGTAAAATGGAGATCGAGACGGGAAGTCCTGCTTGGGACAACCTGATAACCTTGTATCTACCCCTGCGCTTAGAACGGTGTTTGGAACATAATAAGTGCTTAACAAACGCCATCATCATCATCGCCGTCGATCCATCGATCTCTTTTTTGAGGGCTTACTCTGTGAAGAGCACTGTAATAAGCATTGGGAAAGTACAGTTGAATTAGTAGACACGACCCCCCCTCCTCGGAAAACAGACACTAAAATGAATGGACGGGGCGGGGAGGCAAAGGAGCTCACGGTCTATTCTATTCCCACTTCACAGAGGAGGAAATTGAGGCCCAGAGAGGTTAAGTGACTTGCCCGAGGTCACAGAGCAGAGAAATGGCGGTGATGAGACTCGGACTCGGTTCTCCTGACTCCCAGCCCCTTGGCTCTTTCCATTAGGCCTGATGATGATAATGATGGTGGTGGTGGTGACGATTCCTTTGAATTCCTTGAATTCCTTTTATTTTCCCAAAGCGCTTTTGCACCAGTTAATTCACTTTAACCTCACCACTTACCTGAGAGGGTAGAAAGAGGCCAGAATTATCACAATCCCCATTGCCTAGAGGAGGAAACAAGTCCCAGCAAGCTTAAGCAACTTGCCTGAGGTCTCCCAGCAAGGCAGTGGTCGAGCCGGGACCAGAACCTGGGCCTCCCTAGGACAGGGTTGTTCCCATTCTATCAGTTTATCGATTAATGGCATTTATTGAGCGCTTCTTGTGTGCAGGTCACTGGCTCTGCCGCTTGTCAGCTGTGTGACTGTGGGCAAGTCCCTTAACTTCTCTGTGCCTCAGTGACCTCATCTGTAAAATGGGGATGAAGACTGTGAGCCTCACGTGGGACAACCTGATGACTCCGTATCTCCCCCAGCGCTTAGAACAGTGCTCTGCACGTAGTAAGCGCTTAACAAATACCAACATTATTATTACTAAGCGTTGAAAGAGTACAGTGCCACAGTAAACAGGCACGTGCCGGGCCCACAACGAGCTAACAGTCTAGAGGGGGTGAAATATGTCGGACAGTCCTCGGAGACCTAAACGGCTCCGCCGGCCTCTCCCGTAGGGGTTCCCCCATCCCCCAGCATCGGGGAAGGCGTCTCCCCCGCTCCAAGACTTCTCTGAGCCCCCTTCGAGGCTGGAGGTTCCCCCCCCCCCAACCCACACACATACAGCTCCCTCCTTACGGCAGCCAGGCTAGTGATTATGATGATGATGATGATGATGATGGTATTTGTTAAGCGCTTACTATGTGGAAAGCACTGTTCTAAGCGCTGGGGGGATACAAGGTAATCAGGTTGTCTCACACAGGGCTCCCAGTTTGAATCCCCATTTTACCGATGAGGTCACTGAGGCACAGAGAAGTTAAGTCACCCAGCTGACAAGCGGCGGAGCCGGGATCAGAACCCATGACCTCTGACTCCCAAGCCCGGGCTCTTTCCACGGAGCCACGTTTAGCGTCCTCATCATCATGATCATCCTAAACACTGTGGTATTTGTTCAACTTTTACGGGGTGCCAAGAACTGTATTCGGCGCTGGGATAGATACCAGATAATCAGATCAGAAGCGCTCTGCACACAGTAAACGCTCAATAAGTACCTCACTCAGGCTCAGGGGCTGGGACGCCCGAGCTTCGGCTGTGGGAGCAAAGCCATCGACTCCCCCACAAGGGTCTGGGCCGGACTCCGGCCTCGGCCTCCGTCCGGGGGGGGGGGGGTCTCTGACCCGTCGGAGCGGACCGGGGAGATCGCCCCGCAAAAATCAGGCCCGACCCCAGACTCTTTGAAATCGGCCCTGCCCCCACCCCGGAGCCGAACAAATCTAGCTTCCCGAGGGGGTGACGGCGACCCCCCCAGCTAGGGCCCGTTCCCCGAGGAGAATAAGAGCCGGGCAGCGGCCCAGCGGGGGTCAGCTGACCGTGGAATTGGCTGGCCGCAGAGAGTGCCACGCTCAGCTGACGGAAAGCTGATGAGGTGGACAGATTTAATCAAACTGACCCTGTGCCAGGGAGGGAGTTAACAGGACTTGAGGGCATGGGAAATAAGTCAAAAGCGAGCGGCTTTCAACACCACCACTATCACCACCAGGACTGCACGGGGCAGCTATCGTATGCGGAGCTTCGACTTGGGCGCCTACTGTGTGCGGAAAGCCCTACGAGGCATCTTCTCCGTGCAGGGGACTGTCGCGGGTGCCTAATGATAATAACGATGGCATCTGTTGAGCGGTCACTATGTGCCAAGCACCGTACTAAGCACTGGGATAGATCCAAGGTAGTCAGGTTGACCCACGTGGGGCTCACCGTCTTAATCCCCATTTTACAGATGAGGGAACTGAGGCACAGAAACACTAAGTGACTTGCCCAAGGTCACACAGCAGACAAGTGGATCAGAACCCATGACCTCTGACTCCCAAGGCCGTGCTCTTTCCACTAAGCCACGCTGCTTCTCTACGCCTACTGTGTGCAGAGTGCCGTGCCAGGGGGCCCACTTTGTGTAAAACATTGTCCCAGGTAGGAAGCACAGCCCTGAGCATTGTGAAGATTCATTCATTCAATCAATCGTATTTATTGAGCACTTCCTGTGCGCAGAACACTGTGCTAAGCACGCGGGAGAATACAACAATAAACAGACACATTCCCTGCCCACAGTGCACTTACGGTCTAGATGCCTAGGAAGTAGGAGATTCATTCATTCAGTAGTTTTTATTGAGCGCTTACTATGTGCAGAGCACTGTACTAAGCGCTTGGAATGGACAATTGGGCAACAGATAGAGACCGTCCCTGCCCAGTGACCGGCTCGCAGTCTAAAAGATTCGTTCCCCGCTCTCCGGGAGTTTACGTCAGGGATAATACAGCTGCGGGCTTTTAGTCTTTTGGAGTGGAGTCAGCTCACTCCATCAAAAATTGGTATTTATTGAGCACTCACAGTGTGCGGAACACTATACTAAGAACTTGGGAGCATGCGATATAACCCTGTTGGTAGATGTGTCCTTGTCTAAAGGAGTTTACAGTCTACAGAAGGGAGAAAGATCTTAATATAAACCTGTACATTAGAGCTATGTCCATAAGCGCTGTGGGGCTGGGGTGGGGGTGAATACCAAGTGCCTGGAGGGTATGAATTGAAGTACATAGATGAGGCAGATATGAGTCAGAATCTGGGACCGTTGCATTGGACAGGCAGCGTGGCCTAGTGGATAGAGCACGGACCTGGGAGTCAGAAGGATCTGGCTTCTGATCCCCATTCCGCCGCGTGTCTGCTGTGTGACCAGGGCAAGTCACTCCGCTTCTCTGTTGCCTCAGTTACCTGCTCTGTAAAGTAAGACCGTGAACCCCACGTGGCTCACGGACAGCGGTCCGACTTGATTAGCTCGATTCTTCGGCGTTCAGTACAGTACTCGGCACGTAGTAAGTGCTTGACAGATACCATTTCCAAAAAAATCGGAGGCTTAGGCCCCCTCTCCTTGCCCCCAAGTGGCAAGGACTGAGGAAGGGCGGGCCCGTGAAAGGAATCACCTTCGCCGGGGAGGGGTCGCTCTGAGGCGCGTGCCGTGGTCCGGGACTTAGCTCCGCCCCGCGACCCTCCCCCGGGAGACGGGGCAGAGGGGCTTCCCCAAAGAAGCAGGTGGAGCGGTCGGGACGCGGGACAGGCCAACGCGCCTCGCACCTGTCTCGCTCTTCCCAGCCCGTCCCGGGACTGGCGACGGGCTTGGTCCAAAGAACCATTACTGCCAACCTCCGCCCCTGCCCGCCATCCCCCCGTCCCCGCCGGCCCCAGCCACTCCCACCCCGGACACCCAGCCCGGCTAGATTAGCCGTGAGCCCGAAAATGGAGGCGAGGGGGAAAGGGGGAGGAGGGAGGGAGATGAGGTCAGCGGGCATTACGGGGTTATTGATTTATTCATTCACTTGTGTCTTCTATTTATAGCCCCTCTCAGGCTCTTACAATTCTGGCCTGCTCAGCACCGGGTGTCTCATTAGACTGTAAGATCCTCTGGGGCGGAGGTCGCGTCGATCGTCTTTGGTTTGTCCCCCGAGCTCCAGCTCAGCTTTCCGACCCTCTAGATGCCCGGCGCCCTGTACGTAGTAGGTGCCCGATACATCGCTCTGCGCAGAGTAGATGCCCAGCACGGGACTCTTCACACGGAAAGCACTCGGTACAGTGCTCAGAAAGAGGCCTAGCAGAGGCAAGGGCAGGGTCAGGAAGCAGGTAGGACCAAGCAGGTACTTGAGCAATTTGGATACAGTTGTAGTGAGCGCCTATTTGGGGTCACTGGGGGAGAGTCGGCGATGATGGTCCGTGCTGGGTTGCTGGGAGAGAGTCAGGGATGGAGAGGGAGGAGTCAGAAGTGTTGGACGGTCCATCCTTAATCATGAGGTGTGGCTCAGTGGAAAGAGGCCGGGCTTCGGAGTCAGAGGTCATGGGTTCGACTCCCGGGTTCTGCCCCTTGTCAGCTGTGGGACTGTGGGCGAGTCGCTTCACTTCTCTGTGCCTCAGTTACCTCATCTGTAAAATGGGGATTAACTGTGAGCCTCAGGTGGGACAACCTGATGACCCTGTATCTACCCCAGCGCTTAGGACAGTGCTCCGCACCTAGTAAGCGCTTATCAAATACCGACATTATTACTGTGGAACACTGCTGATGGACCAGGGCGGGGACAAGGCAGACCTGGGGAAAGACCAACTAGAAGAATTCAAGTATCTCCAGACTCCACCCCACGACCCACATCCGCCTTTGTTTCTCTTGGCCCCTCAATCTCTGTATCTCTCTGTCCCTCGGCCTCTCTTTTTTCAGGTTCCATCTCAGTGTCTTGTTTCTCCGTCTCTGTTTCAGTTTTTGTGTACATTTCACTCAATCTCCGTTTCTCTCCATCTGTTTCTCGGACACTGTTTCTTTTTGTCTCTCTCGGCCTCTATCTCTCTCTGGCTCAATCTCACTCTCTGACTTTCACCATCTCAGTCTCTTTTTCTCTCTCTCCTGCACCTCCTCTGTAGGCCCTTTCCGGCAGCCCGGCAGCTGTTCCCCTCATTCCTAGGTGACAGCTCCCTTCTCTCAGGAAACCCCGGACACATCTCTAGAGCCGGAGCCACAGCCGAGACCGGGGGGAAAGGTCAGGGCAATTATTATCCTACAGAGGGGGAGGGCGGGGTAGGGTTCTGTCCAAGATTTCGTGGCACATCGGACCCCAACCCAGGGCACCGATCACTGAACCACACTGCGATTCTGGAGCCAGGAAATGGAGCGACTGCAGAGACCCGTCTGCTTCCCGTCCTGACCCACCCCGGCCCACCCTTCATCCCGACGGGCTGCTGGGAGAATCAAGGATGGAGAAGGGGGAGTCGGGGGTGTGGGGGAGTCCGTGCTGGGTCACTGGGGGAGAGTCGGGGTTGGAGAGGGGAGAGTTAGAGTTGTTGGAAGGTCCTGGCTGGGTACTGGGGGAGGGGATGGAAAGGGAATAGAGGGGGAGTCGGGTTCTGGACGGTCCATGCTGGGTAATAACAGAATTTGTTAAGAGCTTATGTGCCAGGCTCTGTAATAATAATAATGGTATTTGTTAAGTGCTTAGTATGTGTCAAGCACTGTTCTAGGCACTGGGGTAGATATAAGGTAATGAAGCTGTCCCACGTGGGGCTCACAGTCTTAATCCCCATTTTACAGATGAGTGAACTGAGGCACAAAGAAGTTAAGTGACTTGCCCAAAGTCACACGGCTGATAAATCGAGGAGCCGGGATTAGACCCCGCGACCTCTGACTCCCAGGCCCGTGCTCTTTCCACTAAGCCACGCTGTTTCTCTGTGCAGTAGGATCAGGGGTGGTTACAAGCAAATCGAGTTGAATGCAGTCTCTTGTCCCATGTGGGGCTCACAGTCTTAATCCCCATTTTACAGATGAGGGAACTGAGGTGCAGGGAAGTTAAGTGGCTGGCCCACGGTACCGCAGCAGACAAGTGGCGGAGTGGGGATTAGAACCCACGTCCTCTGTCTCCCGAGCCCGGGCTCTTTCCAAAGGTACGTGGGAGGCATCTGGGACATTCCAAGCGCTTAGTACAGTGCTCTGCACATAGTAAGCGCTCAATAAATACTAATGAATGAATGAATCTTGAGTCCCTTTCGAGCCCGCATCCAAGCCATCAAGCGACGGCGCAGAGGGAGCGCCTTCTGGGCTTTGTTCCTAGTGCCCCCCGGGTCCCTAGAGCAGCGGCGGGTGCCCGGCGTGCCCCTCCTCCGTGCCCCGGCCTCGCTCGGTGCCCGATGCCCGCCCCCGCCGAGAGCGTGGGAGCCCCCTCGGTCCCTCCCCTGATCCGATCCACAGATAACCTGCCCGGGAAAGGAAAGCGGCGTTTCACCTTCCAGCGCGCACGAGGCTGCCCATTGTTAGCAACTTTCCTCCCCCCACCCCCTTACCCACTCCGGAGAGGTCCTTGTGCCCCCTCCCCACAAAACAGACACAACGGACACCCACCCCCACACAACAGACATGGTGTAGTGGAAAAGCAGCATGACATAGTGGCTAGAGGTTGGGCCTAAGAGTCAGAAGGTTGTGGGTTCTAATCCTTCCTCTGCCACTTCTCTGTTGGGTGACCCTGGGCAAGTCACTCCACTTCTCACTTCTCTTCATACATAGAAGCAGCGTGGCTCAGTGGAGAGAGCACGGGCTTAGGAGTCAGAGGGCGTGGGTTCTAATCCCCGCTCTGCCACTTGTCACCCGTGGGACTTTGGGCAACTCACTTAATATCTCTGTGACTCAGGTAACTCATCTGTAAAATGGGGATTAAGACTGTGAGCCCCACGTGGGACAACCTGACTACCTTAGAGAAGCAGCGTGGCTCAGTGGAAAGAGCACGGGCTTTGGAGTCAGGGCTCATGAGTTCGAATCCCAGCTCTGCCACTTGTCGGCTGTGTGACTGTGGGCAAGTCACTTAACTTCTCTGTGCCTCAGTTCCCTCATCTGTAAAATGGGGATTAAGACTGTGAGCCCCACATGGGACAACCTGATTCCCCTATGTCTTCCCCAGCGCTTAGAACAGTGCTCGGCACATAGTAAGCGCTTAACAAATACCAACATTATTATTACCTTGTACCTACCCCAGCGCTGAGAACGGTGCTTGGCACTTAGTAAGCGCTTAACAAATATCATCATCAGTAGTAAGCCCGTCGATTAGACTGTAAGCCTGTCAAAGGGCAGGGACCGTCTCTATCTGTTACCGATTTGTCCATTCCAAGCGCTTAGTACAGTGCTCTGCACATAGTAAGGGCTCAGTGAATACTATTGAATGAATTACAATATAACAGTGACAACGAATTTACAGTCTAGCTTAATGCCCTCCTGCCTTAAGCCTAAACTTAACGCCTTCATGTTCCTCGCCATGCATGGTTATTCCTTGTGGTGGTGGGCAGGAGAGCACCCAGAGGGAAGAGGAAACGAGGCAAAGGCGACCAGGGGAATCCGCTGCCCTGGAAATAACTCACCCAATCCGGTCTGGTTCCGACTCGGTTGAGAGCGGATCGGAGAGAGCCGAAAGATGATGAGAGATGATATAGAGGATGGAGAGATGATAGAGCTGGAAGGGTTAAGAGGGAACCTAGAGGTGAACCACAGATCGTAGGCGGTAGATGGGGGATAGAGGCGATAGCGATAATAGATGAGAGACCCAATAGAGCGATCACAGCTGATCGAGAGATGTAGATAATAGAGGTGATGGAGCCGATAGATTCACCCGGTCGTATTTATTGAGCGCTTACTGTGCGCAGAACACTGTATTAAGAGCTCGGAAAGCACAATTCAGCGACAAATAGAGACAATCCCTGCCCACGGTGGACTCACAGTCTAGGAGACGATAGAGAGGGGGAAGAGCTGATAGGTGAGAGAGGGGATAGATAGCACAGGTCATGAAAAAGATCACGGGAGATAGATCATGGCGCTGGTGAGACAGCAGAGTTTTGGGTGAAACGGTAGAGTTGACAGAGAGATGATGAAGTGATAGATGATATAAAGGTGGTAAAGATGAGGTTAGAGAGAGGATAGGGATGATAGATGGTATCACAAAGCGATAAAGAGATCACAGGTGGTGAGAGATGATGAGAGACGGTACAGCTGATAGTTGAGAGAGATGGAAGAGCCGACAGAGATGTGGGAGAGCTGTTCCAGGCCCGGTGTTCCCAGCTCCCGGTCGCCAGGGCCGGCAGGCACTGGGCCGGTTTTCCCCTGGCGAAGGGAAGACCAGGAGGAGAGGGGAGGGAGGTAGACCACCCCCATTTAAGCTCGCTGCGGGCAGGGAATGCGTCTGTTTTTTGTTCCGTTTTACTCGCCGACGCACTTAGTCCAGTGCTCCGCACACCGTAAGCGCTCAATAAATCCGATCGAATGAATGAATGAGGCAGCGGGTGTCCATTGCCTTTCCTCTGCGGGAAGCCCAGTCACTTCTCAGGCACCCAGTCTCCCCCTTCCTCCTGTTTATTATCGGTTTCCCCCCTGGCAACGTGCAAACACAGACATTCATCTTTTCCAGGCCCTTTCATATGAGGCGTCTGTCGTGTGACCTCGCGGCCCGAAACCCCGCCCCCGCGGCCTCCGCCGGAGGGATGGGGCTTCCGAAGGTCATACACTCCATCCCTCTGCCTTTCGTCTGCACGTGAACTCACCCCTGCGAGGGAAGGGGTCTGAGTCCAGGGACATCTTCACCTTCGCCTTCATCGATGACATTCTCCAAGCGCCACGACCGCGGTCGCGGGTTCACCTCGGAGCCGGAGGGCACCGTCGAGGTCACCGGGCCCAGCCCCCTGCCCCTCACCTGATGAATGTCTGAATCCTTCAGGTTGATCTCCCAGCTGCATTTCCGGCAGCCCCAAAATCAATCAGTCAAGCAACCAGTCATCGACAAACACTTCTAACATGGAAAGGATGTGCGGGGCGGGGCCGTGGAAGCTGCATGGCACGTGTGCCCTGATGCATGGGTGTACATGTGTTGTGGGTGTGCAGGCAGGGACATGCGCAGGCAGACTGCGGTGGCCGCTCCCTCAGGAGCCCCTCCCCCCAGGGCTCGCGGGGGAGGGTGTATCTGGGGAACCATCCTAATCGGTGCTGATAATAATAATAATAGTTATCATTATGGCATTTACTAAGCGCTTACTGTGTGCCGAGCACTGTTCTAAGCACAGGGTAATCCGGTTGTCCCACGTGGAGCTCACAGTCTTAATCCCCATTTTACAGATGAGGGAACTGAGGCCCAGAGAAGCTAAGTGGCTCGTCCAAAGTCACACGGCAGACAGGCGGCGGAGCCGGGATTAGAACCCAGGTCCTCTGACTCCCAGGTCCGTGTTCTTTCCACTAAACCACGCTGCTTCTCTAATCCCCGGGCCGGGGGCGGCCACCCCCTCCACCTGTCGGGACCCCTCCCTCCTCCTCGCTGCAACCTCCAGGCCACATCGCAACCTTCCCAAATCCCGCCAGAATAATAATAATAATAATAATAATAATAATAATAATGTTGGTATTTGTTAAGCGCTTACTATGTGCAGAGCACCGTTCTAAGCGCTGGGGGAGATACAGGGTCATCAGGTTGTCCCACGTGGGGCTCTCAGCCTTCATCCCCATTTTCCAGATGAGGGAACTGAGGCCCAGAGAAGTGAAGTGACTTGCCCACAGTCACACAGCTGCCGAGTGGCCGAGCCGGGATTCGAACCCATGACCTCTGACTCCCAAGCCCAGGCTCTTTCCACTGAGCCACGCTGCTTCGAGAAGTCTTCCCGGACTGGTCCCCCGCCTCGCCCACGGGCCCCTGCAGCTGTCCCCAACTCCCGAGAGCCCCCGTTGCGGTCCCCCCTTCTTCTCTGAGAAGCAGCGTGGCTCAGTGGAAAGAGCCCGGGCTTGGGAGTCCGAGGTCATGGGTTCGAATCCCGGCTCGGCCACTTGTCAGCTGTGTGACTTTGGGCGAGTCACTTCACTTCTCGGTGCCTCGGTTACCTCATCTGGAAAATGGCGATTAAGACCGTGAGCCCCACGTGGGACAACCCGATCCCCCTGTGTCTACCCCAGCGCTTAGGACAGTGCTCGGCACGTAGTAAGCGCTTAACAAATACCAACATTATTATTATTATTATTCTTCTCCCCCTTTCCACGAGAAAGGGGCGAGTCCGCGCGTGGGCTTCGTGGCAGGTTTGTGTTTCTCATCGATACCTGCGACTTCATCCTTGAACCTGCTGTGTTGCCGTTCGAGTCCACCTGTCTAGCCCGGTGAGCTCAGCCTTCACGCCTATTGCATCCCCCCATTTCCCAGCCCAGCCTTCCTAATCCAGCACGCGTCCAGCACAGCGTTCCGCACACAGAAAGTACCCGCTAGAGCACTCTGCATCGAGCGATCACCCAACACGGCGCTCTCTGCACGCAGCAGGTGACCGGTCGCAGCATCCGGCACAGAGTAAGCGTCCAGAACGGCGCTCTGAGCAGAGTAGGAGCCCATCCCAGCAATCTGCACAGAGTAGGCGCTCAGCACAACGCTCTGCACACAGCGGATGCCTGGTCACAGCGCCTCGTCCACTCTAAGTACCCAGTACAGCACTCTGGGCCTAGTGGGAGCCCAGCCCGGCAATCTGCACACAGTAGGAGCTCAGCACAGCTATCCGCTCGCAGTAGGCGCCCAACACGGCGTTCTGCACGCAGCAGGCGCCCAGTCCAACGCTCTGCACACAGTAAGCGCTCAGTACAGCGCTCGGCGCTCAGTAGGCGTCCAGCGCCTCGCGGTGAGGGGGATGACAGCTCCGCCGGTCCAGTGGTTGGCCACGAGGTGAGAAATCAGCTCGCCGCGGGGCTCGGAGCTCTGCCGGCCAAGCCCGGCACAGGCCCCTTCGAGGCTTTGTCAAAGCCAGAGTCGGCGAGGACAGCTGTACTTCCCGGTGTCCCCATTTCGTGCCGGAACTCATCCCGTCTGGAAAAATGCGGCACTGGAATGCTGAGATCATCGTCCAACCCCACGGCCGCAGCGGGTTCGGGCCGTGTGTGGGGCGTGTGTGTTTTCTTGTAGGCCTGTGGGTGTCTGTGCCGGTGTGGGTATGTTTGTATCTCGGGATTTCTGTGGGCCCGCGCGTGCCTTTGTGCCCGGGTTCGGATCTGGATGCATTTGTGTTTGATCTGCGTGTTCTGGGGAATCTCTTTCTGTCTGTGCTTGTGGGGGTGCGGGGGTGTGCTTTGATCGGCGTGTCCTCGGGGGTCTGTTTCTGTGCGGGCGCTTGTGTGAGTGCGGTTTTACTGGTGCGTTCTCGGAGGGTCTGTTTTCGTTTGGGTGCTTGTGTGAGTATGCTTCTAAGGCGTGTTGGTGGGCCGGGCAGGGGGTGGTGTGTGGACGTACGTTGGTGTCCGCTTCTCGTTTGGGTTTGTGAGCGTGCGCTCGCGTGGGTATCTCTGTAGCTTGGTATTTCCGTGGGTCTCTGGGCGCGTTTGTATCTGGGTTTGTGTCTGTGTGTGTGTGTTGGTGTTCGGGTGAGCTTTAATCTGTGCGCTCCGGGGGTTCTTTTTCTGCGTGTGTGTGTGTGTGTACTTTCATCGGTGCGTTCTGGGAGGTCTCTGCCTGGGTTGGGGTCTGGGTTTGGGCTGGTGAGCGTGCGCTTGCACGGGTACGTTGGTGTCTCGGTGCGCTTGCGAGTCCGTGTGTGCGTCTGTGTCTCCGTGTGTTCGCTTCTGCGTGGGCCGTTCCTAGGGGTCCGTCTCTGTCGGCGTGCTTGGGTCCGTGCGAAGCCTGCTGGCGTTGGGTTTGTGAGCGTGCGCTCTTCTGCGTGCTCGCGCGTGTGTGTGCGCGCGCCTCGGTCTGTGCTTGTGTGTCTGTGCTTGTGGGTGTTCTTAAGACTGGGTGACGGGGAGCTGGTGTGCGTGGTGTTTCTTATTTGTGGGTGTTGTAATAATAATGATGGTGTCCGTTAAGCGCTCACCGTGTGTCAGGCACTGTTCTAAGCACTGGGATAGAGACAACGTAATCGGGGGGGCCACGGTCCCGGTCCCACGTGGGGCTCGCAGTCTTAATCCCCCTTTTACAGACGAGGGAACCGAGGCCCGGAGAAGTCAAGTGACTTGGCCAAGGTCACGCAGTAGACGAGTGGCGGAGCCGGGATCAGCGCCCGTGACCTTCTGACCTCCGGGCCATGTGTGTTTGTTTTTGTGTGAGGTTGGGTGGGTGGGTTTGTGTCCGGGGTTGGGGGGGGGGGGGGGTTTGTCCAAGCGCATCGGTCCCCGCGTGTGAGGCGGGGAGGGAGTTGGCAGCTGTGCGTGCGTTGGGGTGTTGTGTTGGGGTGTTTGTGTCCGACCGACCCGCAGTCGAGGATCCCCGCGGTCCAAAAGGCGGGACCCAGGCGTGCTCTCGCTCCCGGCGCCCCGGACCGGCCGGGCCGGTTCCCGGAGCCTCAGCCCCGGCTTCATGGGTCGGGGGTGGGGGTGGCACGGGGGTGAGGCGGGGGGCTCCGGGGGGTGCCGCCGGGCCCGCTCTTTTCACCCGCCGCCCCCTCCCCGCCCCCGGCCCGGCTGCCGCAGCTCCCCTGCCCCGGCGGGCTCGGGGGGGGATCCAGGGGCTGGTGGGGAGGGGGTCTCCCGGGGGGCGGGGAGCTCCCACCCGGGCACTCGGCGGGGGCTCCCCCTCCTTCCCCGCCCCCGTCCCGCCCCGCCTCACCCCCCCGCAGCCTTGCCAACTGCCGCGGCCGGGAGCGAAGAGGTCCGACCGGTTTGGTAGGCGGCTCCCCCCGCCCCCTCCTCGTCCCCCTGCCCCTCCTGTCCCCACCTCCGCCCACCTTCCCGACCCCCTGCCCCTCTTCCCCTCCGGCCCCCCGGGGTGGGGCCTGTCCCTGGGAAACCACCTGCCCCCCGCACCCTCCTCCTCCTCCTCCTCCTCCTCATCCACCGGGAGGAGGGGGGACGAAGACAGCTCAGGGGAAAGCTCCGAGGCGACAGAAAGGGGGACGGGAGGGGAGGCGGTGGGGGGAGATGGAAAGAGGAAAGGTGGGCGAGGGGAGGCGAGGAGGAGCTGGGGATTTGCAGCTCTGGTTTCAGATCTGGATCCCGCCCTGCTGCTCCGAAGCTCAGGCCCGAGCTGGGGGAAATGGGGGTGGGGAGCCAATCCCGGCCGGGGACACAGAAATCGCTCTTTATAAACACCCTCCTGGAAAAGAGCCACCAGGATGACGAGGGTATTTGTTAAGCGCTTACTATGTGCCGGGCACCGTACTGACTGCTGGGATGAATACGGGCAAATCTGGTCGGATGAGGTCACTGGCCCCCTTAGGGCTCACGGTCTCAATCCCCATTTTACAGATGAGGTAACCGAGGCCCAGGGAAGTGAAGGGACTTGCCCTAGGTCACACAGCAGATGAGTGGCGGAGCTGGGATCAGAACCCATGACCTTCCGATTCCCAGGCCCGCGCTCCAGCCATCACACCCCGCGCCTTCTGCTAACACTGGGGCAGATTAGGAGAAGCCAGGAGTTATCATCATCATCATCAGGATTTACTGAACTGTACTGAGTACTTCCTGTACACAGAGCACTGTACTGAGCACCAACAGGGCACAAAGATTCCCCTGTGTCTACCCCAGCGCTTAGGACAGTGCTCTGCACCTAGTAAGCGCTTAACCGATACTGACATTATTATTATTATTATTAAAGCACGGTTCTGACTGCCTGCCCTATGCAGAGTATCGCACTGGAGTCCGCGGTGTGCAGAATGCTGTACTGAGTGTTTACTGTCTGCAGAGAGCTGTACGGAACACCTGCTCTGCGCAGAACACTGCGCTGGGCACCCGATGTGCGCATAGTGGTCCGCTCGGGGAGTCGGAGGCTGAACTGAGCACCGGCCGTCTGTAGAGCACCGTTCAGTAAGAATGAAGGGCATGATCCCTGTCTTGGCTCAGGGGTGATGTGAAGGTAATACGAATGAGGGGTAAAACCACATCACCAGTCAACTTCATAGCCCATCCATGCCGGGATTCTACTCCTCCCAGAAGATCCTGGAAGGGGCCGGGTGCTGATCGCCCTCCTGGACACCCACCCTCAGGGGACCCCCACTCTCATAGGATTGGACCACCCAACACCCCTGACTCTCCCCTCTCCATCCCTGACTCTCCCTTCATGAGAAGCAGCGTGGCTCAGTGGAGAGAGCCCGGGTTTGGGAGTCAGAGGTCATGGGTTGGAATCCCGGCTCTGCCACTTGTCAGCTGTGGGACCGTGGGCGAGTCGCTTCGCTTCTCTGGGCCCCGGTTCCCTCGTCTGAAAACGGGGATGAAGACCGTGAGCCTCACGTGGGACAACCTGATGACCCTGGATCTCCCCCAGCGCTTAGAACGGTGCTCTGCACATAGTAAGCGCTTAACAAATACCAACATTATTATTCATGCAGCACATACCATCCGACACCCTTGACTCTCCCCTCTCCTCCCTGACTCAGTGACCCAGCACGGACCACCCCCCACCCCTGACTCTCCCCTCTCCATCTCTGACTCCCCCTTGACCCAGCACACACCTTCCAACACCCTTGACTCTCCCCTCTCCATCCCTGACTCTCCCCCAGTCACCCAGTACAGACCACCCAATACCTCTGACTTTCCCCCTCTCCATCCCCAACTCCGCCTTGATCCGGCACACACCATCCAGCACACACCCCGACTCTCCCCTCTCCATCCCTGACTCTCTCCCGGTGAGCCAGGGAGGGAGCTCCAATATGTCGGAGCTGGGGAGAGAGAGGGAGAGGGGAAGGAGAGGAGGGATGTTTCACACGTCATCCCCAACCGTTCTTGAACCTGCTGCTATTTCCGGCTGTCCCGCTTCCTGTGGGAACGGATTCCTGTTGCCCCCCCAATCCCGATCGCGTCAAAGAGGGACCATATGGGTTTATCCTTATATCTGATTGAATGAGCAGCTGCTGACCCCTGAGAAGGACCCAACGCTGAGCGGAGAGCGGACGAGGGTCCTGCGGCATCCGTGACCACACCCGATGGTGGCGAGTGGACCCAAGGGTTAATACGGCGGGAAATAGCTCGGGGTTGGGGGTCAGGGGCACCCTCCCGACCCTGGCTCTGCTTGGCTTGCCCGCTCTGTGACCTAGGTCAAGTCACTCTCTGCCCCCCGCCACCCTTCAATGCTTTCCTGAAGGCACATCTCCTCCAAGAGGCCTTCCCAGACTAAGCTCCACTTCTGCTCATCTCCTACTCCCTCCTGCTCCCCCGACTCGCTCCCTTTTCTCTCCCACCGCTCCCCCCAGCCCCCCAGCACTAACGTATGTATCTGTTATTGTATTTATTTCTACTGACGTTTGTCTCCCCCTGCCCCCAGACCGGGAGCTTGTTGCGGGCAGGGAATGTCACTGTTTATTGTTGTTCTGGACTTTCCCAAGCACTTGGTACAGTTCTTTGCACGTGGTAAGTACTAAGTGCAATTGAATGACTGAATGAACTTCACCTCTCTGGGCCTCAATTTCCCCATCTGTCAAATGGGAGTGATTGCTACCCTCTTAGACCGTGAGCCCTTTGTAGGACGGGGAGTAATTGGAAGAGCATTTGCTGAGCACAAACTAGCACTTGCAAAAATATTACACTAAGAAGGGACGCATTCCCTGCCCACAAGGAGTCTCCGCTCTCACAGTCTTATGGCCTTGTCCCGCCCGAGAGCCTGATCCAAAGAAAACACTGGATCAGTCCTGTAATTTTTATTTTTTAAGAGATTTTTAAGCACTTACTCTGTGTCAGGCACTCTACTAAGTACTGGAGTAGACACAGGTTAATCAGGTTGAGATTTTTCAGATAAGGTAGAGGCAAGGAGAAGTGAAGTGACTTGCCCACGGTCACCAAGCAGACAAGCGGTGGAGTCAGAATTAGAACCCAGGACCTTCTGACTCTCAGGTCTGTGCTCTCTCCACTAGGCCACGCTGCTTCTCATCATCATTCTGATTTTCATCATTCTGCTTCGCTTCCACCTCCAATGACGTCAACCAACTTCTGGGGTCTCTTGGCCCGGGGGCAGCACAGGAGGGAGCTGACCCCTGCTACACACCCCCAACAGTGTGTATGTGTGCAGGGGGTAGAATCTGTTTTTCAAATCATCATTCTGATTTTCAAAACACCATCCTCAAAGACTGGCGCTTCCCCTGAGGCCTTCCCCCCTTCCTAAGGCCCCAGATCTGCCCCTCACCCCCCCCCCCCGCCCCTCCCGGACACACACACACACCACACGTACAAGAGCAGAGCAACGGCCGAGGCCCCCGCAGGTCCAGGTGTGAGAGAAGCAGCTCCATCCCATCCCACAGCCCTCCCTCTACCTCCCGAGGTTGTGCTCCTGGACTGGGGTAGACGCCTCCCTTCTAGACTCCTGGACTAAGGAGATTTCCTTCTGTGCTCCCTTGCATGGACGCCTCCCTGCTGTTGCTTCCGGACCTGGTAAGGTCCTACCAGGCTCCCGATCAATCGTATTTATTGAGGACTCACTGTATGGGGAGCACTGTACTAAGGGGTCGGGAGAGTATCGCATAGCAGAGTTGGCAAACACATTCCCAGCCCGCCGCAAACTTACAGTCTAGAAGAGGAGGCAGACGTTAATATAAATATATTACGGATATAGACGTAAGTGCTGTGGGGTTGAGGGAGGGGTGAATGAAGGGTTGCAATTCAAGTCCGAGGGAGATGCAGAAGAGAGTGGAGCTGACCGCTGCTGGGCTCCAGGAAGTTGGGGTGTGTGGTGGGGGTCAGCTCCCTGCCGTCCCCCCCCCCCCAGCCAAGGGGGCAGTTAGACCTAGTGGATAGAGCCACAACCTGATTAGCTTGTTTGTACCCCAGCCCTTAGGTCGGCACCTAAGTAATAAGCGCTTAACAAATATCGTAAACAAATAAATTAGAAATCCAGAAGTCGGTCGACGGCTTTGGCAGTCGAAGCGACTTCAGTTCTTCCCTGCCGCTGCCTCCGGCCCACTGACCCACTACCCCTTCCACCTCCGCTGGTCAGGGAGTTCGGCAAGAAGCCGTACCCCAGGACTTCCAGGACCGGAACCTGCCGGGCTCAAAGGTCAGCCCGTCCATCCCCCTGCCTCCAGGCTAGCCTACGCTCTGCTGAGCCCTCTCGGGGCTGGCTCTAGGACGCCATGAGGCCTGGTCGCCGGGATTCAACTTCGGAACTCAACTTGGCTAAACTACGTTCTCCCAGGAAGCTCCGCCCGGGGCGCCCCCAGCCCCTCACTCAGGTGAGAGCCCCCCCCCCCCCCGAGCCAGCTGGGAGTAGGGGCAGTGGGAGGGTCGCCAACGTTCTGCCGAGAGTGAAGCCAGGCAAGAGCTCGGAGAGGCAAAAGAGAAAACTTTCACTCCAAAACTGGTGTTGACAGCAAGGAAGTTGGTGCACAAATATGGGCAAAACCAAAAAGGGAGAAGAGTCCCGCTGCTTCTCTTCCCACCAGCAATCCCAAGCCGGGCTGGAATCCGAAATTCCCGAAAATTAACCATTCTGCTCCTGGAAAGATCGGGCCCTGGGGTGGGGCCCGACTGGGGGCCCGGTCACCTCTTAAAAAGGAGGCTTCAGGGCTGCGGCCGGTGAGGGAGGAAGAGGGGACAGGGACAGAGATTCAGAGAGAGAGAAACAGGGAGAGAGCGAGGCAGAAGCACACAGAGAGTGAGGGACAGGGAGTGGCAGTGAAAGACAGAAACAGGAAGGGGTATAGAGAGACGGAGCCTCCTATAGGGGTAGGGACTGTGTCTAACCTGATTAATAACGATGATGATAATAATATCATCGTTACTATTAAAGTCAGACAAAAACACAGAGTCAGAAATAAGCTGAGGCAGACACTGGTAGAGAAAGAGAGAGATAGGAGTGAGAGAGCAATAGAGAGGCAGAGAGAAACGACAAGAGAATCAGAGAGAAGAGACAGTCAGAGGTAATGAGTCAGAGGAGAGACAAAGATAGAAAGAGCTGGAGAGTAGAGACAGACAGAGATAGGGAGAGTCAGAGGAGGTTGAAGAGAGAGGGAGTGGCAGGGAGAGGAAGAGAGACATAGAGAGAGGAGACACAAGGGGAGGCAGAGAAAGAGGAGAGAAATAATGCTCTTTTGGGGCGGTGAACATGTCTTCTAACTCTGTTGTGTTGTACTCTCCCGTGCGCTCAGTACAGTACAGTAGTGTTGATTGATTGGAGGAGAGGCAAAGAAATAAGGAATGAGAGGAGAGATGGAGAAAGAGGCAGAAGGGACAGAGAAAGATAGAGAAGAGAGATAGTGTGAAGGGAGTGACAGAGAAGACAGACAGGCACAGAGAGGCAAGGGAGACAGAGGTGAGAGACACAGAGAGGGGACAGAGACAGAGATAGAGACGAGAGTCAGACAGACTGAACAATCAACTCCACCGCTTGGTTGCTGGGTGACCTTGAGCCAGTCATTTCACTTATCTGTGCCTCAGTTACCTCATCTGTAAAAGGGAGATTAGCGCTGCGAGCCCCATGTGGGACAGGGACTGTGTCCAACCTGATTAGCTCCTCTCTACCCCAGCGCTTAGTACAGTACCTGGCACACAGTAAAAGCTTAATAGGCACCATAAAAAAACTCGGGAAAGAGGGGGGTCAGGCCCAACCGGATAGAACATGGGCCAGGGGCCCGCCTTCCAGTTTCGGGGAGTTCGCCGGGGACAGCCCCTCCGGTTCGGAGTCGGGATTTGCAGAAAATACGTCCTGGGCACCAACAGTCAAATCGCCTTGACATTTCTTCTTCACGGCCCTGCCCCGCCCCTCCCCCAGCGGGGGCCCTGCCCCTCCACCGGCCAGTACCGACCTACCGGGGGCCGAGGGGGCTGCTGGGGGCCGGAGGCTGGGGAAGAGACCCACGTCTGCTGCCCAGGGACTCCGGAAAAGGGCTGAGAGGAAAGAGCTGGGGATGAAATCCATTTATAATCTTCCCTTTCTCCTCACTCTCCAAACTGCTACTATGCTAATCCCGTCACTTATATCCCGTCTCGACTACTGCATCAGCCTTCTCGCTGACCTCCCTGCCTCCTGTCTCTTCCCACTCCAGTCCGCACTTCCCTCTGCTGCCCAAGTCTTTTGGCTAAAAGAAGCTCAGCCCACGTCTTCTCACTCTTCAAGAACTTCCAGTGGTTGCCCATCCACTTCCACATCAAACAGAAACTCCTTATCATCCACTTAAATCGACTCACCCCCTCCTACCTTACTTTGCTTATTTCCCACCACAGCCCAGCCTGCAGACTTCCTCTAACTCACAGTCCCTCCATCCCACCTGTCCCATCGCTGACCCCTTGTCCAAGTCTTTCCTCTGTCCCGAAACCCCCTCCGGTTTCCTAACCCCCTAGGACTGTAAGCTCACCGTGGACAGGAAATGTGCCCACCAACTCTATTACATTGTTATATTATACTCTCCCAAGAGCTCAGCACGGCGCGCTGCACACCTCGATAAATATGATCGGATATGATCCAACAGACCACCCCTGTCCCCATCTTCAAAGTCTTATTAAAATCGCATCTTCTGGGAACCTATCTACCGACTCTGTTATACTGTACACTCCCAAGCACTTAGTACAGTGCTCTGCACGTGGTAAGTGCTCAAAAACATGATTGATTAATCTTCTCCAAGAGGCCTCACCCAGTTAAGCCCTCATTTCTCCTTCTGCATCGTCTGTGCATTTGGATCCGTCCCTTTTAAATACTTGATATTCGCCCAACCCTCGGCTCCACAGCACTTCTGTACACATTCATAATTTATTTTAATGTCTGTCTCCCCTCTAGACTGTACACTCATTGTGGGCAGGGAATGCGTCTGCCAGCTCTGCTATATCATACTCTCCCAAGGGCTTTAGTACCAGTAGTCTGCACACAGTAAGCGCGCAATAAATACCACTGATTGATTGATTGATTGATTGATTGAGTCCAGGCAGGATGCTTTACTTCTCTGGGTGGGGAAATGGAGGCTTAAGTCTCTGGGGCTCCGAGGCAATCCGGGGTGCTGCAGGCATGAACACCCAGAGGCTGAGTCCTGAAACCCCTCTCACCACCTGGGGGGCATTTTGGCGGGGGTCGTCAAAGGTCTAGGAGGTTCGGGGGTCTGGGATGGGGTGTGGAGGGAGCACGGCGTTCCCTGACCTGCGGAGGGGACTCCTGTGGGCACGCCTGCACATATACAGGCACACAAAGACATGTGTACGCATATACACATGTGCATCTATAAAAACACGTGCATGCCCCAGGGTCAAGGCAAACCCACCCCAGCACACCCACGGGTGTAATATACAAGCAGCAAATGCCCACATGCATAAGCGAGGACTGAAGTCCACCCAAGCACATCTGCACAGACACATACCCCTGACTGCACAACACACAGACACACATGAGAGAGTGCAAAGGCAAGCATGAGACCGTGAGCCCTCTGTGGGACAGGGACTGCATCCAACCCAATTACCTTGTCCCTTCCCCAGCGCTTACTGCAGTGCCCGGCACCTAATAAGGGCTTAACGAAAGCACAATTATCATGATCATTATAATGCACACACCCATGGGTGCAGGCAGACACTCCACACACACATACACAGACACACACACACGATGGGAAACACCCCCAGCACTCGTGTGCACGCACAGAAGCTCACACGTACACACTAGAGACAAGAGCAGGTGGACCAAGGATTTTCGTAAACATGACTGTCTCTACGTGTCCACCGGCCTTCGCCCAGTGTCCGCTCGGCAGGGAGGGTAGCTCCAGCTCTCCCTGGAGAGACACGGGGGAGAGGTTCGGGGGGTGGCGGGGGGAGGGAAGGAGGGGCTGGGGATCTGGGGATGAGGTCCATAGCACCTCTAAATCCTTTCAATGCACTGTCTGTTGTTTTTGTTGTGTTTGGCTCTGTTCCGGGTTTGCTGCACGGAACGTTTGTTTACGCCTCTTGAAGAGCGCGTCCGGGACACGGTGCCCCGAATACTAAAGTCTTGTCTCCAGTCCTCAGCTTGGACAAGGCTGGTCCGGTGGGGTTCTGGTGGTGGGGGGGGAGGACGGGGAGTGGGGAGGGGTCTGGCGAGGCTACTGTAGACGGGGCCCGGGCGTGAGCCTGGGGGGCACCGAGCCCCAAGGCGGGGAAGAGCGGTAAACATTTCTTAGAAAAGGCCTGGGCCTAGGCCTGGGGGAATGGGGGCGGGGGCCAGGAGGCGGCCCTCTGTCGGAAATGGGGCCGGCCGCTTTAGGGAAAAGAGGCTCCCGAGAATAGTAATAATCACAATAATTCTGGTCTCTGTGAAGCACTTACTATGCGCCAAGCATTGTTCTAAGCACTGGATAAGAGACAGATTTCTCAACTGGGACACGGTCCCTGTCCCAAATGGGGCTCCCAGTCGAAGGAGAAAGGAGTAGGATTTAATCCCCATTTTATAGATGAGGAAACTGAGAAGCAGAAAAGTTAAGGGACTTGCCCCAAGGGTCACCCAGCAGACAAGCGGCAGAGCCAGTGTTAGAACCCAGGTCCTCTGACTCCCAGGCCCGGGCTCTACCCATTAGGTCACGTTGCTGCTCGAGAAGCCAGGGGAGAAGGGAACTAGGAGGCCTGGGAGAAAGATTGCAGGATTTAGGGGTCCGGGAGGTCTGGGCTCTAGGTCCAGCTCTGCTCTTGGCCTGTTGTATGACCTCCGACAAATCGGTTTCCCTCTATGTGCCTCGGTTTCCTCATCTGTAAAATGGGGATTCAAAATCTGTTCTGCCTCCCTCTTAGACTATGAGCCCCAGGTGGGCCAGGGGCTGCGTTTAGTGTGGTCTAGTGGATAGAGCCTTGGCCTGGGAGTCAGAAGGACCTGGGTTCTAATCTCGGCTCTGCCTCTCATCTGCTGTGTGACCTTGGGCAAGCCACTTCACTTCTCCGGGCTTCAGTTACCTCATCTATAAAATGGGGATTGAGACTGTCAGCCCCACATGGGACAGGACTGTGTCCAACCTGATTTGTTTGTATCCACCGCAGCGCTTAGAACAGTACCTGGCGCATAGTAAGCACTTGACAAATACCATAATAATAATCATCATCATTCATCCATTCAATTGTATTTATTGAGGGCTTACTGCGTGCAGAGCACTGTATTAAGCGCTTGGGAGAGTACAACAACAAACAGACACATTTCTTGCCTAAGAATAATGTACAAACAAGTGCTGTGTACCTGTTGTATGCAGGGTGCTGTACTAAGCTCCTCCTAAGGTGTGCAGATCACTGAACCGGGCCCCTGCTGTAGGTGGAGCAACCAGTCGATCGATTGTATTTACTGAGCGCTTGCTCTGCACTTAGTACTTGGGAGAGTACGGTATAACAGACGCATTCTCCGCCCACAAAGCCTTACAGTCTAAACGGGGAGACAGACATAAATATAAATAAATAGATTATGGAAATGTACATAAGTGCTGTGGGCACCTACTGCATGCAGAGCTCTGAACTGAGTCCCTGCAGTATGCGGAGACCTGTACTGGATGCCTGCTGCGTGCAGAGATCTGAACAAGTCGACTGCTGTGTGCAGAGGACTGCCTGATCCAGAGGTGGGGGACGGTGGAGGGGGGCCGTCAGGGATGATGATACCGAATAGAACGAGAGCCGAGTCCCCTTGTCCCCCGACCCGGACGCCCCCCAGCCCCCCTGCTAGGCTAGAAGGTACTTGAAAGGAGGGACCCTGTCTACTCAGTCTACTGTACCCCCCAGTGCACTTAGTACAGTGCCCCGCGTGCGGTAAGCGCTCGGTAAATGCCGACTGCCCGCAGTGAGCTTACAGTCTAGAGGAGGAGACAGACATCGATATAAATCAGTAGATTACAGAGATGGACAAAAGTGCTGTGGGGCTGGGAGGAAGGATGAAGAAAGGGAGCAAGTCAAGGCGACGCAGAAGGGGGTTGAAGAAAAGGAAAAGAGGGCTTAGTCAGGGAAGACCTCTTGGAGGAGATGTGCCTTCAGTAAGGCTCTGAAGGCAGGGAGAGTAATTGGCTCTAGACTGTAAGCTCGTTGTGGGCGGGGAATGTGTCTCTTTATATTGTATTGTACTCTCTCAAGCGCTTAGTACAGTGCTCCGCACACAGTAAGCTCTCAATCAACACGACTGAATGAATGAATATGAGGAGAGCGGCGTTCCAGGCCAGAAGAGGGACATGGGCGAGAGGTCGTCGGGAAGATACACGACCTCGAGATACATTAGAGAAGCAAACGTGTGGGCTGGGTTGTAGTAGGAGAGTAGCAAGCTGAGGTGGGAGAGGGCCAGGTGATTGAGTGCTTTCAAGATGAAGGTGAGGAATTTTTGTTTGAAGTGGAGGTGGATGGACAACTCCTAGAGGTTCTTGAAGGGTGGAGAAACATGGCCCAAATGTTTTCTGTAGGAAAATGATCCGGGCAGCAGAGTGAAGAATGGACCGGAGCGGGGAGAGATGGGAGGATGGAAGGTCGGCAAGGAGACTGATAAAGTAATAAAGGAGGATCGGTTAAGTGCTTAGGTGAACACAGTAGCAGTTTGGATGGAGAGGAAAGGGTGGATTGCTCAGCACGCAGTAAGGTGCTCAGTAAACAGCATTGACTCATTCAACAAAGACACCCTCAGTGGTTGTTACCACATGATCCAGCAGAGAGAGAACAGGGCTAAGAGTGAGTGGACCGGGGTTCTGGTCCTTCCCCTGGCCTGCTGTGAGACCTCAGCAAACCACTTACCCTATCTGGGCCCTCAGTCTTCTCATCTGTAAAATAGGGATCACTGTCTCGCCCCAACTCCAGGGTTGGAAATAAAATGAGACGATTGCCGTGGGTGCTTTGTAAATGTTGAAGTGGCATACGATTTCCGGGTATTGTTGGGGGTCAGGGGTGAAAAGAGTTGGGCTCTGGGGATGCAAAGGAACAGGGCTTCGAGGGGCAGCCAGGCCTCGAACACCGAATGGAAGAAAGACACAATTCTGGGGCTCCCTGGCTACGTTTGGAAGTGCTTGGGTCTGGTCGGGGATCCAGGATAAGAAAAGCTGGAGACTTGTACAGTGTGGCGAGATTCAAACCAGACCAGTGGGTTTGCCTGTGTGTCTGTGTGTGTGGAGGGGGGTGTATCTGTGTGAATATGTGGGTGTGACCCACTGAGTACGTCTGTGCCCGTGAGTGTATCTGTGTGTGACTACGTGTATGTGTGTGGAGGTGTGAGATGTATTGAGGGGGCCTGTACGTACGTGGGAACCATCGCGCCATTCCCATATCTGGAACCTGGGAGCGGGGGTCCCACCGCCCCCAGAGCAGGAACCCGGGGACACCGGCCCCCATTTCCCACCCAGCAGGAACCCCAGAAAACCAGCCCCGTTGCCCCCACGGCCAGAACCCGAGGGCAACAACCCCATCACCCCACCATCAGAACCCAGGGACACTGGCCCCATCGTCTCCACGACCGGGACCCGGAGGCACCGGCCCCACCACCCCCGCAGATAGGGCCAGAGGACTGGAGCCCACACCACCGGGAAAAACTTCAACTGGAGACACTGGGGGGGTAGGGAAGGTGAGGTCCTTGGTTTCAGGGGCTGAGGGAGGCAAAAGGTGGCTTCTGCCTTGTGCTCTAACCGGCAGCAATCAGCCAGTCAGTGCTACGTACTGAGTGCTCACCGTCTGGGGACTCCTGTACTCGGCACTTGGGAGAGTATAATAAAGATCAAAGAGCCACGTCTCTGCCCTCCAGGAGCTTCCGGTCTAACAGGGGAGGCAGGCACCCACAGATTATTTCCGGCTGGTGGGAAGAGGAGGAGGAGGAAGAGGAGGAAGAGGAGGAGGAGGAAGGATACGGGCAAGATAAGAGGAAGGAAAAGGTGGTGGGGATGTACCGGGGGATGGATCAGAAAAGGCGGAGGTGGGGGGCTCCAATCCGTCGGTGTCGGGGAGCTCAGGCAAGGTTGGCCCAGCCTGGGGTGTGAGGAGACTCAATCAGGGAAGACTTCCCGGAGGAGACCGGGCATCAGAGAGGCTTCGCAGCGGGGGCGAGCTGTAGTCTGGCAGGTTCGCAGGTGGTGGGGGCTGGGGGCGACTAAGTCGGGTGCCATCGGTGAAGAGGCCCAGCCGGTTCTGGGCGGTGGCGGTGTCTGTCGGAGCTGACGGAGGCGGGACCGGCCGGGGGCGGGGAGTCGGGGGAGGGAAGGGGGAAGGAAAAGAGAAAATGAAAAGAGAAAAATACAACGCCGGAGCAGAAACCGGTAGGAATGTTGGTGGCTGATTTCTGACACTCCCACAGCCGGTGGAAACTGAAATCGGGCTGGAAACTAGCACCCTGCCCCACGATTAGGTCTAGAAAAGGAGAACAGACTTGTACAGCTAGAAGCCCACGTACACACGGGCCCCCTCAGTACATCTCACACCTCCACACGCATACATGCAGTCACACATAGATACGCTCATGGGCACAGACATACTCAGTGGGCCACACCCACATATTCACACAGATTCACCCCCCCCCCCCCACACACACACACAGACACACAGACGCACAGGCAAACACACCGGTCCGGTTTGAATCTCGCCACGCTGTACAAACAATCACACATACCTGTTTTCAAAGCATTAGACTGAGTGCCTATTTCAATCGACCGCATCTGTTGAGTGTTCAGCGGGTGCCGAGCGCTGTACTAAGCACTTGGGAGAGTGCGATAAAACAGAGTTGGCAGACACGTTCTGTGCCCGCAATAAGCTCAATACAGTCTAGGGGACTGCAGAAGAGTGTAGAGAAGCAGCACGGCCTGCATGATAGAGCACGGGCCTGGGAGTCAGGAGGACCCGAGTTCTAATCCTGACTGCCAATTGCTTACTGTGCGACCTCCGGCAAGTCACTTAACTTCTCTGTGCCTCCATCTCCTCAACCGTAAAATGGGGAGTCAATACCCGATCTTCCTTCTACTTAAGACTGTGAGCCCCATGTGAGACAGGGACTGTGTCCGACCTAATTGACTTGTACCTACCCCAGCGCTAAGAACAGTGATTGACACATAGTAAGTGCTCACAAAGTACCATGAGACAAACAAAGCACTGTACTGAGTGGCCACTGTGGGCAGAACAGTATACAGGGCACCTTCTGCTTGCAGAGCACTGTACTGGGTGCATACTAAGGGCAGAACACCGGGTACCCACTGAAGGCAGAGTGGTCTTCTGGGTACTCACTTTTTCAGAGCACTGTACTATGCACCTACTATGTGTAGGACTGTGTACTGGGCACCGGGCACCATACTAGGTTCTTGGCCACCTTCACTAGAAGGATCAGACCTAGTCTCTGCCCTCGAGAAGCTGCCCTGGTTGGAACGAACGTCCAACATTTAGAGAGACTGACTGCCCATACAACTGATGTGAAGGAAGACAGCCGTTAAATAATCAGACACAGGAACCTTTAGCTCGGCCTTTCCCAGGATTCTGAGGACCTGGTGGGGGTCTCCAAGACCAGGCCAACAAGTGGGGTCTACAAGACCAGGCCAGCAAGAGGAGGTAATGCCAGGGGATGGGACAGGGTCAGGGTCACCGCTGACCTCAGGCTGGACCACGACCTCCTCGGTTTCTCCCCCACCCCTCGTCCGCCCAACTACACGGCAGAGAACAGGGAAAGCAGCGAGGCCTAGAGGAAAGACCCTGGGAATTAGAGGACCTAGGTCCTAATCCCAGCTCTGCAACTTGCCGGCTGTGCGACCTGGGATAAGTCACTTACCTTCTCTCTGTCTCAGTTTTTCCTCATCTGTGAAGTTGGGATTGAGACCGGGAGCCCCACGTAGGACACTGACTCTGTCCAACCTGGTGATCTGGTATCTACCCCAGCACTTAGTAAAGTGCCTGGCACATAGTAAGAGTTTAACAAATACCATTAAAAAAAAGAGTGCTGAGCAAATACCACTGTTATTAAGTGCCCCTTCCCCGAGGGCCCAGCCCAGTTGGCACCTGCTCCCATGCCCGAGACGACCCCGGGAGAAGCGGAAAGAAGGAAAGTGGGAGGGGAAGAGGGAGGGGCCGACCCGTTGCAATTCCCCGGGGAGGCCGGAAACACGCAGGAAAAAGGACCACCCGTCCCTGGCGTGGAGCACCCCAAGTGGGCTAGTGGGGGGTGAATCCCACCGGCTGGACCGAGGGAGCCCAGACCAGAGGACCGCGGTTCCCGTCGGAGGACGCGGAGGAGACCACCCGCAACGGGAGACCGAGTCAGGAGACCGAGTTAATAAAGGAACCCGAGAAAGCTGTTCCTCAAAGCTGAGGGGACACCCCCACCCCCGCTCGGCGCGGCGGAAGCAGGACAGGAAGGGTGTGGAGTGCTTTTAGGAACTAAACAAAGCAAGCCGACAGACTAGAACGCAGACCAGAAAACTGGCCAGTGTCCTAGAGGGGGGGGGGGGGTCGAAGACCCTACCTCCCCCGACCTCTGCCTCCCTCACTGGCCCGCAGAAGGAGGCAGGGAGCAGGCGGGCTGGGCTCCAGCCCCCCACAGTGCCAGGCTAATCAGAGGGGGCAGCATCTGCCCCAAGAGCTGAGCTCTTTGCCCCTGCTTCCCAGCAGAGAGCAAGGCACGACCCCCTGACCGCAAGGGTGGAGGAGAAGGGCTACCTCCTTCCCCTCCCCCTGGCCCCGGCCCTGGACCACCCACCGACTCAGAGTGGGTGCACGTCCAGCTACTGCGAGGTGGGAGGGGAGAGCTAAAGATAGAAAAGGAAACTGATATGGGGAAACCTTTCCGGGCCCCTGGGGAAAAGGAAGAGTCATGGGGACAGGGGGAGCTTGGGAGCCTCGGGCGAAGTCCTTTCACCTGCTCTGTCCCACTGTCCCTCTGCCTCTCTATCCTCTTGTGCCCCTGTCCCCTTGGGTCCCCATCTCTCTAACCATAGTAAGAACCCCACAGGGGAGTTTCGTCCGCTGTGTGACCTTGGGGAAATCACTTTACTTCTCCGTGCCTCACTTACCTCATCGTAAAATGGGAGCTGAGACTGTGAGACCCATGTGGAACAGGGACTGTGTCCAACAGCGATGTACCTGTACCCGCCCCAGCGCTTAGTATAGTTCCTGGTAGACAGTAAGTGCCTAAGAAATATCACAGGTATTATTATTATTATTATTATTATTGTTAGCATTAGGTGGGACGTGGGCATAGCAAGGGGAGCAGGCAGGCTTTCGATTTAGCCGGGAGACATCCCCCAGGGAATCGGATCGAGAAACCAAAGGTCCCTCATAGTTGCACACACCACGTCCCAGAGAGGCAGGGAGGGGTGGAGGCTCTTCTCTCCCATTGTACAGATGAGGGAACCGAGGCCCAGAGAGGCTAAGTCATTTGCCTGAGATCACACAACAGGCCAAGGGCCTTCCTGGCAGTAGAAGCTGCGGTCCCCCAGTCATCCCACTAGGCCATGCTGCCTCACTCTGAGGGGGAAGAAACGGATACTAAATGTAATACTACCGGTTGAGCCCTGTCCCCGCCGGAGTAGGCCACAGGCCACACCGGCGGGCAGTGGATCGCGGTGGAAAAATAACGAGCAGGAGGCGGTGCCGGGGAGGTCTTGAACGGTGGGGCGCTTGGTCCCCCTCCCTGGGGGCTCCGTGTGCCAAACTTGTGACTGGCATACAGACCCCAGGGCGGGCGCCGCTAGGGAAGTGGGATATGGGAACTTGGAAGAGATCCAGTGGAGAACAATTAACCGAGGAACTAATTGGGAAACCAACACAAACAACTGGAATAGATGGAGGAAGCGGATCCTCCCCCAGAGCCCGGGACCGGCCGGCCCCGCCGAGAGGGAGGGGCTGGATCTTATCAGACGCCCATGTTCGAGGGCAGTTGGACGGGCCCGGAGCTCCAGGCCCAGGGGACTCAGCGCCGCGGACCCCTGGATGGCTCGGAGTCACAGGCCCCGAGGACCGACCACCCCACCCCAGAGGACGGCTCGGAGTCACGGGCCCCCAGAGTCACAGGCCCCCAGAACTGACCGCTGCGAACCCGCTGGATGGCTCAGAGTCTCAGGCCCTGGGAACCGACCGCTGCAGTTACGCTGGATGATTCAGGCCTCCACGACTGACCACCGCAGGCACACCGAACGGCTCACAGCCCCTGGGACCGACCACCGTGGACACATTGGCTGGCTCAGAGTCCCAGGCCCCCAGGATTGACAACCACAGACACACTGGATTACTGAGAACACAGGTCCTGGGAACTGACCACCGTGGACACACTGGATGGCTCAGAGACCCAGGCCCTGGGGAACTTCCCTCCCACCCTTCGGGACCTAACTGAGGTCTCTCCTGAAGGACAGGGGAGGGGGTTCAGAGGAAAAGAACCCTGCAGTCAGGGGAGATGGGAGGAAGTGTCTTAGCCGAGGCCAGCTGACCCAAGACCATCTGTAAATCTCCTCACCGTCCAGGGGCGGATTTGCGAGAGGAAGAGAGAGTTTCAGATGGGCTCTATCAATGATCAGGAGGACAGTTACTGAAAAGCAATTTGTTTCAAGTCTTCCCTCGCCAGGAACGTTTGCAAGCAACCATTAGAATTTCCTATTGTTTCGCCTGATTCGGTGACATACATCTGACCCCAGCAGGATACATTCATTCATTTGCTCATCCATTCAAAAGTATTCTTTCGAGATTCCGCTGCAAATACGGTACTGCGCAGAGCACCGCAATGAGTGGTAACGGCATGCAGAGCGCTGTTTCGAGCCACTACTGCTGCATAGTTCATTTTACGGAATTTGTTAAGTGCTTGCGATGTGTCCCCGCACCGTTCTGAGCCCCGGGGTAGATACAAGCCAATCAGGTTGGCCACAGCACCTGTCACACTTGGGGCTCACAGTCTTCATCCCCATTTTACAGAGGAAGTAATGGAGGCCCAGAGAAGTCAAGTGACTTGCCCAAGGTGTAGAGCACGGTACCAAGGAGTTTATTGAACTGAACTGGGTGCCCAGAAATACAGAATAGAAGGCAAAGACCGAGGAGCTCACAGTTTTAGTGGGGAAACGGATGGACACAAAGTCCGGGAACCTGGGGGGTGGGGGGTGGTCAGGGAGTTCTGGGATGCCCTAGTGGATAGAGCCGGATCCTGGGAGTCAGAAGGTCTTGGTATTTGTCTGTTGTGTGACCTTGGGCAAGTCACTTCACTTCTCTGGGCCTCAATTCCCCCGTCTGTAAAATGGGGATGAAGACCGTGAGCCCCATGCGGGACACCTGATTTGCTCGTATCCACCCCGGCACTTAGTACAGCGCCTGGCACACAGTAAGGGCTTAACAAGTTCCATCATCATTATTATTACCTTGGAGGGGGGGAGGGCAACAGGGAGGCTGGGAGTTTTGAGGTCAGAGGATCGGGGAACCAGGGGGGTGGGAGCCGGGCCAGGGAGTTCTGGGAACCAAGGGAATGGGGGGGGGGGGGACGTGCAGAGGGGGCCGGCAGGATTGAGGTCAGAGGGTCGGGGGCCTGGGGTGGGAGGGTTGCGAGGTCGGGGTGGGAGGGGGCGGGGGAGTCAGATTGACCCTGTCGACAAGCCTCCCGACTCGTCCGAACTGCCGCCGGTCATTTCCACGGAGACGGTCAGCTGACACAGAGCAGGGAACAGGTCGGTTCTTCGGTTTGGCTGCGGGGGCATAATAGCCGGGCTAATAAATTACCTTCCACTTCCTCTCCTGGGAAAGGGCACCACTCACCCGGATGTCGGGGGGTCAGCCGCCGAGGGAAGCTCACTTCAGCATCGCTGGGCAGGCCTATCAGACAGTCTCATCACCGGACAGAAATAAGGAAACTCAGCCTCCTCCAAAATCCATTCATTCATTCAGTCGTACTTATTGAGCGCTTGCTGTGTGCAGAACACTGCACTAAGCGCTTGGGAGAGCACAACACGGCGTCCAACTTCCCCAGGTCCGTTTGCCACCGGGCATAATAATAATGTTGGTATTTAAGCGCCTACTATGTGCAGAGCGCTGTTCTAAGCGCCGGGGTAGATACAGGGGAATCAGGTCGTCCCACGCGAGGCTCACAGTTAATCCCCATGTTACAGATGAGGTCACTGAGGCACAGAGAAGTGAAGTGACTCGCCTACAGTCCCACAGCTGACGAGTGGCCGAGCCGGGATTCGAACTCATGACCTCTGACTCCCAAGCCCGGGCTCTTTCCACCGAGCCTCGCTGCTTCTCTATAATGGGCACCTTGGGGATGTTCTAAAGGCAGGGGGTCCACTTGCCTGCGGCGTGCGGGCAAGTCACTTAACTTCTCCTTGTCTCCTTTTCCTCATCAATCAGTGCTATTCGCTGAGCATTTACTGTGCGTGGAGCACCGTACTAAGCACTTAATAATGATAATAATAATCGTATTTGTTAAGCACTTACTCTGGGCCAAACACTGTTCTAAGGGCTGGGGTAGATGCAAGGTAATCAGGTTGTCCTACGTGGGCCTCACAGTCTTAATCCCCATTTTACAGATGAGGTAACTGAGGCCCAGAGAAGCTAAGTGACTTGTCCAAAGTCACAGAGCTGACAGGCGGCAGAGCAGGTAGAGGTGTAGGTAGAGGCAAAAGGAGGGTTTAGTCGGGGAAAACTCTCTTGGACATTCATTCGATCGTATTTATTGAGAGCTCACTACGTGCAGAGCGCCGTACTAAGCGCTCGGAATGTCCATTGGTTTTTTTAGTAAGGATGGAACGGCTGGGTTCACCGCGGACAGAAGCGGGAGAGAGCGGGGAGATCCCGGTTTTCCCTTCCTCTTAGACTCGAGCCCCACGTAAGGCGAGGATTGGGTCTGCTGGGATAATCCGGTGTTCTCCGGTGCTAAACGCTAACTAGATCCCATCGACGCCGTCCCCAACCCATTTGCCCCTGCACCCCCTGCAAATTGGGTTCGAGGTCTCCTCCCAAACGGATCCCCTTTACCCTCGGTAAAACAGACATTTCCGGGACCCCCCTCCGCAATCCTTCCCCCGTCCCCAGGAAAATCGTCCCGACCCGGGCCCTTCTCCATCAGAGACGACGGCTCCATCACTCCTCGCCTCCAGTTGTCTCCCGCGGGGCAAGACGTCCCATTCTCACAGGTCAGGGGGATGGCGCGGGTGGAGAGGGACGGGGGTCGCTCTGAGACCCTCCTGGGCCGAGGAAGGAGCCCGGGGTCGTGGAGGGAGTTAGAATCCCAGATCGATCTCGGCCCGCTCTGCGACCTCGAGCGAGCCACTGACCGTCTCTGGGCCTTTGGAAGGATGATCGCCGCTTCGGGGGAGATGTCGGGAGGAAGAAAGGAGCGGGGAATCCAGGGTCAGAGAGGATTCTCGAGGGGGCCGCCTCCCGTCCCGTCTAAACCGGACAGGAGGGCGGTGGGGTGGGGAGTCCTTAACCGCCGGCCCCCAGAGAGTTGGCTGGAAGTCAGGCGGGGCCCAGAGTTGCATCGAGAAACGTCCAATCTCGTCACTTAGCAACCTTCGCAGGCGACCCGGCCCCCGCCCCAGACGGGTCGGATCGAACCAGGGGCGCCACAGAGAGTGACAATCCCATCTACGGATTAATAACCCTGACTGCCCTTCACATGTGCAGAGGGCAGGGATTAAGACCTGGGTTTTGTTGGGTTGTTTTGGAAAAAAATGGCATCCGTTAAACGCTTACTATGTGCTAAGCGCCGGGATAGATGCAAGCTAATCGGGTCGGACAAGGTCCATGTCCCCGTGTGGGACTCACACAGGGCCCACAGTCTTATTCCCCATTTTACAGATGAGATCACTGAGGCCCAGAAAAGTTAAGCGACTTGCCCAAGCAGCAGGTAGGCGGTGGAGCCGGAATTAGAACTCGGGTCCTTTTTGGGTCCCGGGCCCACGATCTATCATCTAGGCCCCACTGCTAACCGGCTCTGTCACTTGTCTGCAGGGTGACCTCGGGAGGTCACTTCCCTTCTCTGGGCCTCAGTTTCCCCATCTGCTAAATGGGGCTTAAGACTGCGAACCCCAGGTAGGACGGGGACTGTCTCCAGCCCGATTACCCCGTACCTACGCCAGCGTTTAGTACGGCGCCTGGCACCCGGTAGGCACTTAGTCGATACTATTTTAAAAAAGACACCCGAATCCTGTCTCAATCGGACAGGCTGGACGGGAGTGGGTGGTCGCAGAGGACCGCACCCCCGAGAGGAGGTCGGGAGCTGGGAAGACCCCATCATTCCCCCCCCCCCCGCCCCCCGATGGTCCGAGACTCAGCCTGACTGCGCCTTTCCCTCGGCTTCCCCGGAGATGCGGGGGTGGGGGAGTGGTCCCGCCCCCGCCACGGCTTTCCCTTAGCGCCAACCTCGGAGACGCCGTCCGGGCGCGGCCCTCGTGTTGCTGTTTTGCTCTTGCCCTCGTGCATTTTTTGAAGTTTCACATCCTCTTTCCAATCTGGCCCAACCCTAAAATTTAAACACAGAGCAGAAACGAGGACCGGGGGGAGGGGGAAGGCGGGGGAGAAGAAGGTTGCGGGAAAGGAGGGGTGGGGGGGTTCAGGGGGCTCACGGCAGCCTCTGCCGGAGCGCAATCGGAGAGACCCCCCCCCCCTCCCCCGCCGGCGCCCCGATCCCTTCCCCCGCTCCAGGCGGCCCGCGCCAAACGCCTCCTCCCGCCCTTGCGCTCCCACCACGCCCGCACCTGTCGCCTCTCGTCTCCGGCGCCGGCTTGCCCTCCGTCAGGCCCCCGCGAGCTGGCAGACGGGCCAGAGGAAGTCTCGGAGCCGAGAAGCAGAGGCTAAGCCCCTCCGAACCACCCTAACCCCGAGCAAACCGGCGGGGAAACGCGGGCGAAGTCGCGGCCCGGTTGGATTCCTGCGGGTCTTCACACCGGAGCCCGGGCGGTCGTCTCCGCCCCTTCCCCCCCCCCCCCCCCCGGTCCCCAGACCTCAGCCCGGCCACTGAGAACCCCGCCCCCCCCAAAACCCAAGCCAGGGCTGGGATTCGGGGAACATCCCGGGGGGTGGGGGGAAGGGGTCCTCGGGCCCCCGCCAGCAGGCAGACAGCAGCGACCCTCTGCAGGGGGAGGAGTTCTGACCCGGGAGCTCCCCACGACCTGTAGGAACCGCCCCCCACCCCAAGATTTCTCCGGGGTCCCCCCCCCCCAGGGGAACCTTGTCTTTGCTCCCCCGTCCCCTCGCCAAAGGGGTGACGGAGTATCCGATCTACCCCGGGGGCCGGGAAGAAGGGGCGGGGGGCGGGCGCGGTCCGGCGGGCGACCCGGGGAGAAAGGAATCATTGAGGGAGAAGTAAAAGATCTGCCTGGCAACCGTGGGGGGAATATGTTACACACACACACACACACTCACTCAGTGTCAGGCTTAGACTAAGTCCTTGTCCGGCCGACCCTAGCTGGGTGGGGTGGGGGCGAAGGAGGGTTGGGGGGCGGCGCGGTGTCAATTCCAGATAGGGTTCTTCTGAGATCCCCAAGGCCGGTCTATAAAAATAGACAGGGGCGAGGGGGGAGGGGGGAGGAGAAGAAACTTGTTTACTTCCCTGACTGTCATTTAAATGGCTTTCGGTGCCCTTGGGGTCGCTCCGAAAGAAATCGGGCCCACCGGGAGCTAAAGGCCCCGGCGAGCGGCCCCCACCCCCGTCCCCCCCGACCCCGGGCCACGGACGGAGAACCCCGACGGTTCCTCCCCGCACCCCCGGGCCCGGGCCCAAGAGCAGAAGCCGAGCCACCGTCGGAGCTGGGGGAGGGGGAGAGGCGCGGGTGGGGGGCGAGGGGCCTCCCTCACCCTCCTCCTCCTTCCCCCCCCCCCCGGGGGTGACGTCACCTGTCAAACCGTCCCGGAACACTCTGAGACAAGGTGGGCCGGCTCCCCACCCCCACGGGCGGGGCCCAGCCCGGGACAGACTCCTCTCTCTTCCCCGCATTCCCCCCCCCCCCCCCGGACCGCAACAGCCCGGGCTCCTCGAGGGCAAGAAGGGCGGCGAGGGACCCCCTCCCCCCCAAGCCCCCAAGCCCCCCGAGCGCATCGGTGCATCATCCGATCACCTTAGACGGGACGCACCCCGCCCCCAGCCCCGGCCCCCCTCCGAGTGGGGGGGGCCCGGCCCTTCAGCATCTCCTTCCCCCCAACTCCCCCGCTTCCGACCCACCGCACCGCTCGGACCCGACGACTGGACGGACTCGCGGGGGCACCGGCGTCATCAGCAAAAACCAATTTATTCACTGTAAACTTTAGACTTTGCTCAGGAGACAAACTCCAACTGTCCCTCTGGTCCCTGCCTTCCGGACAGCCACTGGGTGAGCAAACAGAAAGGGGGGCGGGGGGGGTGGGGGCGGAGGACGGGCGATAACCGGTCGCCCGGCCCCCCCTCGCACCCAAGCGATCAGGTGAGGGAGACAAACCGACAGCAGCAACATTTTTTTTTAATGGCTAATACTTGATCGATGAGGTAGTTGAAGGAGAAAAAAAAACAAAACCCCTCCGAATAAGGGCGACCCCCAGCCGCCCCCTCCCACCGCCCCGCACCCCACCCGGACTTGGAAAACCAAACTCCATGCACAGGGAGGTGGGAGGAGGACAGGGCTCTCGGTCCAGGTCCGAAGACTCCGAGAGAATCTTTCGTACAACGTTTATAGAAAAAGAAAAAGCAGAAAAACTGCCTCTCTGTGCACGTCTAGCCTAGCAGGATCACCGCAGCCACTACGCTCGGGAACCGGGTCTCTCGCTGCCTTGACGGTTTCGTGGGCGAACTTGAGAGGGAGCAAAATCGGGGCGGGCTTTTTACAAAAAGGAATCGCTCGTGGTCGGGTTCCGCCCCCGCGAGTCCAAGTTCCCATTTGGCACAGTACCTTTACAGTTCAAAAAGCCCGCGGAGTTGGGGGGGGTCCCGCAGAGCCGCTCACTGTCCCGTCGCTGCTGCTCCTCCTCCCGCTCCCGCTCCTCCTCCTCCTCCTCCTCCTCCTCCTCCTCCTCCTCCCGCCCGAGGGGGTAGCCGTTCTGCTCCCCCGCGGGGTCGCTCCTCCCGTTGCTGTTGGTGGAGTAGCCGTTGACATACATCTTGGAGGAGGCCTTCCGGAGGCACAGGAGTTCCTGGAAGGCGTACCTGAAATCCGGGCTCCGGCAGTAGATGAGCGGATTGAAGGCGGAGTTGACGTAACCCACCCAGTTGAGAAGGATGTACACGTATTTGGGGATGACCTCATCCTGGATGACGTGCACGATGTTGACGATGAAGAAGGGCAGCCAGCACAGGGTGAAGGTGCCCATGATGATGCCCAGCGTCTTGAGGGCCTTGTGCTCCTTGAGGCAGAACTTGGAGGTCCGGCGGGCGCCCGAGCGGCCGGGCCGGTCCGCCTGCTGGCCGCTGTTCTGCACGTGGAAGCGGCCTTCGGACCGGTCGATCTTCCGCAGCTGCTTCCGGGCCACCTGGAAGACCCGCGAGTAGACGAAAATCATCACCACCAGCGGCAGGTAGAAGGAGATGATGGACGAGGCCACGGCGTAGGCCTGGTTGGTGAAGAAGTCGCAGCACGTGTCCTCCTCGTAGCAGCGCCTGGCCTCGGCGTGGTCGGCCCGGTACCAGTGCATCTGGATGGGCAGGAAGGAGGTGAGGGCCGACACCACCCACACCACCAGGATGACCCCCCGGGCCTTGTTCTTGGTCAGCAGGCTCTGGTACTTGAAGGGGGACGTGATGGCGAAGTAGCGGTCCACGGCGATGACGCACAGGGTCTCGATGCTGGCCGTGACGCACAGCACGTCGATGGAGGTCCAGAACTCGCACCAGAAGTTCCCGAACTGCCACATGTCCATCAGGATGTGGCTGGCCCCGAAGGGCACCACGGCCAGCCCCATGACCAGGTCGGCGCAGGCCAGCGACGTGATGAAGTAGTTGGTGACCGTCTGCAGCCGCTGGAACCTGGCGATGGCCGTGATGACCAGGACGTTGCCGAAGACGATGGCCAGGACGATGACGGACATGACCATGCCCAGCCCGGCCACCCACGCCTCCCCCAGCCCCGCCGCCGCCGCCGCCGCCGCCGCCTCCGAAGCGTTGGTGGCGTTGGCCGCCGGCTCCATGGTGGCCCGGGAGCGGCCCGCGGGGCCGTCAGCGGGCGAGCGGGGCCCCGGCCGGCTCGAGCGGGGGTCCTGCGCGGCGGGGAGCCGCATCCAGGGGCTGCCGGGCGGGGCGGCCCCGGCTGGGGGGCGGGGCCCGGAGCCCCCCGTCGTGGGGCGGGGCGGGGCGGCCGCGCCTCCCGCCCCGTCTGCGGCTGTCCGGCTCCGGCTCGCCCGCCGGGCCCGGGCCGCGCTCCGACTACGACTGTCCGCGGCCCGTTATGTGCAGAAGGACTTATCGCGGCCCCGGCCCCCCGCCCCCTGACGTCCGGCGGCCGCCACCCAATGGCCCGCCGGAGGCCCGGACCGGGCGAGGACACTCCCCCCTCGCCGCCCCTCCACGCTCCGCCCTTTGGCCCGGGGCTCCTCCCTCGGCCCTCCCCGGCGGGGCCGGGCGGCTCCCGGGGGAGGGGGCGGGAGGGCACGGGCCACGCGCCGGGCCCGCCAAGGGGGTGCCCGGGGGGCGGGCGACCCCCGGCCACGGCGACAGCTGAGCCGGGGCCGGCCGGCCCCCTCCCTCCCGCCGCCCCGCCCCTCCGCTGGCGCGGAGCCGGGCTCGCTCCGGCCCCGGCCCCGTCCCCCGGCCCGCGCTCGGGGGGTCGCCCCCGAGAAGAAGCGCTTCCCCCGCTCCTCTGACCGGTCGGGCATTTGGACGCGCTTGGGCCATCGGGTTTCCACGGCGGAGAGGGAAGGGGCGGGGGGGAGGCGCCGGTCCTGCCGGGGTCCCGTCCCCCCCCCCCCCTCCCCATTCGTCTGCACCGAGGGGGCGGGGGGCGCACGGGGAAGGGGCGCTCTCATCCATTCGACGGTATTTACCGAGCGCTTACTAGGCGCTCGGAATGGACCATTCGGCAACGGAGAGAGACCGTCCCTTAGCCGGTCTCTCTTAGAGAAGCAGCGCGGCTCAGTGGAAAGAGCACGGGCTTCGGAGTCAGGGCTCATGAGTTCGAATCCCCGCTCTGCCACTTGTCGGCTGGGTGACCGTGGGCGAGTCACTTCGCTTCCTCTGTAAAATGGGGATGAAGACTGGGAGCCCCACGGGGGACGACCCGATTCCCCTATGTCTACCCCAGCGCTTAGAACAGTGCTCGGCACCTAGTAAGCGCTTAACGAATACCAACGTTGTTAGCCGGGGACGGGCTCGCCGTCCAAACGGGGGAGACGGACAACGAAACGAGACCGCGTCGTCAAGATAAATAGAATGGAGGAGAGGTACGCCCCGTTAACAAAATGTACGGGGCAATAAATAATACAGACAGATGAGCGCGGTGCCGAGGGGGAACGGGGAGCGGGGGGGGGCTTTCCCGATCCGGGATGCCCTGCTCGGGCAAGGGCCAGCCGGGTCATCCTCGCCGAGGGGACCGGGGGAACCCAGGCGATCGATAAGGCGGCGGGGGCGGGAGGGGACACACACCGAACGGTCGGATCCGCTTCCCAACGGCAGTTGGCAGGGGCGGCCCCGGGTTGCCAGGACAAGCAATCTTCACGCACGGACTCGCTTGGCTCGCCTCCGAAACTCCACGCTCCCCACGGAACTCCACGAGGCACGTGGCCTCGTCTTTAACAGACTCCAGGCTCGCCCCCGCCCGCCCCAACGGTCTCGGGAAGCACCGAGGTTTAAAATTAGATCCGAAATTCAAATCGATGGAAACGACTTGTCTTCCCGACTCCTCCTCCTCCCCCCCCCCCCCCCCGCCCCGGCCTCTCCGGGAAAAAAGCGACACGAAACAGAACCTTACCCTGGGCGAGGAAACGAGGGGCTATTTGCCAACGCCGAGGTGGAGATCCGTCGACCGGAGGCTAGAGTTTGGGCGGGAGGTCCGCGATTTCTGGGTGGCTTTCAGAATTAGGACCCGGCTTGTGGTGTCGGTACAATCGTCGCGCTCGCCTCGCTACCGATTCTTTAAATACCCGTCTTGACTTCGCCCAGGATTGCGGACCCCCAGTCGTTCGATCTGTAGAAAAGAAAACCTCCTTCCCGTTCGTGAAGAGACGGAATAAATAAGGTCACGGTGGAAGGGGAGCCTGCGGGGGAGAGTTTAGAAACACACGCCGTCCGGTTGTCAGCCCTGTCGGTCACGAACGGCGGTCACTGTGGTACCTAACACGTGTGCCAAGCACTCTGCTGAGCGCTGGATAGATCCAAGATAATCAGGTGGGTCACAGTCCCTGTCTCGCATGGGGTCTGCGGTCTCAGAAGGAGGGAAAACGGGTAGTCGGTCCCCATTTTACAGATGAGCAGACTGAGGCCCAGAGAAGGGAAGTGGCTTGCCCAAGGTCACACGACAGCAGCGTGGTCTAGTGGACAGAGCGCGGGCCCGGGAATCAGAAGGACCTCTAGACTGTAAACTCGTGTGGGCAGCGACTGTGTCCGTTTATGGTTATACTGTACTCTCCCAAGCGCTTAGTAAAATACTCTGCACCCAGGAAGCGCTCAGTAAATACGACTGAACGAGAAGGGCCTGGCTTCTAATCCCAGCTACGCCGCTCAGCTGCCGTGTGGCTTTGGGCAAATCACTTCATTTCTCCGGACCTCAGTTCCCTCCTCTACAAAATGGGGATTGATGATGGCCGTGTGTTAAGCTCTTACTATGTGCCAAGCCCTGTTCCGAGCGCCGAGGTAGATACAAGGTAATCAGGTTGTCCCACGCGGGTTTCACAGTCTTAATCCCCATTTTACAGAGGAGGTCACTGAGGCCCAGAGAAGCTAAGTGACCTGTCCGGAGTCCCGGAGCTGACAAGCGGCAGGGCGGGATTAGAACCCACGACCTGACCCCCCCCCCCCCCCCAAGCCCGGGCTCTTTCCGCTAAACCACGCTGTTTCTCTGGCGGATCCGGGATTAGAACCCCGGCCTCCCGACTCCCAGGCCCGTGCTGAAGGAGCTGAACGTGAAATGTCTGACAGGCGACTGGGGAGGAAATCGAGGCACGCTGTCTCTCGGCCCGGCGAGACACATCCCTGTTCCCACTGTGCCGCATTAGCGAGATGGAGGGGGAGCCTCTCTGTCGTGAAAGCTGGAATGTGTCCCCTAGCCCCACTGGCCACCCCTGTCCCCTACCTGGACCCCGAGGGGACCCTCCTGATTGATCAGGCCTCCCCTCTCCTCGGGCCCCATCCCGATTCTCCGCCAGCCACCAGAGGGAAAGAGTACAGCCAGTACTGCACCTCAGCAGCAAGTTTTTCTGCCTTATTTTAAATCCATCCTTCGCATCTCCAGCCTGGGACGAACCCCGAATGTGCCCAGGGCACGGTACTGAGCTCCTATACTGAGCGGAGTGCTATACTGAACACCCCCTGTGCGCCGAGCACAGCGCGGCCTCCTGGAAAGAGCACGGACCTGGGTTCTAATCTCAGCTCTGCTACTTGCCCGCCGAGCGACACGGAGCAAGTCGCTTCACTTCTCTGGGCCTCCTTGTCGTCATCTGTAAAATAATTCATTCACTAGTATTTAGTGAGCGCTTACTGTGTGCGGAGCACTGTGCTAAGCGCTTGGAATGGACAATTCGGTAACAGAGACCATCCCTGCCCAGTGACGGGCTCCCAGTCTAACCGGGGGAGACAGACGGACAAAAACAAGACAACATAATCACGATAAATAGGATCAAGGGGGCGTACACCTCATTAACAAAATAAATAGGGTAATATAACAATAACGGTATTTGTTAAGCGCTTAGCTATGTGCCAGGCACCGTACTAAGCGCCGGGGTGGATACAAGCAGAGCGGGTCGGACACAGTCCCCGTCCCACGTGGGGCTCGCAGTCTCAATCCCCATTTTACAGATGAGGGAAATGAGGCCCAGAGAAGTGAAGTGACTTGCCCAAAGTCACACAGCTGACAGGTGGAGGAGCGGGGATTAGAACCCACGACCTCTGACTCCTAAGCCCGGGCTTTTTCCACCGAGCCACGCTGTTTCCCAATGGAATTACATTGCCATTCTCCAGTTAGACTGTAAGCACCATGAGGGACAGGGTCCGTGCCTGATTTTCCCCAGTATCTACCTATCTTTCTGTCTAGTATCAAGTGTCTATCCACTATACCCCAGTGCTTGTCACTTAGTAAATGCTTATTAAATATTAGTAATTATCACACAGACCGCATCCACTCAGTGGGAGCAGGGGGAAAAGCATGGGTACACCCAATAAAAGGTAAAACAGATGAGAAGCAGAATAGGCTGGTGGATAGAACACGGGCCTGAGAGTCCGAAGGATCTGGGTTCTAATCCCAGTTCTGCCACTGACCTGCTGTGTGACCTTGGGCAAGTCGCTTAACTCTTCTGTGCCTCGGTGACCTCATCTGTAAAATGGGGATTGAGACTGTGAGGCTTATGTGGGACAGAGACCGTTTCCCACCTGATTAGCTTGTACCTATCTACCCTGACAGTATAGTGCCTGCACGTATTAAGTTTAAATTCTTTAGGAAAAAAAACCCCAGGATTTACCTGGAAAGTAATGAAGAAACAGGTCACTGGATAAATGACTGTGTGGCCTCTACTCCAGTGGTTGGTTGACACATAGTAAGGGCTTAATAAAGGTCATAATAATATGAAAATATATTATAACATTAGTATATCTATTCTATTCCCTTTTATTATTATTTTTACTAGAGAACAGAAATCTCAGCACACACAAGTGCGGTGGGTGGGGTCAGGCTGGCACAGTGAGGGGCAGTTTGGGCAGGCAGGACGGAGGATAGTGAGAATCCGTTTAGGGAGGCCTCTGCCACCCTTCTCTGGGGTCCCTAATGAGCTGGGGGGCAGTTTCCAGAGGAGCAGAAACAAATTACCCAAAAAGGCGATAACCACAGGAGATCTTGCCCCCTATTCTGATCAGGCACCCTTACCCCCCGCTTGCCAGACAGTGCTCACCTAGACAAATATTCAGGGTGAGGGGTCCAGCGTCCTGCCACTCCACCAGTGACATGAACTTCTCCCTTGTTGATGTCCAGCAGAAAACACAGTGGGGATGATTCCTCTTCTCAGAGCAGGTGGATAATCTTCCCGGTGCACATCTGTTTGAAATTACCCCTGCGCCCCGAGCCTAATAAATTGGGCATTAATCGAATCAAGCTGGGTCCTCAAGCTTCTGGCAAGCCCTGCTCACGTCCCCGGAGCATTTACCCTGAAAATGCAGACACCAGAGATGTGTTCTGTCCAAGCCTAAACTCCGAGCGTTGTTTATTTTCAGAGAATTACTCAGCATGAGGGGAGGTCGGGGGGGGGGGGGGGGGGGAGGGTGGGGAAAGCAGGAGAATTCTTCGAATCTGCATGGAGCTTATTTGTGGGGGATTCTCCTGTTTACTTTTCTTTATAAACAAACCATAACACCAGTGTTCCTCCAAAAGGGGTGTGGTCCCAGGAGGGAAATGAGTGAGTCACGATCTGGAGCTGCGGAACCCCCAACAGCTGCCGAAAAACAGGGGCGACGGCGAAGGAGCGTGGCTCGGAAGGAGATCCCCCCGCAACTGAGAGTCAGAAGACCGCGGTTCAAGTCCCAGCTCTGCCCCCGGATTGCCGAGCCACCTTGGGAAAGAGTCACTTGGCCGCCCTAAGCCTCCGTTTCCTCCTCGACAGAATGGGGAGACGAGCTCCAGTCCCTCTCCCTCTTAAATTGGGATTCCCCGTGTGGAACAGGGACTGAGCCAGATCTAAGGATCTCTTATCTAGTCATTGCTTGGTGTACATAGCCAGCACTCAAGAAAGAGCACCATTATTATGGCCCTCTCCAGTTGCGTTAGCGTGAATTGAGCTCCCACTGGCTGCAGCGTATTGCACTGATCTCTTGGGAAGTTCAAAACAAACAAGTGACCTGTTTCCTGCCCACAGAGAGCTTCCAATTTACCGGGGAAGGCAGACTTAAAAATATTTAGATAGAGCAGTCGAGATAAATAATTGAATTCACGGTTGAGTAAACACATAGACAAACAGACTAAGGACGGTTATAAATAGGCTCTAAGTGTGGACCGGTGGGTTTTTAGGCCTTGCGATGCTGGGAATCAATGCCGAGCTCAACTCATTCGTATTGAATCTACCCCAGGGTTTAATGCAGTATAGGACACAATGATTATACAACTCCTCTTCCGCCAACCCCGCCGCCATCACTCTTCTCTCCCACAGTGCATCTGCTCCCATGCCCAAAGCTCCCTATTATTATTTCTTCCTTTTTCTTGTCGTTCCCTCTCTTCTGCCTTCTCCTCCCCTGAACAAGAGAAAAGAAATCTGTTACTTAAACAGTGATTTCCACTTGTCCAAAGCCCAGAGGTCCTGTCAGAACCGAGAAGGTTGAGGCAAGGAGAATGAGAAACCCCTCCAACGACCACCACACCACTGCCCCCGGATATGCAGGAGCAGAGCAATTCTCCGTTTGCCTCCTGGGGACTGACCAAGGGTGAGAGGCAGAGGCAGAAAACAAGCAAGAGAAGCAGCAGGACTAGAGAAGCCTCACGGCCCAGTGGATGGAGCACGGGCCTGGGAGTCCGAAGCACCTCGGTTCTAATTCCAGCTCTGCCACATACCTGCTGTGTGACTTTAGGCAAATCACTTAGCTTCTCTGGGCCTCTGGGCCTCACCTGTCAAACGGGGATTAAGCCTGTGAGCCCCATGTGGGACAGGGACGGTGTCCAACTTGATTAGCTTGTATCTAGCCCAGTACTTAGAACAATTCCTGGCCCATAGTAAGAGCTTAACCAATCCCATTGAGAAAGCAAGCAATCACTCCATCGGTGTTAATTACTGAGCCCTTACAGTGTACAGAGCGCTGTACTGAACGCTTGGTAGCATACAATAGAATTAGAAGACACAATCCCTGTCCCCGAGGAGCTGCCAACCCCGTGGGTTTAGTCTTCCCCGGTTCGGCTTTTCTTCCAAACAGGACTCCGCAGCCGGAACAGGTGGAGGAGGTTGAGTTTGGGGGGGTGAGGAGCCCGGGAAATTCAAAAAGAGCCTTTGAAATAAAGTTGTCCTAGAGCCGACAAAGACCCACTTTTCTCCGAAAGGGTAACGAACCGGTCCCGTCCATATCAGCGTGGCTCAGTGGAAAGAGCCCGGGCTTTGGAGTCAGAGGTCATGAGTTCGACTCCCAGCTCTGCCACTTGTCGGCTGTGTGACTGTGGGCAAGACACTTAACTTCTCTGGGCCTCAGTTACCTCATCTATAAAATGGGGATTAAGACTGTGAGCCCCATGTGGGACAACCCGATTCCCCGATGTCTACCCCAGCGCTTAGAACAGTGCTCTGCACATAGTAAGCGCTTAACAAATACCAACATTATATTCCTGGATTTTGAGCCCCACCGGGTCCCCTCCCCATTGTCCTTCCCCAGTGAGTACCCGTTGGTACCTCCAAACGACCTCAACGTCACCTGAGAATTTGGGGACGCCGTTTCCCTTCTCTGATCTCTCCCCCAGACTCTCTTCCTACCACCTTGGGACCCTGGGGTGATGATGGTGGAGACCCAGGAAGGGACAAAACGGGCAATAGAAATCTGGAGCAGCTCCAGGTGATTGTGGGGCGACGCTGTAGAATTCTTCAGCAGCAGCTTTGACCCTTGGGACATACTAAGGGACTCTAGAGCAAACACTGTGCAATTTCTAGAACATCCGGTCGGGATTCTGGAGCCGTGTGGCAGAGCCCGTGGGCAACGCTGGGGAGGTTTTCCAGAGCAGCGCTGTGGAATTTCTAGGGCGCTCCCGTGGGATTCTAGAGCAGCAGAGTGGGGCTGGGAAGCTGACGTCCTGAGATTCCCGAGCAGCTCTGTGGAATCCTAAAGTAACACTGTGGAATTCTGAGACAGTGCCGAGGAGCCTTGGAGCAACCCTGTGGGATCCTGGTGCAGTGCTGTGGAATTCTGGAGCAGGACTGGGGGATTCTGGACCGGAGCGGAGGAATTCTGGAACAACACTGTGGAGCCCTGGATCAACACTGCGGGACTCCGGAGAGACCGGATAATTGCCAGGATCCGTAAATTCCTGCATCCCAGTCATAGCCAGAGGCTGATAGGTTGGGCAGACAGTGAAGACCTACGTGTACTCGATATTAATGGTGAGTATCCGAGAGGGCATCCAAAAATAGGCCGTGTGTACTGAACGGGGGGCCGGCCCTCCTCCTGCCTTCTCCCTAGGTTTCGCGAGGTTATTTGTGACACACGTAGGGTGTGGATTCCAGGGTTTGAGAGCCGAGTGGTGATTCAGGATCCCCAGGTTTATTCCCAGAACGCCCGTGACTCACTCCCTGATCTCTCTGTATCGTCACCTTCCCGGGCCTCAGTTTCCCCATTTTCACCACGGTGGAGTAGGACATTGGGAGACCGGACGGAGCTCACAGCTGGGGATTCTGGCACTGCCCAAGGGTCAAGAATCCTGGATTTGTGTGTTTTTTTAATGGAATTTGCTAAGTGTTTACTCTGTGCCAGTAAACACTGTGATGAGTGCTGGGGTAAATACAAACTAATCAGGTTGGACTTGGCCCGTGTCCAAATCGGGGCTCGCCATCTTAATCCCCATTGACAGATGAGATAACTGAGGCCCAGAGAAGGTTACACAGCAGACAAGTGGCGGAACATGGGTGAGAATCCAGGTCCTGCTGGCTTCCGGGCCCGGGCTCTATCCATTGGGCCACACTGCTTCTCAGCAAGGTGCCAGCCAGTCTTCCCCTTTGGTCTGGGATGCCCAATCCCCCAGGACCCCCCCCCCCCCCCCCCCGTCCCGGGGTGGGGGAAGGAAGCTGGTTTGGATTGTAATAATTGCAGCGATTATGAAGTATTTACCAATAGCACTGGGAGAGATAAACCAATCAGTCCCAATTCCTGTTCCTCACGGAACTCATGGTCGAGAACAAGCACGGCCTAGTGGAAAGTCCCCCGGCCCGGGAGCCAGACCAGCCGTCTCTCCACCGTCAAGGAATTATTGAGGTCACATCTCCTCCTTGAGGCCTTCCCCGATCAAACTGGTTTTTTCCCCGATTAAACTGTTTTTTTCCCCCGGTTCGGTCTCCCTTCTCCGTCACCTATGCACTTGCATCTGTGACCTTTGGACATCTAATAGCCGCCCCACCCCCAACCCCGCAACACTTATGTACACATCTTTAAATTATACGTTATAAATTACTTATTCATATTAATGTCTGTCTCCCCGTCTAGGACTGTAAACTCATTAGGGGCAGGGAACATGTCTGCTAATTCCATTGTATCGGAAATCTCCCAAGCATTTAGTACAGTGTTCCGCACACAGTAAATGCTCATTAAACGCCATTGATTGATTGACTGGAGCTATTCCTGGCTCTGCCACCTGTCTGCTGGGTGACCTTGGGTAAATCACTTGTCTGGGCCTCAGTTTCCTCCGCTGTAGAATGGGATTCAATACCCATTCTCTCTTCTACTTAGAGGTTCATTCAGTAGTATTTATTGAGCGCTTCCTCTGTGCAGAGCACTGTACTAAGCGCTTGGAACGGAGAAATCGGTAACAGATGGAGACAGTCCCTGCCCTTTGACGGTGAGCCCCGTACGGGATAGGGATCGTGTCTGATCTGACGGACTCATATCTCCCCCAACACTTGAAACAGTAAGGACTCAACAAATATTATTTTGAAAAAAAGGGAGGGAGGACAGACGCGTAATCCCCATTTCCCAGATGAAGAAAAGTGACTCTCCCATGGTGACCGGGCAGACCGGCGGAAGGACCCGGACTAGGACCCGGGCCCAGCTCCGCGCTCCGTACACTAGGCCTCGCCACCTCTGGCGGTCCTGCGGATCTCACGGCATCGGCAGAGCGGGAAGCCGATCCAGGTGTGGTCTTTCCGAACCGCGGGGAGCGACGCACCCGCCCCCACCCACTCCGCACCCCGCCGGGCCCCACGCCACCCGCTCGGTTGCAGGGGCCCCGCCACGGACTCCCACGCCCGTCGCCGCCGTTAGGCTCTAAAGGGGCTCGGGGTCAAAGGGCGGGTCCAACCCCTTCATCCCACCTCCGGCCCCCGGGTCCCAGCGGCCCCACCGAGCCAACGGGTCGGGTCTTGGCAGCCCGGAGGATTAGAACTCAGCCAGCGGGAACCTGGGCCGCTGTTTCCTGGGAGGATTAGAACTCAGCCGGTGGGAATGTGGGCCGCCGCTTCCCGGGAGGATTGGAACTCAGCCGGCGGGAACCCGGGCCGTCTTTTCACAGGATTAACGGGGATGAAGAGCCCCACGCGGGACGTGGACGGGGTCCAACCCGCTTAGTCCTGGGTCTACGCCGGT